>NC_081409.1:642216539-642579039 GCF_030272615.1 Cryptomeria japonica | reverse complement strand
AATTTAGACTTGACCCTTACCTTCTAGATAACCATGAGGTCTTCTCAGGCCTTTAATGCCTCCAACCTCTTCTCTCAACCCAATCCTATGTTGACACTTGTCACCATTTTATTGGTGCCAATTGTGCACATGGATCCCCAACTTTCAAACTTGGCCCTTGATTAAACCATTCAATCTTAACCCTTCATTTCCCCATTTCTTCTATAAATAGAACCCTTCTCCTCAAGCAAAGGGGAAGCATTTTAGAGTATTGTTGTTATACTGGCATTAGTATAGAGCTTTTTCATAGCATCACTATCTACTCTAGCATAGTATTTAGCTTTTCATTTCATATTTGAAGCTTAGTATTAAATCTCAATCCTCCATAAGCATCCATAGTGCAAAAAGCTGCTGAGAGCTACACTCATTTGGGACTTGGAGAGGAGAGGAACAAGGGAGGAGCAACTATGAGCATCTTGATTAGCTATTTCATTCTATGTTTATATGCTTTCTATTTCATGCTTAATATCTCTCTTGATATGCCTGTTTAGGATAATCTTTTGTTGCTAACACTAACGTTTGTTTCTTGTGCTCTTGTGTGTGTTTCCATCAAACAGGTTTTATAATCCTTTTTGCAGAGCATCATTTGGTGAACCCGACGTGAATCCAAACACCAAAAAGATCATTTTTTTTTTTTTTTTACCAATAACATGTTTGAATGTTGAAAATGTCACACAGGTTGCGATTTTGACACTGTTTTGGTGCGTTTGGCATTATTTTGGCGCTATTCCCCCTGTTTCAGTGCTTTTCCCTTCTCTGTCTTTCCCTTTCTTTTAATACGTTTGTGTTAAATAGTGCCTCTGTTCAAACGCAGACTAGCGCTATTGTAACAAAAACGTTGTACAAATCACCTTGTAACCAAAAAAAAAAAATAAAAAATTTAGGCTTGTAGAAGCCCACCAAATAGGCAGATTTTACTAACTATTTTTCTCTTTTGTGCAGATTTAAATTAGATTAAAGAGTAGATTTATATTTTTTACTAACTTGTTTTTGAAGTTGGTTTTAAAAATGAATTCACTTTTTATTTTGGTTTAAAATTAACTTCACATTTCAAATTTGGGCTTTTGAAAAAGAATCACACATTTGTTTGGGGCTCTTAAAAAGAATTTCATTGTTCAAAGGTAAAAAGAACCACAAACTTATACAAAAACAACTTTATTTTTTTTTTGCAAGTTAGGAAACAAACTTCGTTTTGGTGCTTAAAATCAACAAGGCAAATTTTATTTCTTGCATCAAGATAAAACTTACAATCCACACTTCCATTTTTGGTGCAAATAAAATTCACAATCAACTTGTCTCATTTTTATAGCAATTTTACTTCATGCAAACGTGTTTTTCATTAAGTTGACCAGGATTTTCAAATTCTAGTTTACTCCAACAATTGCCTTTGAAAATTAAAAAGAACACCATGATTGTTGGAGCAACATCTCCAAATAGATAGAAAATCATTGCGATGACAAATTAAAAGGAACAAGTGAATTTTGTGTTTGGCACACTTGTGCAAAAGAGTTGGTCGAGTGGTCCTACCTCTAACACACACTATCCTCTCCCTTGGCTCTCGTGGTCCTAGGTGCAAGAGAAAAGTGTTAGTAACGCTCAAATTTTATCTTTTTAAGAGAGGCCTGCCAAGGGATGGATACTCTTGGGAACGACCTCGAGCGGTAAATCCTTCGAGCTGCTATAGAAATCAGGTGAGAGCGAAAGCTGTAGCCTTGGGTATAGCTGTTCCTACAGTGTAACTGGCCGAAAGGACAAATGGGCCCCACCACCAGTTACAAGGCTCTTAAGTGAGTCACTGCAGAATGAACTTATGTCCAAAGCCATCGAACATGACTAAACACCTTTAAGTAGTAGCCCACCTGTTCTATTGATTGAGGATATTTGAGATATAATTTAGTGCAAGAGCATAGATGGTTTTGCTCCCAAGATACTCACCATACATATTTCCTTGAGTAGAAACATAGCTTTTTGAAAGGTCACTTGTGGCTTGATAAAAGTGGTGACTCCCCCATCATAGGGATCATCTATTTGTTATGCTCGTGCAAGACTTAGTATATCACATCCTTACCTGCCACGGCGGGATTCATAAGGTATGTAGTACCAAAGTCGAAGAAATATCAAGATGTGGGCTAAATTTATCACAATTGGCCATTTGACCTTAGGGATAAAGAGTGTTTGAAGTGTGTTCGTTTTACAGACCTAGTGCAAATTGAGCCGACTTCAGGCTTTGGAATTACACCTTAAAATAAATCTAAAGGAAGGGTCAAAAACAAGTCCAAGGATTGGGTTGATCTAGACCCATACTCATTTGTGCCTTTTGAGGCAACATTCTTGTGTTTGTGTGCTTGCTTTGTTTTTCTTGTCAAAGAAAAATCAGAAAATCAATCCCAAAAACAAAGTATTCATCCAACATCTGTCAACACAACCAAAAATACCAAAAACAAAGTGCAAACAACACAGAGTCACAACTTTTATGACCATTCTTCACATCTTGCGAAAGAAGAAGTGTCATCAGAATATTACTTTGAAAAGAAGACCATTAAGCTCAAAGGCTTTAATCAAAAGGAGGAAATTCTTCTATCTCAATAGACAAATCTTTGTCTCACATAGAGTCTTTCTACATCGCATGCGTCTATACCTTCAAGGTAAAACAAACGAGTTTGATTCAGAATCATTGAACCGCAGAGCTTTTATGCAATATAGAGCTCTGAGTTATCACAAAAATCAAGGAGGAAAGATTAACCCCAAATTCTTCCCAAACATTTGTATCACCTACAACACAGCTCGAGAAGTGCCACCAACGCCTGAAAGGGAAGAAACAGAGTTTGTCCCATTTGTGACACAGAGTTTTTATTGAAGTTAAAAACAAAACATCCATCATCTTACTCATACATCATCACTTCATCATCAATTCATCCCAAAACTCTCAAAACATTCAGAGGTTCTTGTCCCAAGATCCCTTTTTAGATATTGCTTGAAATCAAAACACATCACTTTTAGATTGTTTCTACATCTAGGATAAGCTCATCCTAAGAGACACATCTACACAGGTTAAAACTAGTTCATGAGTGAATCCTCTCATTACTAGGTAGTCAAAATCTATAACACATCTCAGATTTCTCTACACCTTATCACATCCAAAATCATCAAAACAAACAAGCAATTCAAAGAAAGAATTCTGGTTACATTTACCTTTAGAGTGCTAGAGATCTACAATCCACCAACAATCAATCTTGCATTTCATCACCACTCATCATCATCTTCAATCAACTTCAAACAAAACTTGTAAACAAAATGGCTCAAACCCGATCACGATCAAGGCAACGAGAAATGGAAATTGAGGAAGAAGAGGACAACCTCAATGAATTTCAAGAAGCACTTGGAGGAAATGGGAATGATGAAAACCCAAGTACTCCCACTCCTTCAACAATCGAAAGGGTTCAGCATAACCCTCATTTTAACAGATTATTTGATGAAATACTAAGGAGCAATGCAGATGCTCACTTTTTACGACTTGCTCAAGAAGGAGCCAAACTCCCCTCTGACTTTGATCTCGCCCAATTAAGACAAGCATCAGAAAGACAAAGTCGCCATGAGGAGGAAAGGCATAGAGATCCCATCAGATATAACATCCCTCGAGGTAACCCACCACCTCCTCCTCCTAATGAAATAGAGATGTTGCGGCAACAAGTTGAGAATCTCGCCCAACAACTTCATAGTGGTGTTAAAACCAATCAATTCTCACTTAACGACATCTGTCCCTATCCGTTTGATAGGAATCTTTATATGCCACCCTTTCCATGCGGGTTCGAAACACCAAAATTCGAAAAATATAGAGGAAAGGGGGATCCCCGTGATCATGTCCGAGAATTTCATTCTGCTTGTCTTGAAGTAGCTTATGAGGACACATACCTAATGTGCCTTTTTCCCCAAAGCTTGGGAGGAACCACCACATCATGGTTTTCCCGACTACCAGGTGGCATTAGAACATTTGAGGAACTCATCCAGAAGTTCCTATCTCATTACTCTCATAACATTGAACGCGACATCACCATGGCTGATCTATGCAACACCAAACAAAAACCAGGTGAATTATTCTCAGTATTCCTGCAACGATGGCGCCAAATGTCTAGCAGACGTTCTCTTCAGTTACCTGAACAAGAACTAGTGGAAATTTTCATTTCCAACTTAAACGAAGAAATGGAATTTCACCTGGATGTCAAAGACACAGACTCTTTTAACGATATGATCACCAAGGGTATAAAATGTGAAAGGGCACTCATCAAAAAAGGACTCATCAAAATCTTTAATGAACCAAAAGATGCTCCTCGCCCGCGCTTCAATAGCGATAAACCGAACTTCTGGAACAAGAATAAGAACATCGTCAACGATGGAGTTGTGGATGCTCGGACTGTCCAAAATGCACAACCTGTGGTTCGGTTTGCAGGACAAAATCCTCCACCTCAAAATAACACAAATGTTCCTCTTAATCAAGGTCGCATCACATCTCATGATGAACCAAGACCTCGTCCACAAAAACAAAAACGCACATACACTCCCTTAGGGGAACCCATTGAAACAGTGTTGCGACAACTCCTCTCTCAAAATTTGGTCACTCTACCTAAGCTATCAAACTATGAGCCTCAAGTCAAACCAGCATGGTGGAAAGATACTGAACACTGTGAGTTCCATCAAGGAAGAGGACACAAGACAAGTAATTGTCACCGATTGAAAGATCTCATTCAAGATCTTATTGATCGAGGAGAAATTGAGATTGAAGGACATGACCCAAAAACAACCAATAATGATCATCAGATGTTCAAGAATCCACTTCCATCGCAAGATCAAAGGGGTCCTTCGACGTCCAGTCGAGGTCCTGATACCACTGATTATACGCAAGCTGCGTATAATTACACTGTAAATCACCTGTATGATGCCAGTGAACAAATTGCAACCATAACCTTCAAAAATCCCACCTCAAATTGCAATGTTGTTACACGTCGTGGCAAGGTCACCATCAAGGCAGCTCCACAAGGCACCACCTCCGTCCCAAAGCAGTACAATCTTGTGGAATAATTAGACAAAACCCCTGCACTTATATCCATTTTGGAGCTTTTGCGTCTGTCACCCTCTCATAAAACAATCTTGGATCAAGCACTCCAAGAGGCGTCAGTCCCTGCAAATCTAAATACGGACCAATTTCAAGCCATGGTTGGAAGTCTAAAGTCATCACCTTGTCTCACTTTTTCTGAAAGTGACAACTCTTCCTTCCAACAACCTCATAACGCCTCACTCCACATTGAAGGCTTTGTCAACCAACACAGGATCAAGCGAGTCTTAATCGATAATGGAGCAGGCCTAAACATTTGTACACTGCAATTGGTCACAGCATTGGGATATGCAATAGAATCAGTGGATCCTCACAAGAAGATCACCATCAAGGCCTATGATGATGCAGAGCGTTCATCCAAAGGAGCTGTGGTACTACCAATCCGAGTGGGCCCTGTGGTAAAGCATATCATTTGTCAGGTTCTGGACCTTCCTCTGCCATATAATCTATTATTAGGGAGACCTTGGATACATGCCATGCAAGCTGTTCCATCTACCTACCATCAATGTATCAAGTTCCCACATAATGGTGCAGAGATCACAATCCTGGGTGATGCAAATCCTTTTGCTTTTTGCCATAATATCAGCCATCAACCAGAGATTACTGTTCCTAATAATAGGGAAGCCATTTCCTCCACATCATATGTAAATCCTGCCTCTCTTGCCAGTTCGAACACCCCTATGCCCAAGCAAGAAAAGCTTAAAATGAAAGTCGCAGAGGAAGGTCCTGGAGAATATAACTTGAGTCAGCTCTTTTGTGTGGGACAAATGCCCACTTCTCCTAGAACACATGGTAAACCACAGCAGTTGCTCCAGCAACCACTAATCACGCCAGCATGTGCCTTAACGCCTTTCATCCTTGGAAAGAGTCAAGAGGAAGAAACACAAGATGAGGACCTAGCGGACTGGATCTATAAAGATCCCATCACCACTGACAAACCGCAAGTTACACTTCCTACGGAACAATATGGCAAAGGCCTCCTCATTATGCAAAGAATGGGATATGATGGTCAGAGTGCTTTGGGATACTGCAAACAAGGACGACACGAACCTCTACTACCAGAATTCAAGCCCAAAGGTAATACAGGCCTTGGCTTTGAAAAAGAGATCCTTCCTAAACTCAGATTCAAAGGAAAACCCAGCAAACCATTTTGCCCACCTACTGCAAAGAGGATACCTTTCATAATCAAAGCACCATCAAGCATTATCCCCACTGCCCCCTCAAGGCTCACAACTCCACCATCACCAATGTCACTCATCCCATCAAACGAACCAGTAATCCTATCAGCAACACCATTTGTAGCAGCAACTATATTGGAACCCGCAGCAGCATCTATGGCACCAGTAGTTCCAGCAGACGCCACTGAGTCACCATTACCGATACTTCCAGTGACAAATCCATTAAACCCCATCACAATTCCTGCAGCACCGATCACTACAAGGATACATAAACCAATCACACCTGCCGTGTTTAACTCCAAAGACATCCCAGTATGGTATAGCAATCGGATGCTGGAGAGTGATTCAGAGACCGACTCACATGAGTGGGAATTCGATTCAGTGCAACTTAACACTTCAGATGAGGAAGACACATCACCACCTCCACCCCGCAAAGACATCCCTGTTTACGGAGAAGCACAGATAAAGACCACTTGGGTACCTGAGCTGGAAACATCTTCCACAGACCCTACGTCTCATCCTACGCCTGATTCTGACAGGGAAAGTACCATCAACGACCTTCACCACATTGTCTTGACCCTCACTGATACCTCTAATGAACTTAATCTAGTCGATGAAGTAATGCCCATTGTCCACCCTGAACTCATCGAATGGAACCAACCAAATCCCCCATGTCTTGACCTCTTCCAAAACGATGAGGCTATCATTGACTTTTTGGAATTAAGGGATAATCTACCAAGCGAGGATCACAAAGCTGGATTCGCCATTGAACTTAATAGCGCAGCATACTTCGGGGCGGATGCCAAACCCTTCAGCTGCAAAAATATAACATTAAAACATGGATCTTCCAGTGAAAACCACACTGTGGCACTGTTTGATCCAACAAAAGTAAAAAGAAAGAGCGTATCCAACGGTGAAAACCTCTCTGAGGCGCCTGAGGATGAAGGGTTTGACATTCTCCCTACTAATACACAACAGGAACGATCAACAATCCTCATTGAGGAGACCAAAGAATACAATGTGGGGACTCCTGAAAACCCTCATATCATACATCTGGCATCTCTTCTCACTCCAGAGGAACAACCTCAATTTATAGAGTTCTTCCAACAGCGTCAGATCAACTTTGCATGGTCATATGCAGACATGCCTGGGCTTGATCCTGATTTAGTCATGCATCATCTCACAGTAGCAAAAGGAGCCAAACCTGTCAAGCAGAAGCTTCGTAAGATGCATCCTCAGATTGCCGTGCTAGTCAAAACAGAACTCAAGAAACTCCTGGATGTTGGTTTCATTAGACCAATTGATTATGCAGAATGGATCTCCAACATTGTACCAGTTGGCAAACCAAAAGGGGGCATCCGCATTTGTACAGACTTCAGAGATCTGAATAAGGCATGTCCTAAGGATGACTTCCCTCTACCAAATATCGACATCATAGTAGATTTGACAGCAGGACATGCCATGCTTTCACTCATGGATGGCTTTTCGGGATACAATCAAATAAAGATCGCACCAGAGGACCAACATAAGACAGCCTTCACATGTCCATGGGGCACATACTGCTGGAATGTAATGCCTTTTGGTCTAAAGAATGCAGGAGCGACCTATCAAAGAGCAATGACCACCATCTTCCATGACATGATGCATACTATAATGGAAGATTATGTGGATGATTTACTAGCAAAATCACTTACTAGAGAAGGACATCTTCACATCTTAGATAAAATCTTTGATAGACTGGAACAGTACCATGTTCGACTCAACCCAAAGAAATGTGTCTTCGGAGTGACCTCTGGGAAGCTTCTAGGATACATTGTCTCAAGCAAAGGTATTGAGGTCGATCCAGCAAAGGTTAAGGCAATAATGGACATGCCACCTCCAAAGAATATCAGTCAGCTAAGAACACTACAAGGACGGCTTCAATCTATCCGCAGATTCATTGCACAATTGGCTGATAAGTGTCACCCATTCACACACCTGCTACACAAGAACATCCGCTTTCAGTGGGATGACAGATGCCAGCAAGCATTTCAGGCGCTTAAAGACTATCTCATGAATCCACCATTGTTGATGCCACCAGATCCAAGTAGACCATTATTGCTCTATATCTCAACAACAAGTACAGCATTGGGTGTACTACTGGCACAACATAATGCAGAAGGAAAAGAGTGTGCTATTTACTACATCTCTCGCACACTTGTGGGCTATGAACTCAATTACACACCTATTGAGCGAGCTTGCCTAGCAGTAATCTTGGCAGCCACTAAACTGAGGCACTATCTGTTAACACACAAGGTGCAACTCATTGCAAAGATTGATCCACTCAAGTATTTACTTAACAAAGCAGCATTGACAGGTCGCTTAGCTAAATGGGTAATGATTCTAAGTGAATTCAACATCGAGTATGTGGACCGTAAAGCTATCAAAGGTCAGGTCATTGCAGATCAATTGGCCGATGCACCACTCATAGGCGATCATCCTCTCATTTCCAATTTTCGAGATGAAGAGATATTCATGATCACAGAAGCACAACCATGGAAACTATATTTTGATGGTTCATACACTAGGCACGGCTCGGGGGCAGGCATTCTATTTATCACACCTCAAGGTGATAGCATCCCGAAGTCTTACAGGCTCACATTTCCATGCACAAACAACATAGCAGAGTATGAGGCCTTGATCACAGGACTCAGGTTAGCCGTACAATGGAAATTACAAGAACTACAAGTATATGGCGACTCACAACTGGTCATTCGACAAGCAACTAATGAATATCAAACCAAAGATGATAAACTCATGCCATACAAGCAAATGGTGGACAGTCTAAAGACATCATTTACTACTATCACTTTTGAGCAGATACCAAGAGATCAGAATCGAGCTGCTGACGCCATGGCTACCATCGCATCTCTACTAGATCTTCCACAGAATTCAACACGCTACGAGTTCTTGGTAGAACAACTTTGGATCCCCGCTTATGATATCCCCGAATCTGAAATGATATGTTGCCTTGTTGGTTCTGAATCCCCATGGTACGGTGAGTTCTACACCTATCTCTGCGATCACACCCTTCCTCCCAACCAATCAAATAACCAACGTAAAACCTTCATTCGCCAAACTGCTCGATATACCATTATTGCCGAAACCCTATACCGACGCGGTCTTGATGGTACTCTCCTTCGATGTCTAGAACAAGGTGAGATAACAAAGGCTTTGGAAGAGGTACATGAAGGAATTTGCGGGACTCACTCAAGTGGTCCATCACTAGCCAAGAAGATCATGCGAGCTGGATACTATTGGCCATCTATGGAAAAGGATTCCTACTACTTTGTTAGGAAGTGCAAAAAATGTCAAGTTCATGGCGACCTAATACATGCACCAGCTCAAGAACTGCAACCAATCACAACACCATGGCCTTTTTGTCAATGGGGTCTTGATCTTGTGGGTAAAATCCATCCATCTTCATCCAATGGCCATAAATTCATTATTACCGCCACCGAATATTTCACCAAGTGGATCGAAGCTGTTCCACTTACCCAAGTCACCGGCAAGCAGATCGCCTCATTCATCCTCAATTACATCATCTGTCGGTATGGTGTGCCCATGTCCATTGTCACAGATAACGGTCTTCCTTTCAAAAATCAGGATGTTCGTGAGCTTTGTGAGAAATTTCATATCCAACACCGCTTTTCCACTCCCTATTACCCGCAAGGCAATGGTCAGGCCGAAGCATCCAATAAAAACATATTGAGGATCCTAAAGAAGACAGTCAATGATGCCGGTCGTGATTGGCATGTTCAATTGAATCCAGCGCTATGGGCATATCGAACTAGCATTCGAACCCCTACAGGTGCAACTCCTTATTCATTGGTCTATGGTGCAGAAGCTATCTTGCCTATTGAGGTCGAGATACCATCATTAAGGGTTTCCTTGCACAATCTCATTGATGATGACGCATACAGAGTCTCACGCCTTCAGGACTTGGAGCTACTTGATGAGAAGCGACAAGCTGCATACAACCATCTCAAAGCCTATCAGCAGCGCATGAGTAGAAGCTACAATCACCGAGTTAGACCTCGTACATTTGAGGTAGGTGATCTTGTTCTTCGAGAGAATCCTCGCAACCAACCAAACAGAGAACATCAAGGCAAGTTTGAATCAAATTGGCTAGGCCCATATGTTGTCACTGCTGTATTTGGGTCCGGGGCATATCAGTTGGCTACATCAGACGGAGAACCGCTCGCAAATCCAATCAACAGCATGCACCTCAAACGGTTTTACACATAAGCTGTACAGAGCATCAGGCTCCCCTGCCTATCAGAAAATACCAAAAAACATTCAGAAAAATGTCCTGAAGAAAATATAAAAACATTCAAAAAAGTAAAGAAAAATCATGCATCCAAACGGTGAACAACCACTCCAGTGGCACCTTGGGTAAGTACGATGGTGAAAACCTGGCAAACAGGCGCCACTCGTAAAGGCAATGGCTCCATTATCTTTCAGACTTGTGGCGATCACATCTACTTCATACATACATCCATCCATCCATCAACCATGGCTTGTTATTCCTCTGCAATTATGATAGTACTCCATACATCTTGCATCCTGCTTTTTCATAGTCATGTCTAAAACTGGGGGCAATGCCTTTAACCTATTGATGGAAGTGGATTCTACATTGTCTTATGATTCATTAAGTTCTTCATTCAAACAATCATCAAAAATCCAAAAACATTCAAAAATATCTCGCAAAAATACCAAAAACATTCAAAACAATTCAAAATCCAAAAACATCGACAAAACCATTGAAAAATCACACAAAAACATGGCAACACCTTGTACATACTCATCCATGCAGATACCAAAACAAACATTGCGACAAACTACTCACACAATGACCATTTACCAATCAAACCACACAATCAACATTAACAAATCCAAACCTATCTTTAAACAAGGATGCATCCTTCCTTACCAAAACAAAGACAAGATGATGTTTTCTTTGATAAGAAAATTATGTTAAGCTATCAAATACTTGGTTGATTTGTGAGTAATTCATTTGTTTATCTGTATCGGGATCTTTCAGCATTGTTTTGTATCGTTTGCGCATTACTTCCGATGAAGTTCTGGGGCATGTACTAATGGTGTCTACGTGGGAAGTTCACTAAGCTACGTGATCTTATGCAAAATGCAGTCATAGATCACTACGGCTTGCTGACTACAGCGTATACCTCGACCATATGAGCATGAACCATTACCAAGGATCCATATTCTTTTATTCTTTATGTATATACTGTTTGTTTGCAGGTACAATGCTCATTCTTTGGTTCCTCCTCATCCAATTTGGATAAAGGTTTTTATTTCTTAGTACGGTATGCACTTGTCTCAGGATATGATCAGCCTAAGATCAAGGAGGACGATCCAAGTCATGCATGAACGGAGATAATCCTTGTCTGTTCCGCAAGCAATACTCAGGTCAACTTGATCCATTATATCAAGTTGCTTGTATTAACTTGCTATATCAAAATCCATGTAAGAAAGACTCTGGTCATCTTGAATCTTTATGTCAAGTTGCTTGTATTTTCTTACAACATTTTAAAGCTCAATGATGAAAAATAATGCACCATGGATCATCATTCCATCTCATTTGTATATATTGCATTCCGTTGCATTCCATCCATCCATACATTCATAAATAGCTGCATATCATTCATACATAGTAATGACAATGGATACTCTATTTTCCTCTTCTTCCATAGGAATGTAATAGGTCCTCCATTTCTTCTATCTAACATTGCACCCCCCCCCACCCTCCCCATCTCAATAATCAGCATCACATACCCTACATCGTGTCCCAATCAGCCTAATCAAGCCACGTTCATCACCATCCATCTCTAACTAGGAGGGATTGTGTTTCCTATCCTAAGTCATCCAATAAGTCAAGAAAGTTACTCTATCTGCACAGATACATCGTCTCACACACACCTAGACTATCAACAGATACTCTGATCAAGTATCTTCGGGTCTCAGCAGGTAATCGATTATGGTAATCCTAGACTACATCAGGCATTTATCATAATGACCTAGTCTCAACGGGGCTACCATGATTCCCCACAACCATCCATCACACGCACATACTATCAATTGATTAGCCAATCAAACACAATCCAACGGACAATTACATCAATTGTCTACGTCTCAACGAGTATTTTGCTTCATATACCTTGACTTCATCAGGCAATTACATCAATTGTCTAAGTCACATCAGGTCACTTTGATTCACTTACTCAGACTTTATCATGTCCAAGCGACCAACTGACATCAACTGTCACGCTTTGACTTGACCGGGGCAATTAAACCGATTGCACCAGATTGTCCAACCAATTTTGATCAATTGTATAGCATCAATCCAAACCCCACACTACATCTGCTATGTATCTCTTGCATGACCTCAGGGTACTCGCTGGCTTGTTATTTCTTCATATTCACTCCATTTTCTCCCATTCTTTCATCATTAGTTCTAATTTCTTCTATTCTACCTCCCCTCCACTTTGCATTCTTTTTCGAGAGATCGCCCGATTTTTCAAAAAAATTCGGCCCATCCCTCGAGGGGGCATACCACCCATTAAATTTACATTTTATGGGGCATTTCTTCACACCTATTTTTCTTTCTTTGAAACGACGCGATAAACCGCACCGTCTCAAAGAGGGGCAAATGTAGTCACATAAATCTGTCCACTTAATTAAATGAATATTTAATATTTATTTGATTATTTAACCATCAATTAATAATTAATTAAATTAATATTTAATTAATTCATCTTAACCCTATTCTCCTATTAATTAAATAAATTATTCAATTTATTTGATTTAATTCACTTAACCAAATTCAGACCATTAATTAAATAAATAAATCATATTTATTTAATTAAATCCCACCTCTCACATTTAAATAAATTAATATTTATTTAAATCCCCCAAAATCCCACCTCTCACATTTAAATAAATAAATCATTTATTTAAATCACCTTTATCCTCCACCCACTTGTATTTTCCTACAAAAGCAAGTTACACAATTATTTTAAATAAATAATTTATTTAAATCACCTTTATCCTCCACCCACTTGTATTTTCCTACAAAAGCAAGTTGCACAACTATTTTAAATAAATTATTTATTTAAAATCCTATTTATCCTCACCCACTTGAAACCTTTAATGGTTTCCCTTAAAGTAGTCAAACTTGATGGCTTTAAAGTCTTCAAACTTGATGGCTTCCTTCTATAGTCTTCTTAAGACTTTAATGGTTTTCCTTAAAGTCTTCAAGCCTTTAATGGTTTCCCTCAAAGTCTTCAAGCATTTTAAATGCTTTATCTTCATTTTTCTCATTTAAATAAATTAATATTTATTTGAATATTTATCCAAATGCAAATTACACCATTTAATTGAAATAAATGATTTTATTTTAATTGAAAATACCAAAATTTCTCCCACTTGCATTTTCCTACAAAATCCACTTGTATGCCTAAACCCCTTCTAGATTCTTCTAAACCCTTCCTAATTAGCCTAATCCATCCCCTAAATATTGTCACATTCCTAAGCAAATTGGAGTCACTTCTCAAAGACTCCAAAGTCTTTGAAAAACAATTAATGCTTTGTGTGTTCAACAAATTAACTCTCAAAGTCTTGGATAACCTTTGAAAGCTTTCAACCTTCAACCACTTAATCCCCAAAGTCTCCAATAACCATTAATGGTTAATTCAACCCTCCCACATGGTTAAAATATTTGTTTTGACTCAACCTCTACCCAACCCAAAGGTCTCATCAAGCCTTTAATGCTTTGACCATGATTATCTCTTAATCATTTGCACAAAGGTTTATCCTTGGATTAACTCTTAATCCAGTGGGTAATCTTAATTTAGACTTGACCCTTACCTTCTAGATAACCATGAGGTCTTCTCAGGCCTTTAATGCCTCCAACCTCTTCTCTCAACCCAATCCTATGTTGACACTTGTCACCATTTTATTGGTGCCAATTGTGCACATGGATCCCCAACTTTCAAACTTGGCCCTTGATTAAACCATTCAATCTTAACCCTTCATTTCCCCATTTCTTCTATAAATAGAACCCTTCTCCTCAAGCAAAGGGGAAGCATTTTAGAGTATTGTTGTTATACTGGCATTAGTATAGAGCTTTTTCATAGCATCACTATCTACTCTAGCATAGTATTTAGCTTTTCATTTCATATTTGAAGCTTAGTATTAAATCTCAATCCTCCATAAGCATCCATAGTGCAAAAAGCTGCTGAGAGCTACACTCATTTGGGACTTGGAGAGGAGAGGAACAAGGGAGGAGCAACTATGAGCATCTTGATTAGCTATTTCATTCTATGTTTATATGCTTTCTATTTCATGCTTAATATCTCTCTTGATATGCCTGTATATATATATATATATATATATATATATATATATATAAACTTATTAGAGAAGGCCCAATAGCTTCCCACCCTAACTTCATGCACCCTAAGTTCCTAAGCAATGCATTGAAGTTTTACAATATTTTTGGGGTTTCTTTTTGTCTAACTTAAAAGCTTAATGTTATTATTTGAACTTTTGGGTATTTATGGCAAATGCAAAAGTTTTTTTATTATTATTATTATTAAATAGCTACTAAGGGAGAACACCCACAATGAGAACAAAAATGTTTATAAGTAGCAGAGTTTAAAAGATGGGTTGGAAGAAAAGGCAGTTGTCCACACCCCAAAACTATCAACAAGAGCCAAAAAAAAATTAAACCCACCAACCAAAAATCAAGTTCAAAATACACTCTATTATACAAGTGACCCACACAAACTAGAACATACACTATCAACAATTGAAAACTAAAAGGACCAAGCAAAAACAGATCCATTGAACCGAATACCTTGATTTAATCTGTGTCCTATCTTTGGATTGTTTGGACCACCATAACTTTGGCCACCACTAGACAATCCACCCCATAGGTTATGTGAGTTGGCCTATTGGCCACTTCTTAGACTTTTGAAATATCATTTTAATGTTGCTCCTCTCCCTGTGGTGACAACAATAGATATTATTCCTCCTCTCGAATATCAATCTCCTCATCTAACATGTACTCTTTCACACATCCCTCGGGAATTCCCATCATACCCACCATGTGTTGCAAAAAATTGAGGCTCCTGTCTGCATCTTCCCACTTGGCCTGTAGAAGCTCTGGTTCATTGTCTACACCACTAGGCTTTATCTCACCTCACTACCCCTTCCTCAAGATAGGTAATAACTTTGTGCAAACAGACCATAGTATTGCCATCCACATTATCAAGAATTGCATCAATATCCCCCAAAAAAGCATGTTTGAAGATCATTTGGCATAGTTTTTTCACTCGTCTTTGGGGTGCCCATGTACAAAGCCATTTCTAGGAACATTGCAATAATGTTTATGTTCACTCTATATTTATGATAGGCCATGATGAAATCTTGCCCCAGAATATATTTAACAACATGCAAAATCAATGGATGGCCAGAGGATAGAACATAAAATAACTTCTTATCAGTCACCTCGTCAAGAATGGACAAATACATTATTTATCATGTGCACAAAGGCTCACAAGTGGTTATTTATAGATGTTTCTTGATACCTATGCATACATGCCCCAACAATCATGTGGTACTATTACCAAAAAATGATCACAACTCCTCTAATACATATTCCTCTAATGAAGGTGTCGACCAATACTTAAGCATAGATGCCTTAATAACTGTGTGCTATGACCACCAAAAATAGTTACACAATTCCTCTAAAAAAAATGATTAATGACACATAAATAAAAAACTATTAATACATGTGAAATATTTTACTAGACTTTCAAATTTTATATATTTGTGCACATCTATTGAAACTTGAGCATGTGTTAAACCCTCTTCCTTATTTTAAATTTAAGTGAAGAGGAGTCAATTTAAAGTGGAATTCATTTGACAATGGAAATTTTAGTTTTTCCAAATTTTTTATTAAAAAATATTTATTGAAAACCCAAAAATCCATGAAGAAAACTGAATCAGTGCTAATTCTAACAGTTCCATACACATATTACTCTTGCGGATTTCCAACAGGGTTGAAGGTGATACAACATTCACAAGGTAACAATGTAAAAGAAAATTTGTACTAAGCCATGCACCGCAGTGCTCCTGCTCACCACTATATATATTCAGAGCTCTTATGTAAATGTTTATTAGTGACTTCCTTCTAAATGACGCTCAGAAGTCACTATATATATATATATATATTCAGAGCTCTTATGTGAACGTCTATTAGTGATTTCCTTGTAAATGACGCTCAGAAGTTCATTGTTGTCTTGTCTAAAAATACAAGATATTAACTAATTTACGTGGAAACTTTGGCCACTGTTTAGTTTTTGATGCGACGCATTCTTCCTCCCCAACTATTCCTCTCCATGCGCATGCCTCTATTAATCCTTTGAAGTTGTTCTACCAATTGCTGCTTCGCAAAATCCCTCACATTCCCATTCATCTTGTTTAACAACATTATTTGGGGATTGAAATGCAGATTAAAATCATATGAGACTCTGTCTGATCCGATGCTCAGGGCTAACTATTTAGATGAATAATAATATTGTTGATAGTTCATGGTATATTCAGGGAAATAGCAGCACATCATCATCTGAATATTTAGATGAGTGAGCAGCAAGACCTTCTCCAGGGACAGATGAATACTTCAACGAAATGATATACCAGCATACTGAACACACTTCCTTACTCATGAACTGGCAAACCACACCCAAATGGCTCAAACTGAACCAAAACAATCTCAAATGAAAATATATTTAAAAATCTCAAAATTTCTATTTTCAAAATAACTGTAGCATGTAGGTACAACAGGGTACAATCCTTTATTATTGATAGTACTCACCAAAGTCTACCTTGTTTTGGGTTTGCATCAACAAATATCCCTTAGATGCCTAAGGACAAGGTATTTTGAGCACTCAAATAGGGGTGATTCAGCTCCACATTCCCACACCCCCTTCTCATGTGGTATGGCTGCCTCTAGGGTGTACAACCTTCTCAAATATCCATTATTCTTTCTCAATAAGGCACGACCTACAGTCATATATGCTAGTAATAACAGAAATACCAGGTTAAACTAATACCCCTGCCCAAAAATGAATCATTGACATGTTAAAATATGAAGTATCTTTCTTTGATCTTCACAGATTTCTTGTGCAATGTGGAAGAAAACCCATACAAATATTTGGCTACCATTCCATGCAACTCACCATGTATTCTTCTTTGATCATTCAATACTGTATTGTTGCGTTCTTCTCACTGATTTTTGAGGAACCTTGTGGGACTGTTAATAACTACATACCATGGCATTTACTTTGTGTGTTTGACTTTTGATTTACTGTTTCCACTTTGATGTCAGAACACTTTTAACCTTGGCAATGTTATTGTTATTGGACCCTTTCAGAATAATATGGAGATATTCTTTAACTATACATTAATCTTGAAACAGAAAACTAACAAAGTAATTTGAAAATTGCAGAAGGGAACACCGTTAGTAGAGAGAAAGCAAATATAAGGAAAGCAAATTGAACAAATCAAGCACTTTGCAAAGAAAGGTATGTTTATAGATGTTCAAAATTTTATAATTTTATCTTTAGTAAATCATTATTATATCATTTTATGAGAGAATTTCATCTACTTGTTGATATTCACGTATCCTTCTTTGATATAATACTTGTTCATAGAGAAATATTTATGGGGAATTATTTAATCTTTAATGACATCTAATCCTTGCTAGAATTTAATAAGTCAAAAAAACTACTAAAAGAACTCTCTTATAAATTGAAAACGAAAATGAGTAGTAAGTAAGAACTTGAAAGCTTTTAGTTTTCTACATAAATTCACATTGAAGATGATTGTGAAAATAGTCGAAGTGTAGTGTTGATGACAAGGAAATTTGCACACATAAATCACCTCATATTGGGTTGCATAATCTTGGTATTTACTCTATATTTTGTTTCTCATTCTCTAATTAATTTAAATCCATGTATTTCAGGTTATTCTACCTTGGCAATTCTATTAGGGCTATTTTCTTGGTTTCTATACGAAATGGCAAACCAGGTATTTATGTTGTTATTTTTGGTACTCGCAGTATTTTTTATATTTGAGACTGAACTTGAACTAGCATTCCTTGTGTGTAATGGCATTGTTAATGTATTATTTGAGCTTTACTATCCTCTTTTCAATATCCTTATATCACATTGTCTTAATTGTCTTTATGCTGCAACATTGTTGGCAAATGAAACCCTTGTCAAAATGAGATCATTGAATCTTGATGGTTCTGTTTGGACTGCTTTTTATGCTGATCATTACATTGATTTTAGATTGTAATGACGAGTTCTTCAATTTCATCAGGGTAATGATGAGTTCTTCAATTTCTATGTGATGCAAATCTTTGTGATGTTAGTCTTTTCATGCCCAAATGAACTATCTTTGAATCCATGCTGCTCATAGCTTCTCATTATGGGACTGCTTTTGTTTTGAATTATTGACTATATCTTTTCTTTTGAGAATGTTGTGCCTTTTACTATCTCAGGCCTCTTTTCTTACTGTGTTGACTTTGGTGGTGACCATCACTGTCAAATGGCTTCACATGAGAGACTTTTGTGATATGATCTTAACTAGTTCATAAATGTTTGTGTGCAGTTGTATATAACACTATATATATATGTGGTTTTTCATGTTTCAAATGATACTCAATAGACATTCTTTTTAAGGTCAGATTTCATCTAGAGAACATAGGATACCTATCCTCTTTCTCGAAGTGTGCCCTGGAACTGTTAATGTAGACTATTCCTTACCTGATTTCATGAGTATAGGCTTATGACTATTGACCTGCTATTATTTTTGTTTAATAATATAAGCATTGATAGGTCTTAAAATGAACATTTCTATAATTATTACGCATAAACTAATGGAGTGGACATCAGATGTGAATCAAACATGGGGCATTTAACATAGAAACAAATGCAAATGTACACATACAAAATTAACAAGATGATAGGAATTTTTGTTTATATAATCATAATTTTTAGAAGGAGGATACGACGAGGTCTACTTTAGAGTCTCACTACCCAAAGCCCAAGAGAGGTTATTTCCACTTTTGTGTATCTCATCTTAAAGCCACGATTCCAAAGTTTCAAATTTATTAAGATATAACATATCATGCACCTAAGAGACATCTTCTTTTCAAAAAGAAGAAACACTTGAAGTAAAATTTGTACTCATATTGCTGATAGTACATGGTGCATTTAGGGAAATAGCACATTATCATCATCTGAATATTCAGATGAATGAGCAGCGAGACCCACTCTAGGGACAGATGAATACTTCAACGAAATGGTATATTGCACTTGCAATAGGTGCCAAAATAGGAAACTAAAGAAGCGACGACTTGTCGATATCCATAGATTGAACTATGGGGTTTATATAGAAGAGGTACACTATAATTAACAAATTATTACTCTTTAAATAAATAAAGGTGCACATTATTCAATACATTATTATTGACCATTTCAATTGGTTTTCTGATAAAAAGCCGCTTCCAGTTCACAATATTTCTGAAGAACCAACAGATGTCACCAATGATAGCCACTCTCAAGATGAAGAACAAGACACAATTATGGATGAAGACACTTCAGAGATAAATGAGGCTGGTGTCAATGAATTCATCCAAGACTTCTACACATCTTTTGAAGAAGTTATTGATTCCCCCCTAGCTCAGTTGGCTACAACACCTGTTTTCCCAAATGCAGATACTTCTATATTGGCAACACTTATGTTGTTGTTGAATTTGAAGGTTACACATGGACTGACAAATACATGCTTTAATGATATATTAAGGTAGGATTCAATATTCCTATAAATTAATGCTCTCAATGTCTTAAATTTTTTGAATAATGTGTATACTTATCTTATAAAAAACATTTGTTGCATCATGTAGGCTTTTGGCAAATAAAATACTTCCAAAGGACAATAAGTTGCCTCATTCTCATAGAGAAGTATCTTCAGTAATGAAAGACATTGGAATGGAGTACAATACATATGATGCATGTCCAAACGACCATATATTGTAGTATGGAAGGAATGCAAATTTACAGCAATGCCCAGTGTGTCACACAAGTCGATATCATCAAGATCAAGTATCCAAGAAGGTTCCTTATAAAGTACTATGACACATTCCATTAAAGCCAAGGTTCGAGAGGATGTTCAAATGCAAGGAGTTGGAAAAATATATTTTTTATCATGCACATGGGAGGAGCCAAGATGGTGTCATGCGTATGGCCACAGATAGCAAATATTGGAAAGAGATTGAGGAAAAATGGCCACATTTAAGAAATGAGCCAAGGAATGCAATAATTTCTCTGGCAATGGATGGTGTAAATCCTTTTCGAGATCTTAGAACAACATATTCTGTTTGCCCAGTTTTAATTATTAACAACAATCTCCCCCCCTGGATGACAATGAAAAAGGAGCATGCAATGTTAACTCTTATCATACCAGGTACTAGAATATATGAATGTAGTGATTTCTTGAATATTATATTAAAATATTTCAATTCAGTTAAACCCTGATAAAAAACTTCTTGTTTACTTAGGGAAGTATCAGGTAAAGGATATGGATGTATACATGGAGCCCCTCATTGATGAGCTTCATGAATTATGGGATGGTGTATATATGCTTGATATATCAAGACCTATCAATGATAGAAACTTCTTCTTTCAAGCGATGCTTATCTGGACAATTCATGATGCCCCGAGGCTCTCTATTTGTTGTTGCAATATATTGTAGATTACATTTGTAATTATAGTGTCCATTGTAACATTTAGTAAATGTGGTTTGCATTCTTATTTCAGAGCTACAAACAAAGGGGAAACATTGTTGTCCATCATGTGGGCCAAAAATGTTGTATAGGCAGTCAAAGGATCTCAATAAAACTATATATGATGAGTATAGACAATTCTTACCAAAAAATAATCGCTATTGAGTACTTGAGAAATTCAAGTTCAATGGAAAGGAAGTGGAAATGATGAAGCCAAGAAGGATGAACCCTACTAGGTGGAAAGCAATGTATGACAAAAAAGAAGGGACATGCTTTCCACCAGGAATGAAAAGACACTCTATTTTCTACAAATTAGACTATTATGAGAACTTGCCAATAGCCCACCTATTTGATACTATGCACATTGGGAAAAATGTGGCAGAGTGCTTGTGGAAACACATCTAAATGGAACCAACCTTGAAGCACAAATAAAGTTACGAAAGGACCTCCAAGTTGTTAATGTCATGCCTAACATGTGGTTGCATGAAAACAACTCATATAATCATGCTCCGTGGACTTTTACATCAAAGGAGAAAGAAAACATCATTGATACAATGAAAAGCATAAGATTTCCTTTTGGCTTTGGTGCAATATTAAAAAACTTATTCACAAGAGATGGATCAGAGTTCTCAGGCCTAAAAACACATGATTGGCACAATTGGATAAAAGTAACTTTGTAGTACTTGGAAACATAATTATAAATTTGTATATCATAGCGATAATATCAGTTCATGTATATTATTAACATTATTTTTTGTTAATGTTCATGCAGTATGTGTTGCCTGCAGCAATACCAAGCACTTTTGACCATGATGTTAGGTTGACTATTTACAAATTATCCAAATATTTGAGGTATTTTGAATCGATCATTCATACTCTTCCATGACTTATAGTTTTGAAGTGATCATGTCTTTATTGTAATACATGTCAACACTTGTAGGTGGGTCTCATCTAAAGAGATACATCCAGATGACTTGAAGTATTGGAAGAGGAATGTTTCACTTTTGATGTGTGATATTCAAATGTGCTTCCCTCCAAGCTTTTTTAATTCTCAAGAGCACTACCTTGGACACCTGGTAGAAGAGATTGAATAGTGTGGTCCTATTCATATTCGAACAATGTGGCTTGTGGAGAGATATATGAAGGTTTAAAACAATTTGTTAGGCAAAAGGCTCGACTGGAAGGGTCCATGGTTGAGGGGTACATGGTTTTCCAAGCGATGGTTCATTTGAGTGAGTACTTACCTCAATTGCATCTTGAAGCTCCACGATTATGGAATTATAACCAACCTCAATCATTTGAGGGAGAAAAATAAGAGGGTCAAGGGACTTCAAAGAGGATAAAAGGTATACAAAAAAGTTGGAAGTAGGTGTTTTTATCTTAAATTTTAGAATACATGGCTTTAAATAATTATTAAATCGTTGAACAATTATATTTGTCATTGTATATGCTAAGGAGTGGGAAGCAATACATTTGTATGTTACATACAATTCTGACTTTATGTTGGAATGGATGGAGAAGTACACTCAACAAAAGAAATTAGAGGATGAAAAGGCATGGGCCAATATATATAATATACATGGTCAAAACACTACTCGAGGATTGCCTACAAGCCATAAAAGAAAATGGCCAGAGAGATGCTCGTGGAATTGGCTAAAGACCAATATTGAACACGAGGCAACAAAAGGGAGGAATAGAGTGACACAACAACAACTGAATTTCATGAAAGGATCTATAAATGGGGAGGTAATACATATATAGTAACATATTGGAGATATTTAATAAATTTTCTTTTAACTTTTGTATTCTCGAATCTAATTAGCTAATATTTATATGAATTTAGGTAACATATTACAAAGGAATGTGGAATTTTGGTCATCACTTTCGCATAAAAAAGGTTGATGAAAAGAGACAAACTTATGATTGTGGAGTTTCAGCATCATTTGAGGTGGAATGTCGTTCAGATGCAAATGATAGGCAACCAATCAGAAGCACACTTCGCTATTATGGAGTGTTGGAGGATATTATAGAGCTTGATTTTATGTCTTTCAAAAAAGTTATTTTTCATGTTGAATGGTAAAAGCTTATCAAAGTTGGTGAAGAAAAAACTATCTTTATGCACAACAATGGATTCCATATGATCAATACATCTAGGTTTGAAGCCACTTCTGAACCTTATGTGTTTCCAAATCAATGTGACCAAATATTTCTGATTCCAAATTTAGAACAACCTGGTTGGTCATTTGTTATTGAGTATGATCCAAGAGGACGAAGAGTAACATATGTTGAAGACAATGAAGATGCAGAAGTGCCCCTTGATGATGAAAATAGCATAGATGGATATGATGAAAATTTTATTGTCAATGATGCATATGACGAGGATGAAGATCATGACGAGATAATTGAAGTGTTCGAAGGACATGAGCAACCAGATGGGCATCAAGTCCATGAAGATGATGAATTTATTGATTTTCATTTGCCTGTAGTTGAAGGTGATGAAGATCATGAAAATGCTAGTATTAATTTAGTTATTGATTTAGGACCCATTGATGATGGGGTATTTATGCTATCAGATGAGGAAATTTCATGTGAGGATGACATTATTTGATCACCATGATCACTTTAAGAAGGTTGTAAGGATTTAATACAATTTAATTAATATTTTACAATTTATATCTCTGTTGGGACTATTCATATTGTCTATTCTTTTCTTAAGGTCAATTAGACCGCAAATGCACTATTGTTTGTTCTTTATGAATACTTATTGGAATCACTATTTTTTGGTGTTTCGAGTGCTAGAGTCCTTGACCGACTATAGTAGATACCGAAGCAACATTTGAGTTAGTAGCAAAGACGAGTAGCATCGCAGCCAATTCAAAAGCCCATTTGAAAGCCAGTTAACTCTCGTAAAAGATTGGATAACTGGGTTGGGGGGTGCCTATAGATGGATAGCCGCCTATCTATCTTTTTCAATTTGAGGTTTTGATAACTGACAAAGATCTGTTATGCACATATTTTTTTGTTAAAACACCTTTCTACAGCCATCATTTGACTTTTAACTGTAGCTTGGTACTTCTATACATATGACTGTCCTTTCAATGGACTCTGGCTCTTCAACGTTTATAATTCTTTTCTGAGTCAGTCATCTACAAATCTTTCTATCTTCTCATACACTCAAGAATGCTATATTAGTTTAACATGTATTCACTTTTTCAGTGTATTCTTGACTGCACCGAAAAACTCTTTTTTTTTCTTTTGTATGAACAACTAACTTTTTGTCCTTAGCTTTGAATGGACTGGTATTTGTAGTTTCCTAAAAAGAAGGGTCATTAATCATTATTCTCTAAGACTGCTAACTCTATGTACTTGTAAAAAAACCTGTAGATTGTCATTCTTTTCCTTGGTTACAGTGATTATTACTAGGACTGCTTTCTATGAGTATTGTTACTCTGAACCTTTGTGTCCTATTAAATGTCATGGGGTTTGTACTTTATGATATAGGCACTGTGTTATGACTGTATCACGATATCTTTTCTTGGTGACAAACACTATGCTTGTAAATTGGTGGCTGGGGTAAACTTTCCTTTAATAGAGATTGCATGCTAAGTGTAAAGGTTGCCTTGTGACATTGAATGCTTCATGACCTTGCTCCTCTATAATGGGCTGTCTTTAGATCGTGTGCACTATGCTTTTGGACTTTTCTCATTGACCTGTGACTGTTTTTTTGTCATTGTTCTATAGGTCTGCAAACAATGTGTCTAATTATGATTGTGAGTAAGGGGGTATAGACTGTATACTCTCTCATCATACCTCCATACATGAACATTGTCCTTGATCCTTTGAAGCTACTATTTCTGTATGGACTATTGTCTTAAAGTTTATTCTTAAAGTCTTCTCTATAAGCTTTTGACAGTCCTGTCCTTGTGAGATGGCATAATATTGATATGGATTTTTTGTAAAACAACTCTGATCCATGCTGAGGCTATTATGATTGCTTCACAATTCAATCATTGTCTTTTACTATTTTTTATTATCATTTTAGTCTTGATAAATGTGCTCCCGGGCTCTTGTACAACCTTATAAATAGGAACTCCATGCTCACATAATTTTTTTGGTGGAAACATTGTTGTTTTTCCTATCAACAAACTAAAAGCTGCATCCTCTCCTTTAGAATGGACATTTCTGCAACATACACATTTTCCACAACTACATTTTCAAAATCATAAGTTGCATACCCAAGAACACCATACCATGTCTTGGATGCACCACAATGGTGATAGTTAATGCTATCGTAGAAAGAGAAGAGTTAGACAATTTGATTTCCAAATATACTATAATTTTAAATTCACAATAGTGTCTGTCATGTCAAATATGATGATCCTCAAAGAATAAAAACTAGTGTAGATTTTATAAGAGACTTACCTGTATAAATAATGATCTTCAACATGCCATGCAAACAAGCTAAAGAGCATTCCAATGTAAAGCATTGGGTCACTCACCCCCTGCACCAACCAGAATGGGATTTTAGCTGGAACTGCTAAGAACATGATTCATATTCACTAGGATTAGACAAACTAACAAGGCTTACCGGAATTGGAGCTTCAAGTAGGCACAAAACAGATTTTGGAAGCCTCGAAATATCTTGCATGCACCTGAAGAGAGACAAGGTATCAGTAGTCACATGTAGAAGAAGTTATAGACTTGTGGCATATGCTCTCGCACATTATAACCACATTGCTTGAATCACATATTAAAACTTAATTAAATTGACCTGTAAGTTCCACTTGCTGGTTCCTAGTTGATCATTTGTTGATCTCGAGAAGGCACTCCCTTCAACATCATAGGCATACTCAACAAAGTCTTCTTTCTGTGAATTTATCTCAAGCTAGAACTCTCGTTCAACAAATTTGGTAGGCAAGCTTACCGAAATACAAAATTTATGAGCAAAAAGCTTGTTTGCTATTTTCTCAAATTCACGGAAGGAGTATTTTCTAAAAAACAACACTGCCATATCAAAAATTGCACGATACATGACTACCATAATTTAAGAATTAAACCTTGTCTATTTCAAAAAACATGTATATAGCTAATATTCCTACCTTCCACTCATATAGTACTTAATTTGTTCTTCAGTATCCCATACTAGACTAATCTTATAGAGGAATCCCAAGAATAAATCATACCCTCAACTTGTCTTAAGCTTGTTTTGGGTAATTTATTTTATATCAAACTCATTGGCCATTCGCTAGTCTATGAATCAGCTTCCCAATCATGATAATAAAGTTTGAAAGAATACGTATTGCTACCCATGATATCAAAGAAAAAAGGAAACTAGAAATCACATATAAGAAGCACTTCTCATGTTCTATAGCTATCTTAGATCTATGCTAAATTGGTGGGTGTTGAACCTGGAAATGACCATTCTAGAAAAGAAGATCAGATAAAAGTTGAGAAAACCCTTTTCTTATTTTATACAATAAAATTTATAATACAGAGGTTTTATTTGGTGTAGCCTATTTCCAGCACCAAGTACAATGTGTAAACGTTGTATGATTAATAATATTAAGATTAATACAGGGAGTTGGGGACTTACCAGTTCATTCCATTAGTATTGAAATAATTTGAGGGTACTGATCAAATAAGCAATCATAAAAGTTTTTTTTATTGGTTGTAAGTTGTTTGAAATTCCAGACATAAGTGTAAATGGAATGCCTTGAATAAAGCTAATTATAGGGATTGAGAGAGAGGTATCATATTTCAATCTTATCAATAGTGGATCCCAAAGCTAGTAGTGTTGAAACGAAAAACCCTAAACTAGATTGCTAGTTCATCTGTGTATAGATTGTTTCAAAAGCCACACAAAGTGTTAAAGGGCACATTGTAGAATTAAGTTAAATACAAGGTATTAAAGACTAAAGATTACAAACAATGTTTTATTATAACTGGAGGGAAATTACCTTTGATTGAAATATTATAGTGTGATATTTGAATTTGATAGAAGTAATTCTCCTCTCCCATTTGATAGTTGTACTACCTGAAAATATTTCTAATAATCATAGAGGCCCTACTATATCTAATCATTTTGTATTCAAAAAGCTCACAGCCTTCAAGAACATTGGGATCTATAACAGCATCATCAAAACAAGGTTTTGCAAATCAGAGAGATGACAGTCCTATCAAACAAGATAAGTGTTTTAGTGATGAAGTTTCTTCAAGGCCAACTTAAAGATAATGTAAATCATAGTTCAAAGGCAGTATAATGATCAAAGATAATATTGTCATTGCAAATACAAAAGGCAGTCCCACAACCTATGGACCTAATCATAGTCTTTACTATCATGAAAGCAATGAAGACAATGTTATCCAAAGCTATCCAAAGGTAGATCACTGTCTAGATCAGTGGGATGGGCCATGATATAGTGACTATCTTAAAGAGAAAGGGCATGATAGATCAGTCTCAGACCTTTTGAGAAGACAGTAATAAATAACCTCAAAGAATACTCAAGGTTCAACTAATAACATACACCCAAATCAAAGTCACGGAGCTTGAAGAGCAAAAATTCATCATTCAAGCTTTTGGACAGGGACTGGGGCCAAAGTCTTGGACCTACAGGGTACTTTACAGCTGGGAGGGCAGATTCATCCATAGGATTGTCACAGGCATATTATGTACATTTGAGAAAAGCCCATGAGCATATACAAATTCATTGAGGTAGATGCTACAACTAAGCATCCAGTTCTCCACAATCGATCACTGCGTGCATCAACTACAAGACAAGCCAATGGGAATGGAATACGTAAAGAAAAAATAGGATTATTGTTCATGGTCACAGTAATAATATGTATAAATCAAACGAAAAAACCTATCATTGGTGCGTGATGATATACTCAAATTTTGTAGATCCATTTTCGTTAAGCCTAAGACACATAACCAATGGAGTGTATAAAGATTTCAATTTAAGTAGTCATAACGTGATTTCATCATTTAAGGTAGCGACTTCTTTATTGTCATGGGCAGTGATTCCTAGAAGGGATACATGTATTTACAAACAATATTAGGAAACCATCGATTGGTTTTGAAGGAGCAGCGATTAGTCAAGGAAGGACGCTTTCATTTATGAGAAGTTGTATACCTTTTTAAAGTTGTGACTCTTCATCCCTTCATGGGGATTATTTTGTTTTGTATATATAAATTCAGATTGGAAGTGCTCTTAAAAGTTGGGAATCAGAAAGGGAAGGGTGGCATATAGCTCACTAATTATAAGGCTAGCTTTAAATTACATATATTAAGCAACATATTAAGTCTAGAGAATGTTAGTCAATTCTGAGTGTTTAACACTTTTAAGTCTAAAATTGTATTCTTAGTGTGACCACACACATTAAGCACCATATTAAGCTTAGAAAATGTCAGTCAACTCAGAATGTTTAACATTTTTAAACCTAAAAGTGTAAGCTTAATGTGTGTGGTTTAAGCTGTTCCCAATTACAAGGCTATAGTATGCATAAATTCAAAGTCAATATTAGAATACAATGCCAAGAGAACTCAGCAAGAGCATAAGGTTATAATCTGAAACAACTTTTGGATTGAGGCACAACCTCTTATATATTCAAACACATGATCTTAAAGTAATAGTTTAGAAAAAGCGAATCACATCTATTTGTCAATCTCCCATTTTCAGATTAGTAATCAAATCAATATCAAGGACATGACATCATTATTCCTGACATAATACCCTTTTCTATAAATATGTGTTCCGTAATCAGGACTATTGTTAAGCAGTCCAGTTAGAATTGTTCTTTAAATAAAACAAATGTGTATAATAGAATTCTACATCAATTTATATATTCCTTTAAAAGCTAATGGTTCTTGGGTATATTTGAAGTCTTAATCTATAAATTTGAAGGCAAAAGTTAAGTGTCTCAAAAAGGGACATTACATATGTATATCTAAAGTAGAAGAATTTGCAATAAAAATATAGTGATTATAATATATCTTTTTTAATGGGTAATGGTTCAAAGCCGATAAAGTGTACATACCCTAACCCTTTGTGGAATTTGAACTTGTAACCTCTCTTCCATAACAGAGGTCAACTCAAGTTGTACATGGTAAATATGATTATTATTTATGACATAAATATGTCTTTTTTAGTACTAATGACTATGTGTACAAATATGAATATATTGTTATAAATATTCAATGAATAAATTGTGAGGCATTTTAATTGCATCATATCTAAATATGTCTATTTTAAAATTTATTGTAAATCTAATTTCAATATACGTGATTCATGTATTTTGTGCATAAATACTATAGTGGAGATAAAATGTACAGGGTAAATATGCACACCTTACTTTTGACATGGTCATAAAATTAATGTTTTAGATTGTTTTGTGTATAAACTCATCCTAATTTACACCATCCCTTTCATTATTATTCTCAATATAAGATGAAATGATCCACTTATTTAACAATGGATCTAATTATTCACGTTTAGTACCTAGATTCAAATTAATAGACTTTTATTTCACCATTTCATGCCAACAATGCGATGATATATAGTCAAAAACAATTATATTGTACAAAGACTCTTCTACTTAAAAAAAAAATTAACAATTGAAACTCTTAAGACTCCATCATAATCTTTTTGACAATATTTTTAAATTTAAATAAGCTTTTAGTTCTTAGAAAGTACATCCATTAACAATTAATCAATTTACGATCATATTGGCCTCGAGTGGATAGGAGTTGTCTGTTGGATAGAGACTGATTAATTAAATTCAAACGGGCATCGAGGATAGACATTGCCTCTTGGATAGAAACTGGCGCAACGTCATCGCTGTTTTTAATAGCAACTAAAAGAGAACCTGTCCAAAAGGTCGTCGTGGTTTTCAATACAAGGGATTTAAAAGATATTAAAAAGTTAAACTTCACTGTTTCCGAATCCCTGTGAAGTAAAAGTAATCTCAATTTTTTGGTCGGTAAATTGATCGGTTTAATTCACACATTAAGTTTTGATTTCTAATTTAAAAAATTGTTAAACCTTAAAATAAGGTTTGATTTCTAATTTAAAAAATTGTTAAAATAAGGTTTGATTTTTTTGGGTCAAATATATGAAACTTTTATTATACATTGATATATTTTTCCAAAATTTGGCTGAAATTGTACAGATGACATATACCTTGAGCAAGAAAATGGGCTTATCGTGGAGTTTGAATTTTCATTCATTTCCGCGTTTTGTATACAATTTACATAACCGTCAACAGCACAATGCCGAACTGAAGAAATCAATCATGAACAGGCAGGTGCTTGTTCATTTCGCCTTCTCATTCTGCTGCCCCACGACGATGAATTATAACCAGATCTCCTTTTTATCAACTCCATTATCTGACCTTCCCACACATAATCGCAGGTCTCTATTCTTTCTCCTCGCTGGTTGATTTCCATCCCGTTTTGCAGTGTCCAATCGTAATCCTGACGGAGCAGAGGATCCGACAAAGTCTCATGAGCCTCCTGGACTTGAAGAAATAATCTGCTACACTCTTCTTTCTCTGCAGCTGGGCAGACGTCAGGATGGTATTTAAGAGCCATCCGACGATATGCGCTCTTTATGTCACGCACACTCACACTAGGAGAGATACAGAGAACATCATACAATGAAGAAGAAGAAGAAAAATTGGTGGCATAATGACAGTGAATTGATCTAATAGCAGTAGCCGTTTTAAGGGCAGACTGCTTTGATCTGGCTCCAATTGTTACCCTCGAAATTCTAGCAGTAGCAGCCTTCGCCATTAGATGTACCCCGTGGTAACCTCCAACTGATGCATTCAACTCCATCAAAGCTGCTTGACTAGAGAGTCCTTGAGATTGATTACCAGAAAGAATCTTGAATGAGAAGTGAGCTAAAGCTTCACGATTATCAGTAGAAGAGAAGGGATAATATTGAAGATATATGTCCTTGCTAAAGACCATATATAATAGGCTTTGAGACCCACATTTTGGGGTTTTCAAGAGTGACACGTAATGGATTCTAGAAAGACACAGCGATTGCCGCCGGACCGGGAGACGTTGAATTGAGGCGTAGATAAGCCGCCTGTGGGTCCGGGAACGTTGTTTTACTTGAAGTAGAAAAAAAGCTTCACGATTATCAGTAGAAGAGAAGGGATACGATTGAAGATATATGGCCTTGCTAAAGACCATATATAATAGGCTTTGAGACCCACATTTTAGGGTTTCCAAGAATGAGATGTAATGGATTCTAGAAAGACACAGCGAGTGCCGCCGGACCGGGAGACGTTGAATTGAGGCGTAGATAAGCCGCCTGTGGGTCCGGGGACGTTGTTTTACTTGAAGTAGAAAAAAAGCTTCACGATTATCAGTAGAAGAGAAGGGATACGATTGAAGATATATGGCCTTGCTAAAGACAATATATAATAGGCTTTGAGACCCACATTTTAGGGTTTCCAAGAATGAGACGTAATGGATTCTAGAAAGACACAGCGATTGCCGCCAGACCGGGAGACGTTGAATTGAGGCGTAGATAAGCCGCCTGTGGGTCTGGGGACGTTGTTTTACTTGAAGTAGAAAAACAGGCATTCTAGAATATATACAGTTTGTGATGCCTATGGTTTTAATTTTCTGATTGCAGATTCTTACCATTGATTAAACTAGCGGTTGGACCTGAGAAAGATTTTATCAGATGAACATGAAGAACATCATGTCTGAAAATGCACCTATATCATATCGAACTCTTATGCAAAACTGTATTAATGGTCATTTCCAGTCTGCTTAGAGAAACGATCAATTAGATCGCTTCTCTTACAGTTACATAATTAGATGTTCTGAAATCTCTTTGCATTATCATCTTGTTCTTCGTAAATCTCAATCATGAAAGTGTAGGAATATACAACAATTGGGATAAGTAGGAACGATCCTGGATTCATTTCCTATTTGTTTTGGATTTAGTTTGCTTATCATTTTGGATATAGTTTGCTTTCTTTCTTTATTTACAAGCTAATCAATAGTATGTATATTTCTAATAAAAGTTTAGTATAAATTTTAAGATTGAAATTATATTTTAAAAAAATCATTTTGTAAAGTTTTTTGAGTTTTAAAAGTCAAAATTGAAATTAAATTCATTCTATTTTCTAATTAGTTATTATAAGTCAATTAAAACTTAAAAAGTAAATTCATCGTTAACACAAATTTTTATTGTCAAAATAATCTCTAATAATAGTCAATAGTTTGGTTTCTCATTATAAATAAATAGTATGTATATTTCTAATAAAAGTTTAGTATAAATTTTAAGATTGAAATTACATTTAATAAAAATTCTTTTATAAACCACTGTACAATAACTATGAATCGTTAAACTTTGAACTTTCTTTAAAATGATATCCTCTCTAAAATTCACTAGAATAGCTTAGCACAAGTTTTATTAAACTATTAATTGATTTGAAATATTATAGTATTTCATTCAACTTTATTGCAATTCACTAGAATAGCTCAGCACAAGTTTTATTAAACTATTAATTGATTTGAAATATTATAGTAATTCATCAACTTTATTGTATCTTCTGCTGCAATATTCAATGTACTTTATTCAATGATGTGTTATATAATATTTGTATCTAATAGAAAAAATATTTGTATCTAACAGAAATAAAATAAATGAAATCTCATCATCTATCCCTTTAAAGTTTTTACAGTCCTTCCATTCTTATATTAAAGAAATTATAATATTATTCTTTTTAAATTATAATATATCTTAGACAAAAAATAATAAATATAAATTAGGAGAGTAGATTAACAAGTGATTTATAAACCTATTTGTAAGTCCATATCCAGTTACATAATTAACCAACCATATATGAATGGAAGCATGAACCATTTGGGTGAGGAGGAGGACGAAGATGGGAGTTTCAGGGAATGTGGGTCAACACTAATTCTATAGCACGTGGACCAAACACAGGTGGAGGAAACATTAATACTTTTTTTCAACCTCGTACTACACCAGGATCACAAACCACTTTGGAGAGTACAGGATGGAGGAAAACTATCACTAAACAAGCAAAGAAGGCAATTGGTAATTTTTGGTACTCCTCTCACATGGCATTCTATGCTTCCAAAAATCCATATTGGCAACCCATGGTAGATGCTATTGCAGCTGTAGGACTTGGGTTTCAAACCCCATCTTATGAGTCATTGAGGGTTGGTATGCTGAAAGATGCAGTAGAGGATGTTCAAGATGTTGCTAAACAACATCGGTTACAGTGGGCTAGAACTGGTTGCAGTGTCATGTCAGATGGTTGGACAAACAGAAGGAACCGAAAACTCAGTAACTTCCTTGTCTCTTGTGAGATTGGCACTATTTTTCTGAAATTTGTGGATGCATCTAATATGATGAAATCCACAAATGCATTTTTTGAGATGTATGACGTGGTAGTTATGGATGTAGGGCCACAAAATGTGGTTCAATTTATCACAGATAATGTTGTTGCTTGTGTTGTTGTAGGGAGACTTATGAAAGATAAATACCCTTCCATGTTTTTTACACCATGTGCAGCACATTGCCTTGATCTAACCCTAGAGGACATTGGAAAAATTGAATGGGTTAAGGAAACATTTCAGAAGGCTCACAAGGTTACCAAATTTGTTTATAATCACACAAGGGTTTTGGCTATAATGTGCTCTTTCATAGGAGGCAAGGAGCTAGTTCAACTAGGGGTGACAAAATTTGCAACATATTTCCTTGCATTACAAACATTATGTGAACAAAAAGGTAATTTGAGGCGAGTGTTTGTTTCAGCTAAGTGGATGGAGTCTGGCTTCAAAACTCAAGAAAATGGCATAGCAGTGGCAGAGTATATGTATTATACCACCTTTTGAGAATATATTGAACAAATTGTAGAATTTTTCAGAGCCTTTAGTAAAAGTCCTGAGACTAGTAGATGGGGCAAAACCCCCATGGGATATGTGTATGAGGCCATGGATAGGGCCAAGGAGGGGATAAGGAGTAAGATGAAAAATAACAAGGATAGGTATATGCTGTTGTGGGACATAATTCATAGGAGATGGGATGGACAAATGCACACTCCTCTCCATGCTGCGGGATACTTGCTCAATCCCTTTTTATTCTATAAGACTGACTTCATGGAAATTGATGCTGAGATCAAACAAGGCTTCTTCAAGTGCATTGAAAAAAAGTTTCCTGACTTGGAAAAATTTGATGTGGCTACGATAGAGTTGGAAGTGTACAAGCATTCTAAGCATTTTCTCTCTTCTAGGGCTGCTATACAAAGCAGGAAGACCATTCAACTAGGTAAACATTTGACAATCTCTTTATTTTGCCAACATGCTCAATAAGGCTGACAAGATTATAAGATATTCTTAGTCTTACAATATCATCTCATGTAATGTGTTTTTCAGCTGCATGGTGGGCTTCTTTTGGAGACAAAATACCAAATTTAAGGTGGATGGCAGTGCGCATTTTGAGCCAACCATGTAGCTCATTGGCTTGTGAGCATAATTGGAGTGTTTTTTAACATGTGCATTCCAAGAAATGCAACCGCCTATCACAACAATGAATGAATGACTTGGTATTTGTTCATCACAATCTCCGCTTGAAGATAAGGAAAGCTCAAGGTGAGAATATTAATATATTGTTGCATTTTTTGAAAGTGTATTCACTATTCATTGTGTTTTTCACTTTTAAGGGAAACACTAATTTCTACATGGACAAAATTAGGAACTATTGAGGATGGCTTGCCAATTGACCTCGATGAGATATATCTAGAGTGTGAGTTGATTGCTTCTGATGATGTTGATGATGATGATGATGTTTATGATGATTATGATGTTGTTACTGATCGTCCACTTGAGACTGAAGATTTTGATATCATGAGGCAAGCCAACTTTTGTCCTCAGTGGATTGATCGAATTAGGACAGGCTGTCACCTCGGAGCTTCATCATTAGAGCCTCCTGCCCTCTAGCATGTCATTGCGTGCTTTTGATATTTTGGAATTTTGTACTTAGTTTACAAGTTGACTTTGTTCAAAGTCACAAACTATATTGTAATTGAAATTTTGACATCTATCACCATCTAGATATTATTTATGGTGTAGTATATTTTGTGCAACATAATCAGTGATATGAATATAAACAACAGAATTCTATTTCTTGCAATTCATGTGTTCAAGTGTCTTTTATTTGCCTACAATATCTCTATGCTATGGAAATACCTTAATATATATAAAAAGTAGTTTTTGATTGCTTTTGTATAATTTTTTACCTTTTTTTGTAAATCCAATTTTTTCCCGATTTAAAAAAAAAATCTTATACTTTTGATTTGCCGATTAATTCCCGAAATGATTATTGCTTCCCTGATTTAAAAAGTTCTTAAACCTTTAAAAATTTAGTTCTTTATGTTGTATAAATTTTGCAACTAGTTTAGTTTGTATGAATTTATCTATTTTATGGATTTATGGCTACCTACATTTTGTTTGTATTAGTTTCTGGAAAAATTCAAATATCAAATATAAATCCATATTGATATGAGAGTATTAAACCAATACTAATAATAGCCAACAATAGCTATGGCTCAATATATTAATCCATAACAATATAAATAATTATAAATACAACAAGAATTATAATTTGTGCTCATTGCTAACCTTTGAGACCACCCAAAATCGTGAGCAGGATGAATATTAGCAAGGAAAAAGGTAGACTCAGGAAGCCATTTACACAATCCAGACTTAGGAAGCTATTTACACAATCCGTCTCTTCGTCCACCAACAAATTTTACACAATTTGAAAGGGTAATGGATCGAAGAGTTTGTATAAAATAAACCATGGTAATTGAATCTTTCAAATTGCAAGTGGCAGTTAGTATGTTATTGAGGTGGCAACCACAAATGGTAATCAGGACATCTAGCTCCACTCACAGTTACATGTCTGTCCATTACAGAGAGATGGTAATGAGGACATCTAGCTGCATTGTTTTTTCTGGGTTAAAAAATACTTAATCACTTTGATAAGCCTGCCAACTACTCAAAAGTATTGTGACTCATATTTTTTTGGCAACAAAAACTTACCACTGTTTAAGCAATCCACAAACACACAAAACCACTATACTCAAGCCACCGAGAAAATCGTCTGTAACAGGAAAAAATGAACTCATGACGTGAGACGGTTTGTCGACGTAGGGTGCCCCAACAGGGAATATCATCGTCGATAATTATGAAGCGATACCGTAAAAATTAAATACGTACCGATAAACCAAAAAAATCAGGCATGAGACAATTCCGATAGAGGTACAACCCCATAGGGAATTACCTATTGGTAAATGATTGTGATAGCAAATCTGGTTTAATGAAGTAATACAACCTATCATATTTTTGTAATTCCAAACTAATTTAAAACATTTATTGGGGAAGTGAAGTGTTTTTTAATTTATTCATTGATCTTGGTTTATGGTCCCTATTGGTAATGAACAAATTAAGCCAAAAAATGAAATTAACATGTTGAAGGAAGGCATTAAGGGTATTATTAATACCTTCACTGAGAATCCCATTCCAAACAAAATTGATATGTTCCTTTGAATGACCCATAAGATTACTGAAGATATTGAAGTCATGAAAAAGGATCACGAGTCAAGGATAAAGTAGCTGGATAAAGCAGTTGGAAAAGAACTTTGAGGAGATTAAGGGCAACTTGAGAAAATTAGTTGAGATTAGCAAGGAAGCCATGAGCAAAAGCACTGAGGGCCTTAGACAGGTCAATGAGATGATGGCTATCTATAGAACTCTGCCTCTCTAGTGTCCCACCATCAGATGCTAAACAGAAAAGAAAATTCAGGAACTAAGCTCGTAAGGAGCGGGATCACAGGTTAGTATGGGCCCCTTTACCAAAACAAGGAGCAAGAATCTAGAGAGGAGTTCAACGAGATTTATCATGGAAGAACTCGAGGAGATCAACAAGAATATGATCTAGATAAACTATGAGCTTATGCACTCTCTGGTTTAGTTTTCTCTTTTTGTGTTGTTCTTAGTTTAGGTCTTTTGTTGGTTGTTTTTCTGTGTGGGCTTTGCCCTGTTTGGGTGGCTATTTTGTTGTTAATTTTGGACCGGTTAGCAACTGTTTCGTTTTTCTTAGTTTTTTGTTTGAATTTGGGTTTTGGGTCCTTGTAAAATTCATTTATCGTAATCAAAAACTTAAGTTTAGGGCCCAAATTGGCTTGGAATATATACTCTAAATCTTCTTCAAAATGGGCACAAATAATAAGAGCTAAGTATTTAGATTTAGATTTTCCATAAATAATTTTCACCCTTGCTAATCCTCCAAAGGGATCAATAATGTGGAACTTTATCATTCAGTGTAGGAAAGTAGATCCTCCCTATTTATCATGGTTTATCAAGAATGGAAATAAATTCAAGTTTTGGGAGGACTCATGGAATGGAGCACCTCCACTACATTTTTTAGTAAAGCTAGAGCCACTACAAGATTATTTGTTTCCACAGGGAGATTGGATATCAATGGTGAGATAAATTGCTCTTTATTATTTCCAATGATACATCCATCCACTCATGGCCCTGGATTTATAGAGGCCCCGTTAAAATTGAGTTTTGAAAATCCTGATTGAGGAGGTTTCCATTTGATGTGCTTCATGTCTAGTTTTCAAGGAGGATTATGTAAGAGACTCTCTTTGAAAGGGAGATATTTTTTTGACCATACATTTAGTATTGAGGAGTCTACAAAAGTGAACAAAGAGATGAGATGTTTTTCTCTTGTTATATAAGCTTTAAAACACCCTGAAATTGAGGTCTCAATTTGAAGAGCCTGTCTGATGTTGACTTCTAAAGATTCTCTTATTACATTCCTACCATAAATTTCATAGCACAATTGAAGGAGAGACCCTCAAAATGACGACAAAAAATGAATCTTTGTGGGGAATGAGAAATTTTTTAAGTAAATCAAGTAAATAACTGGGCATAGGGGAAGGCCAATTTAGTTTTAGAAGGAGCCAATGCCAACAAGTATGGGAAAAGGAAATTTCAGGAGCAAATGATCTCTGAGCTTTCAAGTTAAGAGTTACATAAAACACATTTAAATTCTTGTGTGATACCGAATTGAACTAGCCTAGAACTAGTTAAAATATTATTATTTAAGGCCAACCATGTGAAGCTCCTTCTTTTGGAAGAACTGCTTCATGCCAGTAGAAAGAGAAATCTCAAGGGTTTTGCCTAATGTCATGACACCTTAAAGATAAATAACCATGTTTAACTAAGTACTGGCCTGTTTTACTTTGAGTCCATATCAAAAAATCATCCTCATTACTTAAAAATAATTGTCTGTCATTTTGAATACTAGATAGCATATCCTTTTGAATTTGAGGGAAGTTGAGATGGCCAAAATCCTTCCATTGGTAGCTTAAGAGACCATATTTGAATATCAATGTGAAATAGTTTCCAACTTTAGGACCACAAGTTTGTTGTAAAACTTACTTGGCTTGCAGAAGGTCCCTATTTAAAAATAGGTCTATCTTCCAAAATTTATAAGCAACATATAAAAGGAGATTCACAAGTTATAATCAATGCCCTCAATTCTAAGCAAGTTACAAATTAGAGACTAATTTACATCTTCTTAGAGATTTAGAAACTTTTGGAAAAATTTGATCATTATGTGGTAGCGCACTATTATAGAGAGTCCAACTATATGGAAGATCAGGGCCAATGAAGGGGTGGAGCTTGATAATGGGGAATTGGTGTTATCATACAACAATTTCATCAACCTTCCTAGAATAACAAAGCATCTGAATTCAAACATCAATCACTACATCAAAGAGGAAGTCCAAAGTGTTCTTCCCTCAAATTGAACCACCACAAATTTATCTTTGGTTTTATTGGTTATTTTTTATTGTCTCCTAACATTTATTTGTTGTGTAGGGTGATATTGCATACATATATCACTAATTGTTTAGTTAGTTGGTCTAGTCGATACTTGGGAGTGTTCTAGTTTATTTTTGGTCCAATCAACACTTGGAAGACACGTTTTCTTTCCATTATTATTTATCATGCTTGCAAGATGTCAAAAGATCCTCATATCTTTCAAAATAAAGATCAAATTCGAATTTGTATCAAATTGGCATGCTTGTACATCACAAAATGGGTAAAATTCAAAATTATACATTTTAGCCATGTTTAGAGATAAAATTATTCATCACTTGTTATGAAGTACCAACTTCCCTTCTTCATTTGTGGTGGATTCATCATCCTTTCATGAAGAAGATTTGAGTCATACTATGACACTTTATAGATGATTTTTGATTTGTGCCTTCTCGGGTTCAAGAAGAAAAGGGCAAATAAAAGCTGAATTTTGAAATGGGGAATCCTCTCATATTTCATAATTTTTTGAGTTCATGGACCCTTCTATATAGCTATGTTCATATCCTCATAACTTCTTGTAGATAGTTGGAAGTTTCAAGGTAGCTTTCTCAATATATATCCTCTATTCAGGTTATAGTCAAGGTAGATTTTGGATCTTTAAGACTTGGTTTTTCTCTAATATGTATTTGTTTTTCTATTAATGCAAAGTGTAGGCCTTGCCCTTTAACTTTAATAAAAAAACAACTCTTTGGAGTGAGTGGAGAAGGATCATCACTAGCTAGAGCCACCCATTAAGAATGCTCATTTTGGTAGTGATTTCATGAATCCTTATCTTAAAATAGATAAACATAATTGTTTAAATGGTATAATGAAGAATTTAATTTTCACTTATATTTTAAAAATATTTGGATAAGAAAATAAAACAAAATAATACATATGCATTGGAGGAATATGGGCTGACATTTTTTAATGAAAACAAAAATAAATGTCTTATCTTATTCGAAAGATTAAAAAAATTATGGCCACAAAACCAAGAATATATCATCAACTTGGTTGTGATTTCATCAATCTTTGCTATAAAATAGAGAAATATAACCATGTTCTAATTAATAAAGAGCGAGATAGGCTCACACCATTACAAAGTATTACATATCTGCAAAAAAGAACCACCTAAGATGCACCTAGGATAAACATAATTATGTTGAAGTTTTAAAATATTATTGATTGAATATGAAAAATGCATCTATGCAAGGTATCATAAAGGTCCAATCCTTGCACTTCACCCTGCAAGACTAAAATGGTAGAACTAAAATTTGAATAAATGTAAGATAATAATGTTACGTAATGTGGTTTTGTTATGTAATGAAAGTGCATATTATTCATGCAACAACTACAAGTGAGATAAATCAACAAAAAAAGTTATTAATAATGATATGATCCCACTTAAAACTTGGTAAAGAATTTGGTAGAATTATTTTAACATGTCTATTATTGTCTTTGTTTTTTATTCATGTAAAATAGGTTTTATAGAGACTCGAAACCCATACAAAAAGAAACAATCATTAAAGACAAACTAGGGGCCAAGCCAAAATAGGCTATTAGTAATAAAAATAACATAAAATAGGGTCTAACAACCCATAGATTAAACAATTTCATTCAACATTTGAATAGTCTTAACATTTTTTTTAATAAAAGCCCTATTGATATTAGGAATCAACTCCATATCACTGGCTTTGACCTAATTACCTTTATCCCTGATGTGAGCTCATGTTAAAGGTCCCTGATCAAATTAGTTCTTGCCTTCCAAGATGGACTCCTTCACCTTGCCTTTGCCACAAACTGAAATGGAGGGGGAAGCATGAGTGGTCGAGGGGGAAACATTAAGAGTGATATTTTTTGTTCTGTCTCTGAAGGCCCTTCATGCTATTAGTCATAGGTGTTCTACACAATAATAATATCTCTCAACTTCTCATTCACCTTATCCAAAAGCACCTCCAAGTTCATTATTTTTTCTTCATGATCACTCTTCATCTTTAACATTTGTCACTAGTTTCTGACTGATATAAAGCAGGTTGTTTGTGTTGTCCAAGGAAAGGGAGTTCAAAGTGCTCTATCTGATTGAAAGCTTATTGTTCTTTCTTTTTGATCCAGAGATCTTCGCGACCACCCAAATGAAGAAACTAGTTTTTCCTTCCATAGCCTCCTTCATCAGAACCCCTCCAGCCCCAGAATCCATTGCAGAGGAGCTTGTATCTTTACTCATAGGGGTAGCCTTATCTAATTCAACAATAATTTCAATATGGAAGTCCAAATTTTGTTGATCCCAAACAATTCCAGTGGGATTTCCAACCACTTTCTTCTTGGGCACTTTATTTACTTGAGAATTCTCTGGATGGAGGATTTCTCTCCACACAAGAGGTAGATCCCATCTTGAAGTTCCTATTATTGCCATTTGAGGATGGGGGCATAGGGGTTTTACCCTTTTTATTAGAGCTCAGGCTATAAGACTCAAGAACAAACTCATCTGAGGGGGCATAATCAGAGTCATCCTTATCAGAAACTTCCTTTTCAGAAACAAAAACCTTTCCCTTAGAAGAGGACTTGTTTTTATGGGTTCCAGGTGGAAGGCATCTTCATTAGAGGTTTTAGAATCTAATGATTCATCAGTGGAGTGCCGACAGACATTTTGGGCATAGTGAACATTTTTCTTTCTAGAGGCCAAGGAATGAGGTTTTACCTCAAGGGATTTAGCATGTTCAACAATTAGGAGTATCAAACCCTCATGGACAATAGGGATCTCAGATTTTTGAGGTGAGCATTAACACAATTACACATACGAAAGTAGATAAAACAAAATTGAAATGCACCTATCATACCTAAAATGGTTCAGAATGGTGAAATGATAGGTAAAAATGCTTGTGTAGTATCCTTCAAGAGTAATGTACCTTATAATAACTTCAACAACATTTGACCACAAGGATTTTAGGTCCTCCTAATTGTAACCACCATCATTCGTGTGGTGGACTTTAGCCCTCTCGTTCTTCTAGAAAAAGATAACAAGAGCTTTCTCTGAAGCTTTCCTGTCTATGTAACATTTTCTTCCTTCCATAATCATCCTTGTAAGTAGAAATGAGGCTATCATCCACCACAAACTCACTCTCGAACATCCATAGGGTGCTACTATTCTAGCATTTAATGAAGAGATGAGTAGCCCTAGGGTTGTCACCATGAAGTTTCTCGATATATGATATAATTCCTCCCCTCAACACTTCATCCAAACCTCATCCTTATATTTTCATTTTTTATATGATGTGGGCTCTAATATATTTCTATCACCACCCATTATGGGCCTACAATTTTGTCTATAACTTCCCTATCACAAGCCATTGAACCCCCAAAAACAACACATAATGAACACGAAGACTCTAGACTTAGCTAGAAAACAAGCCCCGCCTTTTCCAAGTATATAATGAGAAATAAATCCCACCCCAACTCTCCACATATACAAAAAGCACATAATAATAATCTAGATGATATCCCCCAAATCAACAAGATCTATAATCATAATAAATGAGATTTTTAATATCCACGGGGATGATATCCTGGGGCTCCCACCATTTATATGATTTATCTTAACTCCAATATTGGCCAAGCCATCACCCAATTTATTTCCTTCTTGAAACACATGAGTGATGGTGAAATTATTCATAGATCTTAGCATTCCTAAAGTATCATCAATTAAAGTTTTTATCGTCCAAATAGGGATTTTCAGACCCTGTAGGAAATTAACAATGTTAACGGAATCGCTTTCTAGCCAAATTTTCCTATTGTTTCCCTTTAAAGCTAGCTTTACTACAATGTAGCCTACCATAGCTTCAATATATATGTTTGTTTGGGTTCCTAAAGGGAGTACCACTGTTGAGACAAACCTACCATTGTGATCACGAGTCACTCCCCTACAACCAACAGGCCCACAATTTCCCTTAGCCACCTTGTCAATATTAATTTTTATCCATCAAGGAGAAGGGGGGAAACACACCACCCCCTCCCTACTCTGTTTGATCCCCTAAAGAGGGATCGAGATATCCCTATGAAGACCCCAATTTCAAGCCACTTGCAAATGCAAAGGGGAGTGGTGCAGGAGCACCTAGGTGGTCATATGTTCTTATTTGGCCATCATGAGTTATTTTAAATTTAAATTTCATGTAAAGAGGAAATAAGATCATGAATGATCATCCTTTATGTATTCAAGGTCATTGTGACCATTAGGTGGTGTTTTGAGTCTTTAAGTAGTCATGTTGACAAATGTTGTAAAAATTGTCATTATGTTGAAAATATGTATCAAAGGGGGTCAAATATGGATTTAAATGTTGTGTAAAGTTCTTTGGGACCTATTTGAACATGTCTACAATATTTTGAAGTCATGATGGATTTACTTTAGGCTTGTGAGCAATTTTAGAAAAAAATTCAAGTTGTCCTAATACAAATTTTGTTAGTTGTATGTCAATGATCAGGAAGTTTTGAAAATCAGTTGGGTGGTTGAAGTGGTTGTTTGAGGGCATATTAAATACTTTTAAATCCTCAATGGAGGGGTTTAAGAGAGAGAGTTTGAATGTATGAAATTGAAGAAGAAAATGAATACAAATTTGGAGTATTTTGCAGTTTAATTGTGTTCTTAGACATAACAGTCTGCTACATTGAATTTTTCCTTATATTAACTGATTATTTGACTTTGGGAACCCATTTAATATGTTGTGGGAATGAATCTTCTATAAACTATTTTTGGTTTCACTCAACTTCATTCATTTTTGGCAAAGTTATACTAGTTTTTGTAAAAATTGACAATACCCTAGACTAGGGTAACCCGAGACTATCTAAAATGGGTTTGGGTTCATATCCACATTGAAAATTTTATGTCAAAGCATGGAATTATCCTTGTAAATATGATCTTTGATTTCATTTTTCTTGCAGCGATCCATAATGAAGATAACACGTGTGAAAATGGAGGAAAGTTTTGATGTCACTGTGTCTCAGTCTAATAAGACAATGAATTAAGGGTGTTTGGGTAGTGTAAGTGAAAATTAAAACCCTTGGAAGGTTGGTGTAGGCTTAGAGGGGGGTCAGTGCAAGAAGATGAGTCCACTTTTTGGCCAAAAAGTTGAACTTTTTTCCCTTATTTTTCAGGTTTTGTCTCATTTGAGCTTAAATTTTGAAACACTTGGAGATTGAATCTTGGAAAAAGTTAGTAATATAAAAGATAGCCCTCTAAGTCTACTTTCCAAATATGTAATTTATTTTAATACCCACATAATAAAAAATAACTTTTTGAATGGAATTCTAAAAACTATGTTTTAAAAATGCCTATTTTAGGACCATACCATGCATGTGTATGACCCACACTTTTTGACACAATTAAAATTATTTTCTTAAACCGTTTTGGGAAATGGTTTTTAACACACTAAAGATTGATGAGCATATTTTTCTATATTTTTTTTTAATTAATTTTTTAATGACCATAATTATCTTTTTAAAAATTTGGCATGTATGACCCACATAATTTCATGTAACATTTTTTTATTTTATTTATTTTTAAATAGAAATTTTTTTTGTGTAGATTGATGACATATATTTTTTTTTTCAAAATTCATTAAAATAAAAGAGTTATTAAATTAACGAAATTAGTTAATATTTCAAGTTTATGGACCCGATTTAGTATAAATTGAATGAAAATAATCAAACCAATCATTTTTTAAATAAATTTACATATTTAAAATCTAAACAGTATAATCTGAAATGGGTTTTAATTTCCTATTAAAATTCTCTAATTAGAGGCACGTAAACTATTTCAGAAGTTCATATTTGTGCTTTCAATCATGGAGATTTGAATTTGCAGGTCCATGTCTCAGGTGTGGCCATCCCAGACCTATCTCGGACCTAATCCCAAGGAAAGTGGCACGTTGTGGAATCAACTTTCACAAAACGGGCCCCCGTTGGCCCATTCCTAAAATTATTATTATTGTCCAAAAATTACAAAATGTGCTCGAAAAAAATGGGTAACATTGGATTTAAAAACGGGACCCTGTTTGAGAATAAAACAGGGGCCCATTTATTTCACCTCAGGCTCCCATTACTTTTTGCCTCAGGGGACCGAACCAAATATGGGCCCCTGTTTCTCAGAGCATGTTTTCCAATGCGCAGACTTCCGCCAATTTGTGACCTATTACCTTGCACTTACCCAGGGGTGTGCGAAGATACCACAAACTGAAACTTAGGATTGTTAGCCCCATGAATGAGATAAATGACAAGGATTAATGATTTTCCATACAAAATCATATGGCTATCAGAGTTTGATAGTGAATTGAGTCACTATTCTTTGCAAGGTTGTGAGAGTGAGTTGGATATTGAGTCTAGTGTTAGAGAGAGGAGTAGGGAGGTCCACTGTCATCAGTGAAAATGTTTGAGAAATTACTGTGAGGAAGAAACGGTTCATGAAAGTATGACTGTCCTAAGTGTTTGGGGCTGCCACAGTAAGATAGCATTACTATTGTAGCTTTCCATATGGCCTTTGGGGTTTATGGGGGGGGGGGGGTAAAGGATAATGATTTGGCTATGAAGATGGAGACCCTTGGTTAGTGAATACTTATGTATCAATGGGATTTGTGTGATAGGTTGGAGTCCTAATAGAAGATAAGCTTGTGTGAGTTGGGCTTGAGGGTTTGGTGGAACCTAGGGGTTTTGAGGGCTCTTGAGAGTTTTTGAAGAGTAATCACCTCTTTGAGTAAGTGAGTTCGGAGAAATATCCCCCTTAGTTTCTGTGTTGGTTGGATGTTGTGCATCAAAGTGTTATCAAAGCAAGGAAGTAGATCCATGAAGGAGATAATTGAAATCTGAGAGAAGAGTGAGTAAGAGGTTGAAGACAAGGTACCTCCTAATAATGTTGGTACTCCCAAAGAGTTGCAAGAGATGAGAGAGAAGAATACCAGGCTGCAAGAGTCCTACAATGATGTGTTAGCAAGGCTTGAAGCCTTGGAGTCCAATTAAAGAAGAAATGTTGATTTGGGAGGTGTGAGTGATGATGAGGAGAAAGAAGAAGAGTTCCAAGAAGTAGAAGAGGAAGAGCAGATAGATCCTAAAGAGTAGCGGACAGGCATATTGTTAAAGGTAGTGAAAAGTGACCAATATAAGGTAAGGGATGATTTACCTATGTATGGTGGGAATCTGAATGAGGAGGAACTACTAGATTGGATTGCAGCCATGAATAACTACTTTGAAAGTGAAGATGTACTTGATGATTATGAAAAATCTGAGAGGAGAAAGAGGGGAAAAGAAAAGATAATGTCTTGGGACAGGATGGTTGCAAAACTAAAAGGTAAATTTCTTCCTAGAGATTATGGAGTTCAATTGTTCAAGAAGTTGCAAAGTTTAAAACAAAAGGATCTAGATGTGAAGACATATACTAAGGAGTTTTATAAGTTAAGCATAAAGGTAGGAAGAGATGAGGATGAAGTTGACAAAGTTTCTAGATATCTTGGTGGCCTTAGGTTTAATATACAAGATGAATTGGTTGTTGCTAACCCAAGAACTGTGGAAGAATGTTTTCAATTGGCTATCAAGGTGAAGGAGAAGATAAAGAGAAGGCAAGATAAGTCTAATAGAGGTAGAGGCAGCAACATAAGAAGAAGGGGATCCTTTTCTACAAGAAAGTAGCCATATGAGGACCAAGAAGAAGCAAGTAAGGGTAAGGAGAAAATTTTTGATGCAAGAGGTGGCTTCAAGGGTACAAGAGGTAGATTTGTAGGAGGTAAAATTTCCAACACATTTACACGTAGATGCTACAATTGCAATGAGATTGTTCATCTATCATTCAAGAGCCCTAAAATGCAAGGATCTGCATTAAGTGGTGGTGAAAGGAGGAGTGAAAAGAGAGTGCAAATAGTGCAAGAAAATGAGGGTGAGAGTGTAAACTCTCCAACTAGATATGTTGATTCTGAATCAAGGGAATCATTGATGGTGAGAAGAACTTTGTTGAAGACACCTAGGGAAGAAAGCATCAATCAAATAAGAAGCTTATCCAGGACCACATGTAAGTGCAGATGTAAGGTATGCAAAGTTGTCATTGATTCAGGTTCACAAGATAACATGGTGTCTAGGGGGATGGTAGTTAAGTTGAATCTAGATAGAATACCTCATTAAGGACCTTATCAAGTCTCTTGGGTAAATGATAATTAGTCATTGTTGGTGAATGAGAAAGCATTTGTAGAGTTTCAAATTTGTGAGTACAAGGACAGGGTCCTATGTGATATTTTGCGAATGGATTATTGCCATTTGTTATTGGGAAGACCATGGAAATTTGATAGAAGGACAATTTATGATGGTTGAGAGAACACCTACCTTATCATGAAGCATGGAAAATAATTTAGACTAACTTCTTTGCAAGAAGATGAGAAGGTGAAAGGTAAAACCAAGATTGTGATGTTTGGCAAGATGGAACCTGTAAGGTGTGATGAAGTTGAAGCCATTTGAAGGCTTGAAAACTCTAAGATAATTGGGTTTCTTGATGGAGTGTTGACTGGGACTGTCATGTGTCCATTTGTGGAGCACAAAATTAGTCAACACACAAAGATTCTAGGTACAACAGGTCTGGTTCAGAGGGGAAGGACTAAAGATGCAATGGAAAGAGTGCAAGTGCAAGCACCAAATGACACCTCTAGGTGTGAACCAAGGATGGAAATGGTTTTTAACCCCATAATATCTGATATGTCTCTGTCTTCTGGTTTATATCCTTTTGTTGTAGGTGTCCAGGGTGTTCAACATGAGCATGGAGTTGGATGGTACTCATGGGATATGATTTTTAATTTAGGGGGGGGTGTATGGTGCAGGAGCACCTAGGTGGTCATATGTTACTATTTGGCCATCATGAGTTATTTTAAATTTCAATGTCATGTAAAGAGGAAAGAAGGTCATGAATGACCATCCTTTATGTAATCAAGGTCCTTGTGACCATTAGGTGGTGTTTTGAGTCTTTATGTAGTTATGTTGAAAAATATTGTCAAAATTGTCGTTATGTTGGGGTGAACCTACAATAGTGGGTTACACTTTTTTGGATGAAGAAATCGCACTTGTTTGTCCAAAACATAATTTTTACCAGTTTCGATCGAGTTTCATGTTCGATCGGACCAAAAAAACATTTCGATCGAACGTATTTTAAATACGTTTGATCGAATATAAAATTATTAAAAAAGGGGGTTCGATTGAACCCCTTATTTTAATGGGTTTTTAAAAGGAACATGGTTGTTTAAAAAAGTTTTTCTCAAAGGGGTTCGATATAACATAGGTTTGATTGAACCCTAGGGGGTTCGATAGAACATATGTTCTATCAAACCCGCTTGCTAGAGATCTCCCCCCCAAACTATCTTGGTTTCTGCAAATTTTTGGTCTTCGAAGCTCAAAATGGGGGTTCAGATGAATTTTGACAAACACAAAAGAATGATAGTAGTACTTGAAGTGATCTTTCCAATGATTATTATTTTAATATATATTGAGTTTATTAATATTTTTTTTAGGTTAACTAAACATAGGTTTCACACCAAACATCAACTTCTGAGTTCAACGCTTATGGAAAAATAGTAAAGAACTAAAAAAAAATCTAAAAAAAATTTATGTACTAGGTATTGAAGTCCTCTTTCCAACAAAAAAAATAAATTTTATTTTCATTACATATACAACAAGTTATGTAATATCAAATGGACAGATGTCAAAATTATAGTTATCTCGACTTCAAATCTTAATAAAATATGAAATATTAAAGATAATATTACAAAACCAATTGAAAACACTAGATATAGATGTTAAAAAACCAAATTTAAAAGAATCACATTCAAATCTATTATAGTAACAAAGTTATGCTATACAGAGTGAGTATCACTCTTTTAAAATGTTGTTTTTAAAAAAAAAAAAATAGCTTTTGAGGGAGATATAAAAATGGAAGAAAATTGATTCCAAAAGTTATCATAAAAATATTTTTAGAATCTAAATACAAAATGACACAAATCACTAGGTCACATCATCTACAAATTCCTTACGCTTTAGTAGTAATAAGTGTCTGAATCATTTTTATTTTATTTTTTCTGAAAATGAATATTGTAGTGTCAAAGTTGGCAAAAAAGTGTAACCCACTATTGTGGGTTCACCCATTGAAAATATGTATCAAAGGGGGTCAAATATGGTTTTCAATGTTGTGTAAATGTCTTTGGGACCTATTTGAACTTGTCTACAATATTTTTAAGTCATGAAGGATTTAGTTTAGGCCTGTGAGCAATTTTAGACAAAATTGTCAAGTTGTCCTAATACAAAATTTGTTAGTTGTATGCCAATGGTCAGGAGGTTTTGAAAATCAGTTGGGTGGTTGATGTTTTCTTTTATTTCCTCTTCTTGGAAGAGCTCCATGATGAAGATGACATGTGCAAAAGTGGAGGAAAGTTCTGATGTCACTGTGTCTCAGTCTGATAAGACAATGAATTAAGGGTATTTGGGTGGTGAAAGTGCAAAGTAAAACCTTGGAAGGTTGGTGTAGGCTTAGAGAGGTGTGTGAAGATACAAAAAACTGAAACTTAGGATTGGCAACCCCATGAATGAGACAAATGACAAGGATTAATGGTTGTCCATACAAAATCATATGACTATCACAATTTGGCAGTGAATTGAGTCACTATTCTTTGCAAGGTTGTGAGAGTGAGTTTAATATTGAGTCTGGTGTCAAAGAGAGGAGTAGGGAGTTTCACTTTCATCGTTGAAAATATTTGAGAGTACTGTGAGGAAGGAGTGGTTCAAGAAAGTATGATTGTTCTAAGTGTTTGTGGCTGCCACAGTAAGACAACATTACTACTGTAGCTTTCCATATTGCCTTTGGGGTGGATGGGGTGTAAAGAACAATAATTAGGATATGAAGTTGGATACCCTTGGTTAGTGAATACTTATGTATCAATGGGAGCTGTGTGACAGGTTGGAGTGCTAATAGAAGATAGGTTTGTGTGAGTTGGGCTTGAGGGTTTGGTGGAACCTAGAGATTTGAGAGCTCTTGAAGGTTTGTGAAGAGTAGTCACCTCTTTGAGTAGGTGAGTTGGGAGAAATATATCCCCTATTTTGTGTGTTTGTTGGATGCTCTACATCAGGGAGACATAGTGTATGGAACCCAAACATTTATCTAGACAAGCCACCAAGAAATTTTCCTCAATATCATTTTGGATTCTAATGGCTAGAAGATGAGTCAAGCATTCTGAATTCCTAAAGACTATTATTTCTCTCTTTCCAAACTCCCCAATAAATATGGGGGAGATTAAGTGACCATAATAGTTGGGGAGATGGATTAGAAGAAGGAGCTATCTATTGTAACCAACAGCCCACCAGAGCAGCAAAAAAGACCCAGTGTAAAGACCTAAGATTAAGGAAATGGGACCAAATATATTTCACATAATTGCATTCCATCAAGAGTTGACAAGAATTATCGGCATTCACTTTAAATAGAAAGCATCAATTGGGAATGGCCATTCCCCTCTTGCAAAGGTTGTTAATGGTAAGAATGTTGTTTAGCATTGAAAGTCTTGTTTTAGAATCTTTAGAAACTCGTAAGGTATTTTTATCAGCTTACTCTAACAAATCTAAAGAATTTAAAAGAGTAGATGTGAATTTTGTTGTCTCCCCTATGAATCAAATGGGCTTGGATAAATATAAATTTAATGCTAATAAAATTGTGTTGGATTTTCAAATCCCTAGAGGAAAATTTATCTTTGAAGGTTCTTATGAGGAATCGCATGTTTATAAAAGTTCCTAATGGCTATCCAAATGAGAAAAGATGCCATTTTAATTATCTCCTTATTAGGAAGGAGCCTATGTAGATATATATCAATTTTCTCATCAACAGCATATGAAATGCATTGTAATCCATTGAAACCATAACTTTATGTTAGATGCCAATAACTTTGTAAGGTCTATCTATTAATCAATAATCTTTTTGGTGGTGTCTTATTTCTTCTTACTAGAATTAACCCCTTTCTAAGACTCATTGTGTTCATTATTTAAAAAGAATCATATGTGTGTCAACAGTCTTGTAAAACATTTATTTTAGACTAGTAAAAGCTTTGTTTCTTTTCCTAAGGCCAAACATTATTATATGATTTCTATTCAAGATTTTGGGTCATTTCAAACTATTAGTGATATTAATCCTTCTCATATGATTCATAAAATTAAAGTAAGAAGTTTCCAACCCTTGTGAAAAGATTTGAAATTGTGTCAAGGCATGTATATTTACAATGGTAGACTATCGAAGTGATCTATATATATATGTGTCTTACTCCACAGCTACACTTGGTTTCAAAGGTAGATCATTGAAGACTTCTTTATTGTTCTCTATGTAGTAAACAGTGTAGATTTCAAGTTGTTTATGTTAATTGTCTTGAAGAAAACAATTACATATATTTTTCTTAGAACTTAAGTTTGTTGTAGTTAGATTGATGAATTATTAAGTCATCCAAAGAATGTGTCTTTTTCATAGCATATGATTTCCTTAGGAGACTAACCCAAAATTCTTGTTGAGTTGATCTAGAGTTAATAAGCTTTGAAGGTGAAGAGTATTTGTAGCATTTTAAAAATTATAAGTTTTACTATATATATTCTTTATTTTTTCTCTTGATATACATTTCTCTCTTTAAACTAACACTAAGATTTGATCTAATATACTCATTCAAATTTTGGGTGTAAGCTATAGATGCTTATGGATCATTTGGGTAATCGATTGCACATATGGTTGCTAGATTTTTTCCAACTCCTCCAACAAGGGTCATTCCTTTGCTTGTGGACGTTTATGTGACCATAGTTACAATGCCTATCGAGTGGACATGATTCTCAATTACATGTTTCTCCACTTTCTTTTAGAAGACTCAAGATCAAGTTGGTCAAAAGTGATTAAGATCATTACAATTTCCTTAATATTATTAGAAATTGGAAAATGTCCTCAACATACTTTAGTCATTTATCCTATTCATGACATCTAAAATCTAATTGAAGAAGAGAAGGAAAAAACTAGAATTATTGGATGTGAATCTATTCCTAATGATTTAAAGACCCTCTCTAATGTTTCAAAAGCTAGATTAATTTGATCTTTCCCTAATTTTAATTGTTATAATTTTTTATTCATTTGTTAAAATTTCTCTTGACCTTATTTTCACTTCAAGATTTATTTTTCATTCTATTTTTTAAAATGCAAATAATATAAAATTCAAATTTAAGATGGTTTAAAAAACAAAAGCCATCCCATGTGTAGAGCTCTCTACATGATAGTGTGGAGAGCAACTACGATAAATTCAATTAAGCATAGAAATCTCTCCACCATCACGTCTACTAAAAAATCTCATTATCTTTTGCCACCTCAACAATGAAAACAAAAGAGTAGGTGAGCACACTACGAGTGTAGACTCGCCAACATGCTTCTAGAAGCCATTATCTTGTCTTTTTTTTTAAAGTCATGAATCATGCTCTTTGGATAAAGGAGATAGGGAAATAGTAACTTGTTAGTTTAGGTCACAAGTGAGGTGGTTCATATGAGGGAGGCAGATAGAATGCATTACATATGGAAGACAGTGATCAGGGCAAGGATAACTATCTAAACACTCACTTGTTGTGTCTTCATTTCAACTAATGTCTTTGTGTAGCTTTTTCTATCTATATCACACTGCTATCTTCTAATAACTATGACATATTTGATATTATATTCAAATAAAGAGTATAATATATTACAAATATGTGAATTTCCTTCTAAATAATTGATCTCACATCATGCTTCTTGAAGTGAGTTTTTAAAGCTAAATTTCACATTGCAATCTCTGTTATGTAATGTATTCTTTCAAAATATTATAGGAGTGATTAAAGTATGATGGATGCGAAATAAAAATAACTAGCACTTGCACCTCAATGAGGTGCAATGGTTACGTGATAGAAAAATTTGCATAGGATAATATATAACAAGGTAATCAAAAGTTGGAAGAAATAAATATTGCCTTTGTCAAGAATAATAAGTTAGAATACAATTGAATTAATCTTGAAATGTGTAAAAAATTCTGAATATGAACAATGCACCTTGTAATATAAAGTGGCAAGCTATACAAAATGTTTTTGGAATACAAAATGCTTTTACAATGTATAAAGATGATTAATTTAGGATATTGATTACATTGATATATTTGTTGTTGATTGTTGAGACATCTTATGTGCAACTGTCACAATTTAGGAAAGACAACTTCAAGAATATGTAGCTTTGTTCATTTGTTTTGTCCCCCAAAATCTTTTTTTATTTCCTTCAAGTAGAAGGAGATTTCACCAACTATATAACTCAATTCTTAAAATTAAAAACAACATTATATTGAATTTGTCTGTAATAAAACTCATTGTATAATTTTATTTAAATCTAATATTTCTTATCAAAAAGTAGTTTTAAATACACATTTTCTCATTTTTTTTTGTAAAATAATTTTAATATTTTTTAACAATCCTTTTTAATTTTATGATATTTTATAAATACAACATGTTTTCTAAAATGACAACAAATAATATATCAAGAGAAATTTTCTTACAATGAAATTAAAAATATTTTAAAAAATAATAATTGAAATAACATTAACTTTAACTCTAATTGAACCCTAATGATAACCTTAACCTAAGTTTAATATATTTAATTTTAGTATATTTAATTTATTGTTTATATTACATTGAAGATAGTAATTCAATTTATCAAGATGTTAATCTACATATTGTAATAAAATAATTAATAGATTTTTTTATCAATTTTGATTGTAAAATGACTTTTAAATCATTTATTTTTCCTTAAAAAAATTAATTCTTCAATTTTTTTATCAATTTTGATTGTAAAATGATTTTTAAATCATTTATTTTTCCTAAAAAAATTTAATTCTTCAATTTTTTTAATTTGATAATATTTTTAAATATAACATTTAAATATATTTTTTCTAAAATGAGAATAAAAAATATCATAGAATGAATATTATCTTAAAAAATCTAATTATATAAACAATAATACATAAAAGTTTAACTAAAGATTAAAAATATTTTTTTTGTTCAATAAAATTAAAAATAAACACTATTACCTAAACTTTTAAGTAGATATAAAAAATATAATGCTAATGAAAGAAATTCAATTAATAAAAAAGAACGCCTACAAGCTTGAAAAAAAACAAAATTTAATTAATTTTTCTTATATGAAATATCTCCAAAAAATAATTATATGAATAATAAATATTATGTACAATTCATTATATTTATTCATATGTAAAATTTTATTTCCTTAAGAAAGTAAATGTTAAAAAAAGTCTCCTCTTTGAAAGTAAAGTTAATAATTCCACTCTTTCTTTATACAATGAATTATTATATATCTCAAGGGGATAATTGATTCCCTTCTAATTTTAATGATAAAAAAAAAATGCAAATTAAAAATATATATTTAAGTAAGTGAGCCTTAAATGGAAACCCTTATCATTATATTATTTATTAGATAAAGAACGTGTAATTTAAAGAAAGCATATTTCAATAAGTGAAAGTAAGAAAGTTTCCACTCGTTATAGATTTATATAACAAGTAAGAAATTTTCTAGGGCCTAGGCAAGGAAACTAAAAATTCAACTGATTTTGATAAAAGAGAATGCTTCTTCAAAAGGCTTTGCAATATCTGGTGCATTTGGAACTTTGTAATGTTGCATTTTTCTGATTGAGAAGTTGGTAGGGTGCAAATATATCTTAAAAAGCTTGTACATCTGAGAACTTGGATCTGTGTGAGATTTTTGTAAAGTTCCCGCATCTATCTGTCAAACTATTCGTATTGTTACCGATGTCATTTACAATCTGAAGTTATTAAAATTTTATTCATTTTATATTTTGAGCAAGACAACTTCTTGGCTGAAGTGCATATGTTATTTCTTTTATTCAAATATTCAAATATTCAAGTATCTCATGCTTTTCCAATATTAATTAAGTTTTGCAAAATATATCTAGTTTTAAACTATTCTATATGTGTATGTGGTAGTAATCCTTGATCTCAAAATATTGTTTTCCTTTTTGTAGTGTGGACTAGTGTTATTGAATTAAATTTAAATTAACGTTAAGTTAGATAATTCAAAGCTAGTGGATGTACAATATTTTGGTCAATTGAATATGCATTGGTTCAAATTTAAGAAGTTGAATTATGAAGTGTCTAATCTTGTTAAATAGGGAAAGCCAGTAAACATGAGGCCCCAAGGCAAGGGTTTGGCCCTTAGGTCTCATTTCTATTTAAATTGTCACAAAATTTTTTATGTTAGTCTAATGTGAATGAAATTTAGCTATGACACTTCAATTTGTATTTTAATTTATATATGATTATTAATATTAAAATTCTAATAGATAAAAATGTTAAAAAAAAATTATTTAATTTTTTTTCTTCGATAGTTAAATTGTTGGAAGGGCTAGCTCCAATAAAATCTAAAAGAATATTTTACCTTTGATGGACCCTTGAAGCGGTCCACTAGTCTTTTTTCTATCTAGTTATTTATTACAATTATTTTGTATTTCTATTTTTGTTAATTTTTAAATTATTATTTTTTTGATATTTTGATATGTTTAAAAACAAAGTACTAAAGTTATGTAAGAACATATAAATATAGTAATAAGGTAACTTTGTTTTCTAACTTACCCACCTTAGGTGTAAATTTATTCTTCTAATATTAATAAGCATATTTTACTTTAAAAATCAAACATATAGAAATTAATCATATAAGATTAACTTTATAATTTCTGATAATTTGGTTAAATCATTTTATATGATATTTCAAAAAAAAATTACTGTTTAAAATTAATTACAAATTAAACTATATTAATATGATTATATTTATTATTTCATTTAATATAAATTATAGATCATTATTATATATTGTATTATAATATATAATTAATATATTATATTCTTTTATATAGTACAAATTAATCTCTCTCTCTCTCTCTCTCTCTCTCTCTCTATATATATATATATATATATATATGTATATGTAATATGTATATGTAATATGTATATGTATATGTATATGTATGTATCCCTCTTTACCTAGATCCATATATCACTTCCTATATCTTTATGTTTCCATCTCTTCATCTTATCCTCTCTCATTATCTCCATCTTTCTATCTTTATTTTTGCCTCTCCCTCTTTTTCTCTCCTTCTATCTCTCCATTTCTATATATTTATCTCAATACCCACCCATATATCTTTCCTACTCTCTCTCTCTCTCTCTCTCTCTCTCTCTCTCTCTCTCTCTCTCTCTCTCTCTCTCTCTCTCCTTCTCTCCTTGCCCTATTTCTCTCTCTTTCTTCCCCCTTTATCTCTCACTCTATATATATGTATCTCTCCCTCTCTTTCTCTCTCTCCCTATTGCAAGTCCATAACATGACCCCATTGATATTGGAGTTCGATTATTGTCTTGATTCAAAGATTTTGTTTCAATAATGTTTAGATACTTGTAAATGGATGCATAGTCTATTTGAATCTATCACCTCTCCATTGAACCTTTTATTGTTCAAACAACATCATTTTCTAAATGGCCTACCAATTGAACTGATGCACTAGACAAATCTATACAACTAATAGGCCAAAATTTGTCCTAATTGACCTTCCAAACCTCTTCATGTACCCATTGCACACCAACATGCAATTATTTTTTATATATTTATTTTATTAATAATAAAATTAAAAGTGAAAGTAGCTATTGATCAATATAATTCTTTAGTAAAAAATTCTTTATCTGAGCGTTAATAAGCATTTATGAAAGGTTGAGGTGAGTACAAAGTTAATGGTGCATGACCATAATTAGAGCATAAACCAAAATAAATGAAATCACAATAAGATATTTTTATTCACTAATTACAATAACAATTTCTATTTTATTTTTTTTTAAAAGGGTCAGTCTTCATTAAACGAGATTTGCAATTACAATCGTTGAATAGATGAGAAGAATGGCTATTGTCTATGCGACACCCAAACTTATCATTTGTATTTTTTAAATAATTAAAAATTAAAATAGAACGAATTTTTTTCAACTAATTATTAAATACAGTCAATGCTAAATTTTAGATGCTGGATAGACATTACCCAAAGTGAGCTATTAGAAATAAAAAACCTTTTCCCGACGACGGTCACAACACGGACAGATTCTCGAATGTCTTCTTTTTCTACTCCGTGGAAAAATAACGTCCCAGTGAGTAGACGTCGTGTTTTTCTAGAATCCATGTCGTATCATTAAAGAAAAAAAAAAAAAAAATCTGTGGGTCCCACTGCCTTCGTATTGACATACAGAAATAAGCCAGCCTTTCACATGAATCCGTCCTTTCTCACTAATTACCTCATTTAAGAAGGCTAACAATTATCTATGTAGGACTCTCATTGGCCCATCTTAACCATTAGATTGGCCTCCTTCAAAAACATTTAATATTATAATGGGGAATCATTTTATCTTAATGTTCCAGGAAAAAATCACTTCTTTCAACGACATGTTTGATTTAGTTTTCTGCGAGAGTTTAGGGGAATGGAATGCTTCTCTCGAGAAGATCCGTGTTATTTCACTCGGATTCCTTTTATATCATTGGGATTCGAAAATGTCGAGATTGGTTTTTTTTAATTTTTTAATTTTTGGATTGGACATGTACAACTGTTAAATTCATCCAAGGTCAGACATAGCTGGAATGCATTTCCAGGGGTTTGAACCTTGGTGTCTATATTTCATATCATCATCCTTGTCAATTGTGTTCAATCAATCGATCCACAACCCATTGGCAATTATCATCTCTTGCATACCTGATTCCTAAATTACTATCTTCATAAATAATTGATACACCATAGTTAAAAGTTCACTAAAAGACAATGGGTTCTTGATCTGTTGGTGAAGTTGAATGGGTCTTAGTGAGCCCACTAGGGATCAAGTCTTGCTGAGTGCATGGCTCCAACATCTTGTAAAGGGATAAGGTTGGGATTGTGCCCTGAGTGAATTTGGCGGAATGGATACCCCTTAGTCCTTGACTCTTAGCCGAAGGGGTTCAGTTGAAAGGCTTGTGCTCTCGCATCGAGTAGCAAAAAGTAATTTGTGGATGACAACCATTAAAAAAGTTCACTAAAATGCTTCACAAATATGAATTGTTGTCCACTTATGCACAATCATTGGGACATTTTGCATAGGTATTGTTTGAAACATTTATTAGAGGAATATTTATATTATAATAGTTGTGCAGTTTATTTTGGTGGTTGTACTACACAGTTATTGGGGTGTCTATGATTAGGTGTTGCGTGCCACTTCTAAATGACAACTTTTTGACCTTTGTGCACATAATGAATCCTCCCACATTCATCATTTTCTATGCAATAGTTGAAACAATAGCTTTAAGCTATTGTAAATTACAAAATATTATTGTGATAAAATACTAGTCATAACTGTTGTATTTTTATTGAAATGTTCATCATACATCATTTTAAGCATATAAAAAATTAATAAGTATAAATACAAGTTTTACAAAGAAAGGTGATCGATTAACATACAATCAACTAAAGCATCATTTCACAAGAATATATTATAAATATGAAAATTAAGAATCATTCTCTAGAGCTACACATTGAGAGGGCTCATAAAGATGTCAATTAGGAGCCATCTAGCCGTCACTTAGATCTTTTTAAGATAATGGAATCACACTTCTCCATTTAAGAGCAATAGTCATAAATTTAACCTTTGTCCCACTATACACTTTCTTTAAAATGTCTTGTCATTTCACATAAAGAAATGGACCAAACCTTGTTTTGTGTGGATGGTATTGAAAATTATCTTTGACTTTACAAGTGGATCTCTTGGTGAGGTATATGAGAAACATTAGTATCAATGTTGCAATCTAGAAGAACTCTACTCATAGGACAAGGTGGGCTTCCCCAATGGTTGAGGATGTATCAATCTTAAGTAGAGTTTTGGAGTGCAACCTTGTTTGATTGGGCTAGAATCTATAGTAAAAATAAGGAATGACATCAATATATTCCTAGGAGTAAATTTTCTTCGGCAAAAAAGTCTTAGTACAAGTGAGTTTTTATTATATAAATCAAAATTCCAACCATCATAGGCTTATGGAAAATTATATGAAACATGTTTAAAGATCTTCATTTAACAACTAATAAACAACAAGGTGGTTAAGGATAGTATTTCCAATGAATCTTTCACCTATGGAAATTGATAAATTAAACACCAAACAATATGCACAACCTTAGGCTTGACCTTGGCCTTCCCTATCCCTTTAATTACAAAAATAAAATGACAAGGTCAGTAGCTTAAGCCTCACAACTTCTTGGGATTGCTAAAATCTAGGGAACAAGGACAGAGAATTGTATATAGAACACCATATGAGTAATTGCTAGAAGTTTGAACATCATTTTTTTTGCCAAGATCTTAGAGAATGTAAGACAAACTTCTAAACTAAAAGATCCAAAATAATATTTTATATGCACATAATAGAAAGTAAATTTTTAGTAGTAAGATATTTTTTTGTTATAACTCTTTGGCTAATGCATTAAATCTTGACTTGTAAAAATAACATAATGAAATTATAATCTAAGATCTTTAATGTTAAAAGTGTTTGCAATAAGATATATAGAAGAGTTAATTATAACAACCATCAAATACTATTTGTGCACCACACTATCCTTGAATATTAACAAGAAAATTAGCAATGAGTAGAGATTGAAATTCTACTCCATTCCAAAACTTCTTCATAACGAGAATCAAAATTCTAATGTAGTACTTGAGGATAATATTCTAGAATTTTGAACGCTCAATATCTAGATAACCCACTTGACATAAAGATAAATTATTTGCACATTCAAATAAATAATAATCATAAATTTCTTGTCATAGTAAAAATAACATATATAAAAAGAAAATTTATGAATTAAAAAAAAACTTTTAACAATAGTAAAATAAAATCCCTAAAAACTTCACTATCCTTAAAAATATTTTGAATAATACAATAAGAGAAGCAAAATAATGGGCGGCTATCACTCGACTTTGGAACAAATATAGAACTTATAAAAAATATAAATTATATTAGTGGTAAAAAGGAAATATTCTTTCGCACCAAACAAAAGACGTTTCCAAAGGGTGGCAAACATACCTTCGAAAGAAATAGAAACCATAAATTTTTTATTATTCCTCCTTTGTTTACACACTTGGAGGGGCAATTCATTATTTTGGTTGACAACAAAATCTCCTTATTTGTAAAACTATGTATATTCCCTTTTAGGTTTAAACTTCAAGGATATCAAAATATATATGTCAGAACTTTTTTTAAAAATATTATTTTTATCCATAAACGTGAGAAATGAATCATCTACAAATTTTCTATTTATAATATTCTAGGAAAAGGAAGGTTGGGATATACCATAGACCAAATCATGTGAATCTTTTATAATCCATGAGATGGCTAAGTTCCTCCATAATTTAGGATATATAGGAGTAAAAAGGCATCCAGGTTAAATTACCAAAAAAATCATGGAGAGTTGGCTATCGATTGAGAGGTCTATGCAAATTCTTTATAAAATAGGATTTATATTAACTAAACAATAAAATACCAAAAATCATTAGTTTTGAGCATGGTAAGGATATAATTCTATTCAATATGATAATATTTCTTAAAATCAAAATTGATGAAAATAATGAGAAACTTCTATTTGAAGCCCTACCCTTCTCGATTCCATCCCAAACTACAATAAATTTTCTATATTACATTGATTTTAATGTATTTTATCTAATCATATCTTATAGTAGGAAAAATATAGAAATCCAATATTGTAGAAAAAATATTATAGAGACATTAAGAAAATTTGTGGATCTTTATTTGGTAATAATAATTAGAATTTTTACTTTTATGATAAACTAAATATTGCCCATGTTTATGATAGAGAAATATCTCTAGTTGTAAAATTCTTATTTATATATTTTTTATAAGAATCTAAAATCAATGAAAATTTAAGTAGCTATAAATAATTGGTTGAGGATTTAGTTGTCTTAACTAGTCATCTTATCATTAGTCATCTACATAAGATCAAACTACTTAGCTAAATAGAATGACTGAAGAATCACATGAGATTTGAGTTTCAAAACTACTATTTTAAGAAACCACATCCAATCACTATTGATGGGATTTAATGTTCTCAAAGCACTAACATAAAGTGTTTCACAAAGATATGTAAATTTTGAGGGAGAGTGATAAGACTTCATAGGTATTCTTGATAGATTTAATCTAATTTTTTGTATGGATGGCATACAAGGTTTTGAAAAGTGATTGGGAGCCCTATTTTAAAATGAAGCAATGAAGGCTTGTCTAAATTTGAGAGCCTTTAGTTCTTGAAAATTTAAATTATATTGAGATTATGATTCAACTTATTATCTAATTTTTAAAAATCAAAATTGAATGTGTTGTTTACCATTTCTATAGAAACCTAAATAGATTTATTAGTACAACATTGGCAATAGTCTTTTAAAATCCAATAAATTTCTTACAAAATCATGGTAGTAATATTAAATTACAACATTTGCATAACACCACTCAATCTAGTAATTCAAAAAATTGAAATTTGAATCTAAATTCCAAATCTAAGAGATAAATTGGTTGGAACCCTTATGATTAATCATTGATGTTCTTAGGAAAAGAATTAATGGGCCTAAGATTTGAAGCAATGCATCATCGAGACTATAACTAGAGAGAGTACCATTTGGATGTACAATAGCTGATAACCCTCTATACTTGGTCAAGATAAATATAAATTTCTTAGAAATAATCATGCAACAAATGCATTTGATCACTCTATAATTGAAACTCATACAATGTATAGACCCCACAAAACCTATATATGTTAAACTAAAAAACTACTATAAATCTATGTTTGACAATCTATGATTATTTTTAAACAAGATATGCATTTCATTTTCTCTCATGCACCAACCCATAGGTAGCATGCCTTCTTTAGAACCTCTAGAAATTACACCATATTTTTTTTTTAAATAAGACAATTGCAAAAGAAAGTGTTTATTAATTAATGTTACAATATCATTCTCTCTAAAACATCATTAGACAGAAAAATCGTAATACCAACTAATCAACTATTAATTTCAAGAGTAATCCAACATGATTATTGGGCTCAAAATTATATAACTACAATAATATTTGATCTAAGAAGAGGAAAATTTTACATTCCTAGGTCATCATGCCCATCCTCATGAGAGGTGGGTTGTTGAGTAGTCTAAGGTCAAATCATCCTCAAGGTAGTTTGAAATACAAAACTAGAATCTATAACCTATAAATTGTAAATTAAAAATATCAAAAGTATAAGTTGTATGCAAAAACATAAAAACATATAAATTATGCAGGAGCATAACTTGGAGAGACCAACATAATTTACATGGCCAGAAGCCAATTGATGTTAACAATTTTTTTTTTAAATGAGGGTCTTAAGAGAGTTCAACATCATTTTAATCTACTTTCAGTATTTTAGGGTTATGCCAATGTTTTTGGAGGCTTGACTCAAGCATCTAAGGTGTCAATCTTATATTTTAGCATTTTAAATATTTTTTTAGATATAAAAGTTTTAGTTACTTTTGGGAGTTATTTTTTAAATTTATTTATACTATGGAATAATCATTCTATAGTGGAAAAGTATAGATTTATATTCAAAAATACATGCTAGTTCACATATTTTAATTTATTTTTGAAGAATGATATTTTAATTTATTTTATATGGTAAATCATGATCTTTTGTTGTGATTTGGTGTCCATTAGTAAAAAAATATGGGAAGCTTCTACACAACTATACATATTCCATGATGACACATTTATTTGGAGGGATGCTCCATTGAAAGATCCATCTAATTATTGTCAAATATCTATCTTCTAAACATTTTGTCTAAAATTAAATAATAATTTTGCCACATTTAGTTTCTTTATTTATAATTTCCAAATGTAAGAACTTTTTTTTGTACAGACACCAAATTAGGGTAAAAGTGGAAGATAAGTGTGCAATCTTATATATTTCCCCAAGAAACTTTGTATAAATGTCTCTAGCACATCACTCTGGTATAAAATTAGCCTCCTTTATCCTTCTCACTTATTCTAAGCTTAGAATCAATATTATATTATGAAATATTCTCCAACTTAAAAACTACTTGACATATTTATTATTATTTTTCCCATCCCATAATAAACTACACATATGGTATTATCCTTGAAAAGATTATATAAATGTTATTATCCCCATTTTTCCAAAAATAAAATTACCACTTTTCAAACCCAAAAACTTAATTTTACCACAACATAACATAATACCTAACATGGCTTCCTAATAGACTCTATCACCATCTCAATGTTATCAACATAGTATAATCTACCAATTTTAGGAATTTTGACACCATCTTAGTTAAATGTAGGCACACACTCATAACACATACACTTTTACTCTTTTTCAATCCAAGAATTAATGAATATGTCCCTACTTTGTACTCTATAAGTGTTGGTTTAAATAGTTATTCATCTTGGATATTATTACACCTTACTTAAGTTTACTTAGGAAATGCATTTCATAGTAGTTTGGGTATGAGACACTTGGGTGTTTGTGCCACATTGGGATAGTGTGTGTAGGAGAAATTCCACCTTTTATGGTGTGATCTTGTTGTTACACTCCACATTCAGTTGGTGATCCACCTCATGTGGACTATTATATTGTTTCTCCTACCTACCCACACCTATTTCCTACCTACCCTTGTTTCTTATTGAGCCACATGTCATGTTTGTGTGCTCACATATCCATATAGCCTTGCCTATATAAGTAGGCTCATATTCATTGTATGTATTGCTTGATGATCTAGTTTATCAGTATTTTCATCTTGATAGAATACAGTTTATTTCTATCATCTATTTTGTTTTCTCTATTTGTGCTTTCCATTGCCTCTAGATATTGGCAAAATCTCACATGGTATTAGAAATGGTCCATGTCTCACATGGTATCAGAGCCATTAGAGTGTCATTGGTTTGCTAATTGAGAAAAATTTGATATTATTTAAGGTTGTGTATTTTGGAGTTTTCTATTGCAGGTTATTATTAAAGCTTGATGGGTCAAATTTGAGGTTACCATTGGATTGAGGAGGTCCAAGAAAGTTAGTTTTTCCTTTTGTTTCATCCAAATCGGACTTCGGAAACCAAATCTAGAGGCATTTGAAGTTTGACGCTACGACGGAAATTTTCTAGAAATTATAATTTTGTAGGCATTTTTCAAATAGCGATATCTCACTCATCCAGACTCATTTGTTCAAGCATTTTTTTTTGTTTTGGGGTAGAATTTCATGATCTATACAGGGGTGCAGGAGTTTTCTGATTTTGGGATACAAGTTTTTCAGAAATTGTGAAATCCGGATTTTTACAACTTTGGAGGCTTCATTTGGGCTCATATGGACTCCTTTTCAGGTGCCGTTTTTTTTTAAAGTGCAGATTTTTTCATTTACTTTCATAATCTGCCATATGTTTGTAGTGATTTTAAGTAGAAATTGTACTTTCAATATTTTGCCATTTTTGGCATATTTGGTACTTGCATTTTGTTTGGATCTCAGTTTAGATCACTAGCAGTATTTGTTGAAGTCTCTTAGATCTCCTTTTGAGAAGTTGTAAATTGAAATCAAAAGTCCACTTTGCATTATTTTGTAAGTGGCCCATTGTATACGCACTAAGTATAAAGTGCCAAAATCACCATTTTGGGGGGATTTATTGATTGAGTATTTTGGGGGGGTGTCTTGTGTGATTGTGCCTCTCTCTATCTTGTGTTTTTTCATTTTGGTGCTATGGGTTCTCCTAAATTTCCACTTTTAACTCATCATAAATATGCATCATGGAAGATTAAGGCATGGAGTAAACTAATAGAAAAAGGACTCATTCATTATGTAAATGAAACTATAACAGCACCACCTGATCCTAAGGCTTATCCTAATGCTCAAATTGAATGGCTTACTAAGAATGCTATGGCACTTGGAACTCTTAGAAAGTATGTATCAAATGACCTCATTTTTCACATTGATAAGTGTATAATAATTAAAGAGGCTTGGGATATTTTTAAGAATTTGTATGGTCAAGTTGATGAGATTAAGGGCTACAAGCTTGATAGTGAACTCACAACTTTGGATCCCAAGGATTTTGATACAATCCAAGATTATGTCACAAAAGCAACCGAGTTAAGAGAAAAGGTAAAGGATTGTAGAATTGACAAAAAGGATGCTCAATTGGTTTATAACTTGTTGGACAAGCTTCCTTTAGAGTATGCAGCCTTTGTATCTAGCTTTCACACCCATCGGTTAGCTCAAGGTTCCTCATACACTTCTCCCTCATTTGATTCATTCACAGAGATGTTGATACTTGAGCAATCTAAGTTGACCACAATGGGGATTCTCAAATCTTCAAAGTCACAAGCTTTGGTGGCTAACAAAGGGAATCAAAGTAATCAAGGAAAAGGCAAAAATCAAAAGCAACCTAAGTCTAAACCACAACAAGATGGAGCACAATCTTCCTCTCCACAAAAAGGTGATTCACCATTCTCACCTAAGAGGAAATCTTATAAGGAAAATCTTTTTTGTGGATATTGCAAGAAGTCGGGACATGATGAACATCATTGTTATAAGAAGGATATTGATGAGTTGAAGAATATTCTTGAGAAGAATAGAATTGACCTACCTTCTAGAATGTCTACATCAGCTTCTTCTTCCAAGGATAAAGGAAAGGATCACTCTTTTGGGACAAATAAAGGAAAGGGACAAGCTCTTTGTGCTACTACAAGTCATGATTCAGGGAGATGGCTTCTAGATTCAAGGGCTTCTCATCATATGGCATCTTTGTAGTCTATGTTTTCTACATTTGAGCCTTGCCACATGCCACGAATTTTGATGGGCAATCATACATACATGGATGTGATTGGGAAAGGATATATTGCTATTGGGGATAACTCCTTCAATGATGTGTTGTGTGTACCCCACTTGACAAATAATCTTCTTTCCATCTATCAATTCACACATGGGGTAACTAAGAAAATTGTGGAGTTCACACTTGATTCAGTTATCATTAGAGACTTGGAGAGTGGAGCTATCATTGTGACTGGGGTGGTTGATCATTCATCTCAGTTGTACTCTTTTTCAGATTTTGGTCCTATTGATGAGGTTGATTCTACCTATGTTGATGATTCAGATTTTGAGGAGAACTTTGGGCATTTGAACTTGGGGGTTCTCACATGTGACCCCATTCTTGAGCCTTGCATTTCATCTCCTTCTCTTGATATCACACCACCTATTGCACCTTATGATGCAGCTAGTGCGACAATTTTGCCTTCTTATGATTCAGTGCAGCAGGATATTTCATGTCTTCCAGCTTCAGTTGATTGGGATGCCTACTTGACAGACATTATAGATTTGTTTGTGGACTCCTACATTGCAGATTTGGGAGACACCATTGATGACATTCATCTTCTCTTTGATGAAGATGATCTTTCTTTGATTGTTGCGAGGGATCACTCTGACCCTCTTGTGCATTCTCTACATGATCAATCTTTAGAGGTTGACATGATTGTGGATACTTTTGTACAACAATTGGAGGAGGTCTCTTTATCTTTTGAGGAGATATATGATTCTTTGGATATTGTTCTACATTCATCTCCACTAGATCTTGGTGTGCCTTTTTCAGCAGTGTTGCACAGTTTACCACCTTTGGAGGGGGTACCTTTCAGCATCGACATGGGGACACTTGAGCAGTTTTCAGAGATTCCTTTCATCATGAGTATTTTTGCTACATTTTCCCTTCATGGTTGGGGAGACTTCATGGATACACCTTTGGTTTTGTTTCTTCCTAAGGGGAGGAATGTTGTTCGACGTTCATGGAGCAGTTTCTTCATTCATCTTCGAGCTTCTATCATTGGTGCAGATTCCAGATTAAGGGGGGGATTCCTAGTCTCTCTTCTTCTTCTCTCATATGGGGGGGAATTTTTCCTCACAAGGGGTTTTGTCCTTCACATACTTCTATGAGAGTTGATTGTATCTAGTTTTCATCTCTCTTTTGGGGGAGGGTTTTTTCCCATTGGGTTTTTCTCTCTTTCCTCACTTTGTGAGAGATTTCCTTGCATTGGTTTGCATGCATTTGCATTTGTACATGGATACCTAACATGGCCTCGTAGCCGGGACCCATCTTTCATTGCTTAGTTGCATTGTAGACTTAAGTGCATTCCCCTAAGTTGCACTTAAGGGGGGGTGTTGGTGTAAATAATTATTCATCTTGGATATTATTACACCTTACTTAAGTTTACTTAGGAAATGCATTTCATAGTAGTTTGGGTATGAGACACTTGGGTGTTTGTGCCACATTGGGATAGTGTGTGTAGGAGAAATTCCACCTTTTATGGTGTGATCTTGTTGTTACACTCCACATTCAGTGGGTAATCCACCTCATGTGGACTATTATATTGTTTCTCCTACCTACCTACACCTATTTCCTACCTACCCTTGTTTCTTATTGAGCCACATGTCATATTTGTGTGCTTAGATATCCATATAGTCTTTCCTATATAAGCAGGCTCATATTAATTGTATGTATCTCTTGATGATCCAGTTGATCAGTATTTTCATCTTGATAGAATACAGTTTATTTCTATCATCTATTTTGTTTTCTCTATTTGTGCTTTCCATTGCCTCTAGATCTTGGCAAAATCTCACATGGTATCAGAACTTATCCATGTCTCACAATAAGTGATCATATATATCATAAAATTGGTCTCTTATAGTAAAGCGTTGTAATTTCCTTGGTTTAAATCAATATCAAAGTTATATCCATTTCGCCCTAGGTCATATTTTTAGGTATTTGATGTTTGTATGATTTGTTGTTAATTTGTAAAGGCTACCTTGTTGTAACCTTTCTATTTTCTTTGGGTTTAAGTTGTATTTTCTCATATCTATAATAAGTCGGGGCCTTCCCCACTTATTTTAATAAAAAACATCCACTATTTTTTTAAATTTACAATTGAGCCTTGGAAATATGTAAACATGTAAGCATTAAATTGTTGTAATATATTTTTAATAGGATTGTTTAATGTAGGGAAATGATGATTTCATAAAGTTGTCGAGGATTTATATTTCCTTCATCATAAAGAGAATGTTAGTTTGGCCTTATTGGTATTCAACATCGAGACTTATCCTTGCATGCTAAGTGCATTAGGGCCCTTGATGATATCTAAATTTGAAAGATCTGACTTAGGTAGTATATATTTTTGTACTTTTCCCAATGGTCACAAAATGTAAAGAGAGCTTAATTTTCATTCTCTCTTTATCATGAAGGAACCTATTTAGATTCAAGGAATGTTTGTGATAAAAAAAACATATCAAAGTCATTTGAAGCTATCAAGTTCTATATTTTACGAAAAATAATTATTTTTTATTATGGCTACTTATTATTAAATAGTCCATTTGGTGGTTTGTTATGATTACTTAATAGGATCTAAGCCTCTTGTTAAGGTTCCACAACTTCATACTTTTAAAAATTTTAATCGAGTCATTAAGCTACTTTTAGATCTCTTTTAATGAACTATAAAAATTTTATATTTGTGGCCTATGCACTAATTGAAAGATAAAATTACCAATTAAGATTTCAAATTCTTTTAAACTATTCTTGGTTCTATCCCTAGAAAAATGATACACAAAGTAAGGGTGAGGATTTCTAGATTCTATTGAAAAAATTAGAAATTGTATCCTAGTACTCCTTTTATCAATGCCAACCATAGAAAATGATGTGTTTAGTTCTCTCTACATTTGCATATGTTGGAAAAGTTAATGAAAAATGATACCTGTTACCTTTTGTTGGATTTTGGAAGTGCATATTTAAGGCTACTTGAATATTCATTCTTGAGTTGATGTTTTCTTCGACTTTTCTTGTATTCTATGTAAGATTCATCTAACTAGTTCAGGAATGACTCTTTTGAGAGTTGTCAATCATTGTTGTCCATTTTGTAGACACTAAATTACTTTTGAGCATTTATTTTAGCTTTAGTCTAGACTAGCTCGATAGCAAAATTTCCTTGCCTTGCTCTATCTAGTTATTCCTCCTACCAAAAATGATACTAAATCTTTAGATGGTAAGCAAGCTATTGAAAACAATATTCTTATAAACCAAGAGCTTTCTCTAGATAAACAAGACCTTCTTGATAGCGAAAATAAGTCTAGAGACCAAGATCTTCAACACGTAACTTTTCCTATATTCAAAATACCATATAAAATACAAATTGACTACTATTATTTAAATACTTGCACAATAAGAAATATTTTACGATAGACTAACTAGAGATTATATGACAAATATTATCTTAATTGGCTATCGGCCCATTTATTTCAATAAATAAAAGAGATTTGCTGTTAACATCGTTATTTTTTTCGAAAACACGAAGATCAGTCACTCCATGGCACGTCACGAGCATATCTAGAACGCCCCATTTTTCTACCTTGTAGAAAAGGCAGTTCCCCTGCACACCGACATTCTACGCCATCTGACAGCTATTTTCCCCTTATCAAAACCGTGTCCATCTTCTTCTTCTTCTTCTCGAAGGAATCCCACTCAGCGTAGATGTTAAACTCTACCCATTCCATCACATTCTGGGAAACCCACAAATCTGTGGGTCCTGCTGCGTATTATATATGGTCCTCAGCAAGCTCTTGAAGCTATAATCATCTCCGTTTTCTCATAAGAGCAAAGTTCTTACTCGGTTTTCATTCAAAATTCTTTCTTGTAATCAATCACAAAGCTTCTCTAGCCGGTCTTCGATGGAGTGCACTGCATCAGTTGGAGGTCTCAGCAGGGTACATCTTATGCCCAAGACTGCTTCTGCTGGAATTTCGAGAGTAAGAAGTAGAGTTAGAACAAAGCAGTCTGTACTTAAAACGGCTACAACTATCAGGGCATTTCAATCTCAAAATGCTCCCCACTTTTCTTCTTCTTCTTCATTGTATGATGTTCTCTGTATCTCTCCCGACGCGAGTGTGCGTGATATAAAGAGCGCATATCGTCGGATGGCTCTTAAATACCATCCTGACGTCTGCCCTCCTGCAGAGAGGGAAGAATATAACAGTTTGTTTCTTCAAGTCAAGGAGGCTTATGAAACTCTATCGGATCCTCAGCTCCGCCAGGATTACGACTGGAGACTGCAGAACATGTTCACAGTAGGCGATTACGAAGGCAGATTAGCGAGTAGTCATGTGTGGGAAGCTCAACTGATGGAGTTGATAAAGAAGAGATCTGGTTATAATTCATCATCTTGGGGCAGCAGAATGAGAAGACGAAATCTATCATCTTGTTAATAATAGATTTATTCATCTCGTCATTTCTCCTTTATTGGTTGTAAATTGGAATGTATAAAGAAGTAAATGCCATCTGTAAATTGTCATCCATCTTTGGGAAAGGAGAAACAAATAAGTTAATTGTCTAATAAATAATAATAATACGCTAATTTTCCAATATAAGAATGATTATCTGTGATTGACTCTGATTGGCCAGTCTTTACCACTACCTTAGACTCCTTTGAAATGTTTAATGTCTGTCTGATAGTTGCAGTACTTGAGGCTGCACGGAATGCTACTGTAGCAGTTCTGATACAGATTACGACTTTGCACTAATGTTTGATTACGGCAGTTACGTGGAAAGGTAATATCTCTGTCGAAGGAGATTCGACTTTATTTACTTCGTTGGAATTTGCAAACTCAGCAAGTTTGGCATTTTAAGATGTATAGCCTTTGAAATTTGTGGGTAAGCTATACTCGAGGAATTAGAGTTTTAGTTATATACGTGTGAATATAACGTGGAATTGTGGAATCATTCTTTTAAGGAAAAATATGTGGAATTGTGGAATCATTCTTTTAAGAAAATATGTTTGTATTCCTTAAATTCACTTTTAAAAAAATTGTACATTTAAGTTAAAATAAAAATTTACAAATAAATTTAAAAAATAGAATTATTAATTAATTTATTTTTCTTTTAAATATTTAATGTTAAATTTTTAAGTTAATAATTGAATGAAAATTTGTTGATAATGTGAAATTTCAAACTTTTGAATTATAAAATATTTTTGGTTAAGTTTTTCAGAGTCATCAAGAGACTCAAAATATTACTAAATCCTTGTAATAAACCTTCTATAAGGAAATTAAGTGAAAAGCTATAATATTAATAACCATAGAAAAAGGTATATAAATGTGTACAAAAGAAAGTTTTACATAAAAATGGTAAGGATATATAGGTGAGATGATAGGAATAAAAGTCTAACTACCTCTCCAAAGATGTCACTGTGGGAACACTTGCAATGTTTTTGAAAATGTGTAAAGGTTGTATGAGGTGAGACAAAAATTTGAGAAAGTCTCTTAATCACCTTAAGTGTAGTTTGAATAGGTCTACTAAGAAACATTAAACTAGACAAGTAAAAACCCTTTTCACACTAATGTCCCCCTTAAGTGATACTTAAGGAAAAAGCTAAACACTAAAATATAATTCCTGACAACTAGCCTTGATGGGGTACCCATGTATAATAATAGTCTTAGAAATGGTGAAAATGAGAAAACTCTATGTAAAAAATTCCTCTATAAAAATAAAACCAATACAAATAGAGGTGTATTTAGGAGAACATCCTTCACCCTAAGAATATATCACAACTCAAGATAGTGAGGTAATGTTGAAGGTTTATGAAGATGTCTACAAGATACTCTTGGGTAGACAAATACTCTAAGGAACACCATCATGGATGGGTTATCAAATGAATTCATGTGAATCTCAATGTGCTTCATTCTCTCATGCTCCATTGGGCTGCAAGAATTGTGAATGGAACTTTGGTTATCATACCAAATAATGGTAGGATTATCAAGTGATAGAATTATCCAACATCGCCATCCTTTTCCAAGTTGATGAAGCTTAGTATTTAAGAAGCTCACGGTGTGTATTAAATATTAAAATATGTGGTGCCCTAAACATGCCTCAAAATACACTTGATCTTTTACTAGTGAATTTTATTAGGATCATGGAAAAGTAGGAGATGACCCCAATAATGAACCTTATATTAGGATGAGTAAAGGTCTAATACAAAATAATCTCAACTAACTATCTATACAAAGTAATATCAAGACTAGGTTTGGCACAATTTGTATTCAAAGTGACACCAAACTAAAATTGTGTGAGTATAAGCTTACCATAATCAATCATAATCATATGAAATAAATCCATGGCATGCTTTATTTGGAATATATAATTTTTTTCAATGTATTCTAGGGCCTGAAGACCAAGATCAATCATGTCAAAACAAATTTCTCTAGCAAAGTGTGTTGAATATATTCAATCATGTATATGTAGATACTAGTGAGAATCTAATCATCTACATACAATATTGTTATCAAACATCATTTCCATGTCTTTGAAGAGACATTATGTGATTTGAGTGGTAATGAATGAAACTTGAAGCAATCAAGAATTCATCAATATTGTCATACTAGGCACAAAGATTATATAATCCTATCAAAGAAGCCAAACAAAATACCTCTCCTAATCCCCCACCTAAGGATGTGGAGGTGCTGGAGTTAAATGATGAGGATGTGTATGAGGATTTTGAGTCCTTTTGTGATTCAGAATCAGAGTGGTCCCTTATGGGTTCTGAGGAAGTTGCTCAATTTTTCCTTAGTCAAGAGATTTTAGACACCAAGACGGGCCCTCTTAACTTGGAACCGAAGGTTTTAAAACTAGAGGAGAATGTTTAGTGGAAGGACCTAGTGATTAAATGGTTTTTACAAAATTCAATGTGACATTCAAGAAGATAAATAAACTAGAGGTTGTGACCAAGGACGACTCTAGGACAAAAAAATGGGTTATGGAGGAGAAGGATGAACAAGTCTAGGAGGCTGCAAGCAATTTGGCTAGCAAATTAGAGAATTGTGAGAAATTTGAAGGAATGTTGAAAGACCTTAGCAAGAAGGCGTCTCAAAGAAATGAGAACAAGGTGTTGTTATGGAACTGAAGGAAAACCAAGAGATGGTCTTAAATAATTTGGCTTCCTTATAGGCTATTCAAGAGGAAATAAGCCGCAAGAAATCCAAGTGTAACGGGTCACATGCTCTACTCCCTTTTGCTTCAGTAGAGCCCCCTATCTCTATGGTTAAAGATACTTTGGTTTTCGGTACTCCGAATTTTGCTAAGGACTCTAATTAAAACATCTCTTTCTGGGATAAAGTTTTAGTAATATGTAGAGATTGGCATGAGAACAACGCATCCACCTAGTAGACCAACTTTTCATGTCTTTGGCGGTTGGATTGTTTTTTGTAGATTTTGTTTGTTGGTTTTGTGCCTTGACTTAGTCTAGTTATTGATGGTACTTTTTTGTTTTTTTCTGTTATATCTTTAGCTAGGTGTACATCTCTGATGTGCTCTAGGTGGCGCTTTTTTATAGATATGTAATGGTATGGGCCTAGCCCACTTTTAATTAATCGGAACAAAAGGAAAATAGTCAAATATAGGAAAAAAATAAAAAGAATAATAAATAATAAAAATCAATAAAGAATAAATATATTATACCTCCATTGTAAAGTGTATATATGCTCTAATAATATAAAATAGTGCTTGTATGAGGTGAGAGCAAGTGTTTATTGGGAAAATGGAAGGGGACATGTACCTCTTCCCACATTTTTTAGACAAAGCAATATCAACACTAGGTTGAGTATAAGTTATAGTCAAAGTGAAACCAAACTAAAATGGTGTGGGAGAAAGCTTATAATTAATTGTGATAAACTGATGAAACAAGTTAATTACATACTTTTGTTGGCATATATCCTTGAGATTACAATTAACAATGTTAAATCCCTTTTCTCACATGACTTTGAATAAAAAGCCAATAGGGATGTTACTTTATGGTCACATCAAATTTATGTGTGTGTGTGTCCATCATACTCTATGAATTGGAGTTCTTATTATTGGAGGTCTTTGTTAGACAGTATATATATTTTTAGTCTTATTAAATAAATATCAATTTTCATTATATGGTCATAATGAAGGAATACATTTAGATTCAAAGAATGTTGAAGACAAAAATATTAATGTCATAGAAGTAATTAAGTTGTGACGTTTGTGAAACATAAATGATTTTTATAATAAGTTATCTATCATTGAATAGTCGATTTGGTGGTCTTCTATGATCACTTGCTAGGATAAACCACTTGTTAAGGTTCCATACCTTCACATTTTTTAAAATTCCATAGAAGCTTTAAGGTATTTTCAAATGTCTTTTCATGAACTACTAAAGTTTTATTATCTTGGCCTAAGGGAATAGTGATATATATAAATTCATCAATTTGGATTTCAAATCCTTCCAAACTCTTATTGATTCTATCGTGGAGAAATGCTAGACAAAGTTGGGTGATGATTTTTAGATACTGAGTGAGAAGACTAAAAATAATATCTTACTACTTTTCCTAATTACAAACTTTGGAAAGAACGCATTTAGTTCTCTCTACATTTGCATATATCAGAAATATTAATAAAAAATGAGGTCTACCATCTTTGGTTGTATCTTGAAGGAACATATTCAAGATTATTTAGATGTTCATTCTCGAGTTGAAGTTGTCATTTTTCTTGGTGTATTCTCTAGAAATGTCTTCTTATCCCCTTACTAAATCTATAATTGCCCCCTTATCCTCCTACTAAATCTATAATTCTTATTGCTTAATGTCTTTATAATTTAATGTTTTTATCTATATTAAAGTCTGATTATATTATATAACCTTTCAGACCTTTAAGATTTAAATTTTTTTGCTATCATTTTTATTTGATTACAATGCAATATAAGAATTTATAGAAAATAATGTATAAAGGCATTACAATTATTATTTAAACAGATTGCTAGTAAAATAAGAAATGTTTTAATTCATAAATTAATGAAGAATTATAACGATAATTTCAAGTATATTGTTTCTATTGAATTTCAGTCTATTTATTTTAACTAGCACACCTATATAGAATCTATATAGAAGACGAAGAGATATCAAATTTAAAAAATCTTTACATTTAGATTTAATTTTAATATATATCACTTAAATTTAAATTTAGATTTAATTTTAATTATTTTCTCTTTTAATATCATTTAAAGTATGATTATATATAAACTTTAAGGTTTTCAAAGTTGTAATCTTTTACACTGTTGTTTTGTTCTTTTTATGTGATTATGATGTACCATATAAAAAACAAATTGATTACTATTATTATTTAAACACTTTACTTGCACAATAAGATATATTCTACCATAAACTAATCAGAGATTATGCCCATTTATTTCAATAAACAAGATTTGGTGTGAAAATCGTTGTTCTTTCGGAAGAGTATATGCTAATAGACACGAAGAACAGTCACCCCACGGCACGTCATGAGCATATCTAGAATGCCCAATTTTTCTAACTTGTAGAAAAAGTAGCTCCCTGCACACCGACACTCCACGCCATCCGACAGCTATTTTCACCTTATCACAACCATGTCCACCTTTTTCCTCTTCTTCTCGAAGGAATCCCACTCCACGTAGATGCGAAAATCCTATCCATTATGTGACATTCTGGGAAACCCACGAATTCGTGTCTCCCACTGCGTATTATATATGGTTCTTAGCAAGCTCTTGTAGCTTCAATCCTCTCCGTTTTCTCATAACATTAAATCTCCCAGTCAATTCTCATCTAAAATTCTTGTAATCAATCACAAGGCTTCTCTACTCGGGCTTCGATGGAGTGCAGTGCATCAGTTGGAGGTATTCTTGCGAAGACTGCTTTTGCTGGAATTTCGAGAGTAAGAAGTAGAGTTAGAACAAAGCAGTCTGTACTTAAAACGGCTACAACTATCAGGGCATTTCAATCTCAAAATGCTCCCCATTCTTCTTCTTCTTCTTCATTGTATGATGTTCTCTGTGTCTCTCCCGACGTGAGTGAGCGTGATATAAAGAGCGCATATCGTCGGATGGCTCTTAAATACCATCCTGACGTCTGCCCTCCTGCAGAGAAAAAAGAGTGTAGCAAATTATTTCTTCAAGTCCGGGAGGCTTATGAAACTCTGTCGGATCCTCTGCTCCGACAGGATTACGACTGGAGAGTGCAGAACTTGTTCACTGTAGGCGATTACGAAGGCAAATTAGCGAGTAGTCATGTGTGGGAAGCTCAGGTGATGGAGCTGATAAAAAAGAGAGCAGCTTATAATTCATCATCTTGGGGTAGCAGAATGAGAACACGAAACCAATAAGCGGCTGCGGTTGCTTGTTAGTGATAGATTTATTCATCTCATCGTTTCTCCATTATGTCTTAAATGTTGGTTGTAAATTGGAATTTATAAAGAATTGAATATAATGTCTATTTCCATCCTGCGTGCTATTTTTCTTGGTAAGCTGTATATGTCATATGTAAATTGTGATCAATGACCAGTCTTAACCGCTGCCTTAGTTTCCATTAAAATGGTAGTTGCAGTACTTCCTGCTGCACGGAAAGTTTATGTAGCAGTTCACATAAATATTACGACTTTACATCAATGTTGGATTAAGGCAGCTACGTGGCAGGTGATATTTCTGTCGAGCAGATTCGACTTTATTAACTCGGCAAGTTTGACATTTTAAGATATAGCCGATTGGCATGTCACTCCATGGTCCGGTCAAGTTGGTGGGTAAGACCAGGGGTTACATGAGAGGGCTTAAGTTCTGTTTTTAAGAAAGAGGTGGTTCTATGATTAAATTTTTTTTGTGTTGTGGGATTATTTGGAAACTTTTCTTAAAAAATAGAAGTCCCTAATTTTTAATTATGCAAATTTGAGCGGGTGAAAAAGGGGTGGGGCTAGAAATTGCCCCACCGGCTTAGGGATGTTATCTGTCACTTGTAAAACATCTAAGTTTAATTTCTATTAAAAAATAGTTTTGGAGGGGAATAATTATTTTTCCTTTTTTTTATTATGCACATACAAAGAAATTATATTCATGAGACCACCAACTTCCTTAAATTTTGGAGCTTAAATTTTTAAGCTAAACTAGACTACAAAATTTATTGGACCATCAGCTTTAAAATTTTCCTGAAAATCTTAGCAGTTCTAGCTCTATTTTTTAGGAAGCCCCCCTCCATGGGTCCCTAGCCTAAGTTATACTAGAGGGATTAGAGTTTTTAGTTATATACATGTGAATATAATGAGGAATTGTGGGAACAAGACATAATAGTTTAGGAAGCGATGCGGGAGCGGGAGAAGGGAGTGACTTTGAATTTGAACTTAGGACAGGGCAGGAAACCTTACAATGGACAAGCTAACCAGGGGGAGGGCAGAAAGGATGAATTCTGGGATTGCCCTGATTCCTCTGAGCCGAATGGAAAGGACCCGACAGATGGGGACCCACAAGTTGGTGACAAGCCTCTCGATCCTGATGGGGGGAATGGAGAATCACGTGTTGGAGACATCCCAAGGCAGGGACCTCTTCAAAGGGACAACGGTTGGTTATGAACTTCTCTATTTGATGTCAAATCAAGTGGAAAGTCCTCACTCCCTCCAGTTCATAATATCTTAGAACCAGAAAAGGGTAGATTTGCTAATGAAGTTCCAGACCCAATGATTGAGCATAACATTAAACTAATGGCAATGACTCTTGTTGGAAAACAATTGGGCCCAAGGCCAAATATTGATGTTGTCAGGGCATTTGCTAAACGTAAATGAGCGCTTAAAGGTCAAGTGGAGATCATTGCTATGGCCAAAGGTGTGTTGTCGATGGCCTTTTCATGTGAGGAAGACATGTCGAGGATACTTTGCGATGGTCCTTGGTTGATTGGAAAATCTATGCTTGCATTGCGAAAGTGGTCGCCTAAGATGGACCTAAATGAATCTTTTTTTGTAGAAGCTCCTATTTGGGTCAGATTGTTGGGCCTTCCCCTGAAGTTCTAGGTTGAATATGTCTTTAAAGGAATTGCTAGTTCCTTTGGGGAACTCTTATCTATGGATCCTATCACAACATCTAGAAGATGACTTACCTTTGCTAGGATTTGTATGGGAGTTATGCAAGGCACAAATATGCCCTTATCTATCGAGATTAACTCTAGATTGGGGAAATGGATCCAACCTATGGAATATGAAAGTGTCCCTTTTGCATGTTTTCATTACAAAAAATTAGGGCATACTACTAGAAAATGCCCTCTACAAGTTGTCAAAGAGAAAGAGAAGAAGGACAAGACAATGCAATGGAGAGCAAAAAAATCTGCTAAGCAACTGGAGATTGCTAAAAAAGAGAAAACGATAGAAGAAGTCCAGAGTGTTATCATCCCTGACACCTTTGAGCAACAAGGCAACATTAAAGTGGAAAACCCAGAAAACTAGATGCTTGAAGAAGGGACAAAGGATAAAACAGGAAAAGACAAGAGAGAACGACAAAACACCAATCAGGAGGAACAATGAAGCGATAACCTAGAAGATGGAGAAATACAGGCCATGTTATAGACCAAGGAGGAAGCAGATCCAAATTGCATTATGGAAAACACTAACAAAGATGGCCCTAGATACGACTATGAGGAAGCCCAGAGGTGTTTGATCCTTGGAGCGATCTCGTCGTTAGAATCACAACAATTGGTGGATATGCTGAAATCTACCTTCCAGTAGTCCCCAACAATCTCACTACTTAATATAAGTGCTAAGTGAGCTGAGGTTGATGATGTCAAGTAGAAGACAATCACCCAAAACATCCAAGAGGAAGATAGCCAGATTAACGAAGTAGCGAAACGAAAGAAAGTTAGAAAAAAGGGGCCGAAATCCACCCCTCGGGCTACTCCAATCAAGAAGAGAAATCAAACTAAAGCCGATATAGGTTTTATCCCCTCTCCTCCTGGAAGAAAATCAGCAAGCCAAATCAGAGATCAAGAGGCAAGCAAGAATATAGTGGATAGTACTCAAAAGACCATCCATGAGGTATGTTCCCTAAAAAGAAAATGAAAATTGTTTCATGGAATATACGTGGATTGAATAGTCCACATAAATAGGATGTTCTTAGAAATTTAGTTAGAGAGCATAAACCAGAAATTGTTCTTATCCAAGAAACTAAAATTACTAAAGAGAAAGTTGAGAAGATTAAGCTTTTTAAGGATGGGGGAGTTTTAGGAGGTAGCTCAGATGGTGCTTCTGGGGGCATTGCCATTTTCTGGAACCTAAGGCGTGTTACTGGGGTGCCTATTAAGCAAGATATCAATTTGGCCTTTGTTAGGTTTCATCATTTAGGGGATGGTATCTCATTGCTCCTGACTAATATTTACGTCCCTAATAATAGACTCAGTAGATGTAAATTTTGGAAGAAGTTGGAGGCCATTTGATCTCTTTTTAAGGATGAAACGTGGATGGTCATGTGGGACTTCAACACCCCTCTCCATGACAAAGAGAAGCTTGGAGGTGTCCCCTCTCAGTTAGAAAGTAGAATGGATCTGTTGAACTTTATTAATAACCAGGGCCTGCATGATATTGATCTCAAAGGTGCCAATTTTACTTGGACCAACCATAGGGTGGGGGAAGATCTTATTCAAGTCAGACTTGATAGGGCCCTTATTTCTAATGATTGGTTTAACCATTATCTGTGCTCTCTATCATCAATTTCTCGGATTGGTTTTGACCACTTTCCTGTAGTTTTTGTTGCAGAGAATATACGTGTTAAAAGAAACTTCTCGTTTAGATTTGAAGGATGTAGCTGGACCATCCTAACCTTGAGAAGGTCATTGAGAAGTGGTGGTCTATTGATGTCAAAGATACCACGATGTATAAAATGGGAAAATGATTAAGGCACATGAAAGATAATATAAAGAAATGGAACAAGGAATTTTGTGTGGATCTTTTTGTTGCCAAGTCCAAAACCCAACTTGAGCTAAAGGAAATACAGGATACAATCCAAACCAGTGGATATAATGAAGTGTTTATCAGAGAGGAAAATGAAGTGCTTGTTAAGTATCATAAGATTATTAGACGAGAAGAAGAATTTTGGAAACAACGGTGCAGATCTCTTAGGCTTAGAGTTGGGGACAGAAAAAACAAGTTCTTCCATATGACTGCTATGAAACATAAGGCTCCAAATAGGATCTCAAAGTTGAGAATTGGTGGAATTTAAACAAGGAAGGACGATGAGATTGGGAATGAAGCTAGGAATTTTTTCAAATCTCTTCTCTCATCAGATTGCGGTCTGGATGATCTTTCTTAGAGACCATTCCTTCCATCATTAATGATGTTCAGAACAAGGCTTTGGTGGCCATTCCCTCTAAGGAGGAAGTTAAGAAAGCGGTTTTCTCCTTTGATGGCAATAAAGCCCTAGGTCCGGATGGGTTCTCGTTGTTCTTCTTTCAAGCCTTTTGGAACATTCTCAAATGTGATGTGGTTATAGGAGTGCAAGAATTTTTTGAGGCTAGGATTATCTTAAAGGAACTCAATGCTACTTTTTTGGTTTTGATTCCCAAATGTCATGGGGCTGATTCTATGGATTAGTTTCATTCGATAAGATTAAGCAATTCTTTCTATAAAATTATCTTGAAGGAGATTACTAGCAGACTGTTAATGGTTCTCTCATCTATAATATCGCTCCAACAGAGTGGCTTTGTTCCTAGCAGACAAATCCTTGACTCTATCATTACTATTCATGAAAACATACACTCATTGGTGGAATCGAAGAAACAAGGCTTCCTAATGAAGTTGGATTTGTCTAAAGCCTATGATCGTGTAGATTGGGGCTTCTTGGGTAAGGTGCTTGGTGCTTTTGGCTTCTGTGATAGTTTTATTTAGTTGATTGACCAACTTATATTGACTCCTTCTTTCTCTGTCATTTTGAATGGTGCTCCTTCCCCCTTCTTTAAAACTTCTAGGGGCATCAGGAAGGGAGATCCCATCTCCCCTATTCTCTTCACTATTCCGGTTGAATGTCTAGGTAGATTTATTAGCAAATTTATTTCTCAAGGTCTTCTATTGGGAGTCTCTCCCTCTTCTAGTTTCAAAGCCTGTTCCCACCAGAAATTTGTTGATGATACCATCTTAATGGGAACTTCATCAATCAAAGAAGCTTTCAATATGAAGAACCTTCTCAAAATTTATAGTTCTACTTTAGGTCAAATGATTAATTGGAAGAAAAGCTCTGTTTTCTTCTTCAACACCCCAGAGGACAGACAAAATATGATGGCCCAGATCCTTGGATGCCAAATTGGAAAGCCCGCATCTATTTGCTTGGGTCTTCCTTTGGGCATGAAACCTATAGATTTGTTTTGGAACAGTCTTGTTGATAGATTCAATAGGAAGCTGGCTGGGTGGAAAGGGACCCTTCTTAGTCAAGTTGGTAAAATCCAAATTTAAAATCTTCTCTCTAGAGTATTCCAATTTATGTTTTAAGCCTATTCAAAATTCTTGGAAAATTTGCAGATGCTATTGAGAAAATTCAAAAAGCTTTCCTCTAGTCCGAGGTTGAGGAGAATAAGAGAGTTGCCCTCATTGCTTGGGAAAATTTCTGCAAACCCAAAAAGGTGGGGGGTATGGGATTAAGAAATATTAGTGTTGGTGCCCAAAACCACAGATTGGAAAACTTAAGGATTTTCCAAGCCCTTAACTAATCCAACTAGCCTTGGTCAACGAACAGGGATGGTCAAAGACCAAATCCCTCTACACTTAAGGCTCCACTGAACCTAGGTGGCTATACCTCTCCCTCTCAAGCACAAAAAGAGTTATTTAAAGTGGATTTAAACTTTTCTAAGACAACTCTTTGCAAGAATGGCAATAATTTCCGGCTACTGCTGAGTGCTTTTATTTGAATGCTTTTGAAATTGAAAACTGAATGTAAAGATAATTGTGTATAAAGATTGTTGTACTTTGGAAATAAAATACTTTTAGGACATTCAAGAAATATGCAATAGAATAGTTTAAAAGGTTTCAAAAGAATGTTTTTTTCTCAAGGACCCTATGCATATCAAATCAGAATCTCAGAGAATGAATAATAGACCAGTGCCTCTATCTCAAAATATATATGATACTTTGTAGACAAACAACTTTATCAACTAAGGAGACAATATTAATAATCACTATAATGGTTCAGTATGTGTCACATAAACAATAAGAACCCAATCTCACATTTAATGTAACAACATGTGATTCACATTACAACAAATCCTTAAATAGATTTATCAAGAGGACATAGAATGTTTCATCCATATAGAAAGTAGACAGTGCATTTGAAGTAGAAACAACAAATCTTGTATATTAATCTCTGAGAAATGACGGTACACAAAAGCTACACTTGGAGATACTTCATTGCAATTTGCTTGCACAAAAATGATACTTCTTCTTTCTATAAAATTTCCTAATACATATGACTTTTAGTCCCTACAGTAGTATGTTGTTTTTCCAAAAATTCCCTGACCCCATTTGATACAAAATGACTCAATACAAATACATATGGTGAAAGACACGAATGAAAGGACACACCCTTTCATTATCTTAACAACTAACTGAACAGTAATTAAAGCCTAACTAAGATATCAATTACATTACACAAACTAAAACACAACACTAAGACTTTCGATCCAGTCGTCATCCACATTTTTTAATATGTCGTAAGTAGCTTGGCTCCTTGTATGTTGTAGCATTGAAGATCGCATAAAAATTCTGCAACTGATCGGCTGGGTTGTTCATGTCAAGGAAATCTGCTCTAGCGATGGCTTGGGCTGCACTAAGCATAGACTTGCACTCAGAGATCCATACAGTTTTGTCTTTGATCACACCTGCATCATCTACCAGACTGGGAACCCCATGCTGAACAATCTGCTGGCATTCATCAAATTCAGACTTCAATTCCTTTGTAATTTCTTCATGTATAACAAGAAGACCCTGCACCTTCTTCTTTACTTTCTCTCTGGTTGATGCATCCTGTAACAACATGTCGAGTCTATCTTGAATTCTGGTGTGTGAAACCATAATGTCCATGTTCCTCTGATATTCATCACAGAATTCGTTCAATGCTTTCTCCATATTGTCATATCTTCTACTTAGCAACACATAAGCGATATCGGCCCTAACACTTCTCATCTATTTTTTCAACTTATTGTGTTCATAAGACAACCTTTCCAAAAATTTCTTCCATTGGCCTCCTGAATCTATAATTTGGGGAACCGGGTGTCCACTCCTCTTAAGGGTCTCTTCATATAAATCCTTATACTTATTCCTCTCTGCTATCTCATGTTTCATTTGGGCTTTATTGAATTTTGAAATATTAATACCCATGTCAGCTGTGATCATAGGATCTACTTCTCCAACTTTCAAGGTCATCATGTGACCAAAAGCTTTATCTACATCAATGATTTTTGGCCTTTTATTAGGAGGATACAAGGCCCACAATAAAATTTATTCCTCCTTTGGATTATATCTTGATCCAATAAAAATATCTTGCACTCCTTGGATGTTCAATTTCATATCCTTATTATATGAATGTATCAAAGAATCAAAAATAAACGAAGCACTCAGGTCCCATCCTGGAAACACAATTATTCCTGCCTCTACTAGCAATTGCTTGCCCTTTTGTGGGGTCATAATCTCAACTTCTATGTCAATGTCTTTCTTCAACCTCTTCATCATTTCTGCTTCATTCTTAGGGGTAACGTTTGGCACTGCTTCCCTTAATTTCCTACCCTTTGTTATCTTGTCATTCGTCGCTCATAACAAGAGTGAGTCACCTGCAAAATTTTTAGTTGAGTCTTTGTCTTGTTAAAAATTCATTGGTTCAATCCCTAATCCACCTGTAAATCATTTCTAAATCCTTAGCATTAAGTTTCAATGGTCTTTTGAACCTCATGTACCTCATGAACCCCTTGAACCATCTTGAACAGAGTTCATAGTGTTCATTTAGGTACCGCAGGTTCTAAGTTGTGTCTAAGACATTTTCGGGCTAACGTTCACTTAAGTGTTTTGTAGCAACTCTATTTCATGGTCGCAAGTGATATTTCATATATTCTTTCTCCAAATTGTGAACCATTTGAACCTAGTTCAAACAGTTCAGTGATGTTCAAACTATTCGATGAAGTTCAAGGTTCAAGCTCTGCAGGTCTGATTTTATGGCAGTCATATAGACCCGCACATAGTAGCTCATATCTTTTTAATAAGACATTATTTTTACAATCTCTCCGGTCAGAATTGAGAAAACTAGGTGTCAGCCAACATATCCAAAATTGAGAAAGATCCAATGGTGGAAACAAAAGTTATGGCCCCCGTACCAAGACAGACTTTGAGTATCACAAATATTTTCAGTCCGCCGAGCATAATGAATATTTTCATTTTGGTTTAAAATATTCAAGTGCCACCCATCCAAATATTTTATAAACTTTGGAGAATTACATTTCTAATGTTTATAAATATTTTATGTTATGAATAAGATTAATGGGGAAAGTGAAAAGTAGAAGTTAAAAAGATTTTCAAGATTCGGTTATAAAAACCGAATAAAGATTTCATGTAACTATTTATTGTGAAAGGATTGAAGGAGGAGGGGTTCTTCTTCTTTTTTTTTTTCTTCTAGCAGCCTGTGGGTGAGGGAGATTAGATTTTTATTTGTAAGGGAGGAGTTGAATCTTTTCTAAGCAATGCCTTGTACAGAAAATATCAATCTTTGAGTTGATTTTCAGACATGAATAGAATGCAGATGATATCTTCAATCTTTGTGTTTCTGATATTCTTCTCATGACTGTAGCTAGTCTTTGAGCCTTTGCAGTTGTTTATTAATGTCTTTTCTGTTATAATCAATTGTGTATGTGGATTTATTGCAAGTCTATGTGTTTGAAAGTAAGCCATATTGGAGCAACGACTTTCTCTCTTAGTTTTTAGTCCAAATGTTATCCATAAGTGCAGAAAATTAAACTTTGATTCAATGGTCTTCATTTATATCTATTTTGTAAGTCTTTGGCATTCATTTTCATGGCTATGGATGAATGTTATTTTCCTTTCTTGCTTTCTGGTTAAAAGCATATCAGCAATTTAATTCCTTGTAAATCTTCTAAGAGGGAGTTGTACCTCTCAATTCAGAGGAAGATTATCACTTCAATGATAATCTATCCAACTGTTAGTAATTTTTGTCCTTCATTCTGGGCATTTTGATTTTATTTGTATAATTATCTTCGAAGGACAAATCTGTTCACTAAAACCCTTGAAGTGGTATAAGAATGATTTGAATTTCTTAGACTTAATGAATTGATCATCAGATACAAAAGAAACATGCTCTACCATTCTTTCATCTATTTCTGTATTCAGAGCAACAATAATTCTATCCTCTGCTTTTGAGTCCTTCTCCTTCTCAGGTGCACGGAGCTTGGAGACTACTTCATTTTCCTTGAATCACTTTGGGCTGGTTCTCCCTCCATCTTTTCTAGTCTATGCCTTCTTGCCTCTAGATTCTTCTACAGGGTCCCCATAACTTCTGCAAGCTCTTCCACCTACGTATATTTGCACATGTCTTCAAATTCATCTTCCTGATGGAAGTAGTCTCCCAACTCTTGTCTTTTCCTACTTGAATGGATGTAACCCTCAGGATCATAGTGTGTTCTAGATGCGTGCTGAAACAAGTTGTATTCATCCACCAGCTTCCTGTCAATGGCCTCATATGCCCTGGTTGATACAATTTTAAAATCTTGAAAGTGAAGTGTGTCAGGGAGGAAAGCTTTCTTGTGTGCTCCTCTGAAATGTTTGGCATTAGACACACTTAATTGCCTTACAATTTCCAAGAAGGCAATCATGTCTGGTGCAGGCTTTGGTAGCACATATGGATAACCCTCAAATTCATAGCATCGAACAAAAGTGAAATTTTGGCACGAGTACTGATCACCCCAGTTGTGATTGACCTTTGGATTTTGGTGCTCGTGAGGCCTAAGAAACTTCTTGACCTCCTTAGAAAATTATCCTTGCCGAGGCTCACCAAAAAGCAAGAAAATTGGTTTGACGAAGAATTCCTCAAATTTGAGGTAATGAGAATTCACAAATCTATAATCCCAAAGGGAAATCCATAATTACACTAGTTGCTCATTTCCATCCTTCCCAACTATATTTACATTCAATTCTTCTAGCCATAACCCTCTAAGTTTCCCATAAAACAAAACAATATGCATTAACAATGAATAGTGCTTGAAATATTTGTCTGGATTATCCTTCAAGTTCAAGAAACCTTCATGCAATTTGTCTACCAGGTATGAAGCGAAGTCAAAAACCCTAGGTGCATACCTCTGAACTTCTGTTGCTAGAACCAATAGTCATATGTTTGCCACATCAGGAGCTTCAACTCCTCCCACCTGACCACAAGCCATATATGTATATTGCAGATACTTCTTGAAAATAGTCATGTCATAAGGAGGACCATCTTCCTCTGTTAATCTCCCCTTCTCTACTTTGTGGACAGTGAGGTTCTAGCCCTGGTATGTAGTGTCCATCTTCTTGTACTCCTCTTCCAAATCTACAAAAGATAAAGGCACATCCGCCTCCAAATCTATTGCAAAAATTTCCTGAATTGTAGCCTTTGCAAAGTGCACTAGAGCAATCCCATCAGGAAACACAATGCATCACTTGTTTGCATCATAATGTCTTATGAAAAGCTTCAACAAATCAATATTCACAAACACATTGGGTACTACAAGTTTACCTAGACTAGTTTTCCATGGGTTTGAAATTGGCATGGGCTCATCCCTGCGAAAGTAATGGAAATGGAACAACTCGTGCCCTCGCACTGTGGTGAATACATCTCCAATCTCTATGTATCTATCCTCCAACTGGTTGTGGATAGACACATTTACCTTAGCTCTGTGTGACCTAGATCCTAGAGATCCCATTGGGTCTATCATGTCCCGATTTAGCTTCCTTCGGACCTCACTGACCTCACCCTTTGATTTCTTTTCCATGGTACTGGATATTTTGGCAACCTTTCACTTCCCTTTTGAGCTTGAACCCTCCATCTCTGCAAATTCCTTCACTCTATGCTTAGTAACTCATAAATTTTCTCAATAAGCACTTGATATCTTTCTGCAATAACTTTGTGAGAAATGCTACTTTGCAATATTGGCTATATGTCCCAAGGAGTCCAATCTTGCAATTGATTATTGCAATCTTGATGGGTTTTCTTCATGCGGCAACAGATCTACTCAATTGATGCATTTAATGGAAACCATTTTGTTAGTTCTTCTCATCGAGACGTCCAATGGCTAATCGGCAAGACTCCTACCGATGATTCAAATGTTTGGTGCCAGTTGTTATGACATTACCGCTTTTTTCTTTTTGATCGGCACAAACTATCCCGACCCACTTATCAAGTCTCGTGATATCAATTTTTTCTTTATCTCGATGGTTCATTTCATCCCGATGGGTATCACTTCAGTCTTGGCTTTGCCTTTTGTTTTAATGCTCCACCGGCATAACTCTCCTTGATGCATTCGCCTTTGGTTTCCTTTTACTTAACTCATCAGGTATCGGCATAGTTTATTTCATGTCCCTTCGATGCCTCGATGATCTCAATATTCCAATCTGCATTCTGACTAAGACCACCGCGTTATCGACATAACTTATTCCGAGGAACTCCTTGCACTTACCATTTGCCTAAACGGTCCTATCGGGTTTTGGCATAACATAAAAGTTCTTCTTCCGATGTTGCAATGAATCCTCATTAGATGCTTTCTTTATCAGTATAACTCACGTTGATGCCCCCGCAAGTGCTTCTATATTCATCGAGGGTCGGAATAACCTTTTTCTATTCCTCCCGAAGTCTCGATGAGTTCTCGATGCCCTTTTGTGTTTTATGCTTCTGAGTTTGTTTTATCGGTATAGGTAATACCAATAGCTCCACCTTCTGATTCTCCATGTCATCGGGGATCGGTCTAGCTATTTTTGCACTACTCCTATATGGTTCTTTTCTCCGATGGGCTCACCTTCGGTTACCTTTAGTCATCGGGCATCTAGATAAAACTTTCTCATTACTTTCGATCTCCTAATACTATATGATAAGCTTTGCCATACCGTTATAAGTTATACCAATGGTTTCATAGGTTATCGATATAGCAATTTCTACACTTTGCCAATAAGCCGATACAAGCCGATAGAAAACAACTGCCTACTACCTCGTCAGAATAAGTTATCTCGATGGAATGACCTTTCCAAGAGTGTGCAACGTGTTGAGTATTTTTTAAGTGCTCCAATGAGTTCGCGCTCTGTTTTATCGGTATAAGTGATGCCGATAATCCTCCTTTGGCTTGCCAATGAGGTTTCATCGGAACTACTTATGCCGATAAGAGAAATTTTGCAATTTAGCACAAATGAGCCATCGATCCTGTAAATTGATGATCCCAACTTTTCCCACAGGGTCTGAAACATACTAGAAGACAATCCTTAATTACACCATAATGACTCTTCTGTTGACAAATGCTTCATAATGGATTCCTTGTGTAGTCTATACTCAGTGCATGCCCTCAGTGTGCCCAAGTGATACCTTGACATTCCTAAAATAGTTGATCCTTAGAGAACTTTACTTGTGCTAATAAGGTTCCTGCACATGCAAACCAGTAATAAATGCTCATATGATAAAATAAAAAGGCCTCTATGTAGCATAAAATATTTTGTAAAAATATGTGCTAACAATAAGAACCCTAAAAAAGACCCTTCTAGCCAAACAAATCTAGAGAATCTATCAGGGAAATGGAGAGTGGAATGATATCTGGAAGGCTAAATACTTACGTGTGGTCCCTACAATGGAAGATTTCCTTTCCTTTGATCAGATATCGAGTGGCTCTACAATTTGGAATCATGTTATCCATGCTAATGGTATTGTAAGTATAGGAAAAGTTTGGGCCATAGGTAATGGCAGGAAGGTGGATTTCTAGGATGATGCCTAGATTGGTGGAGCTCCTCTCAATAATTGTGTTTCTTAGATGATCATCTAGACTTGCAAGGAGAAGTTCGGTGTTAAAGCTGTGGACTATGGGAGAAATCAAAAGTGGGTGGACCTCAGCTCTATTGATCCCAACCTAAAGCAAGTATATTTAGTGATCAACCATGCAATTTTAAATTCTAGAAGGGAGCACGACCATCTGGTGCAAAGAGATACCTCTTCAGGGATTTATTATGCGGCATTTGTTGTCCTTATGTTGGTTTAGTCTCAAGACCCAAGCCCCTGTTGGGCTAAGATCTGACATCCAAGTTTGACCCCTAAAATTAATATTTTTTTATGAATTCTTTTGCAGAATAAGATACTAACCACAGATAACTTGAGAAAGAGGGGCTTCTTCATCCCCAACACATGCTATCTTTTTATGGATCCGCCAATGAGGCAATACGGAGCAGGCAAATCAAGATTTGGAATAGCAAGGGGGAGCTCCCTCTAGTGGAACGTGACATCTTAAATATGAAAGATATCATGGTAAGAAAGGCCAAATTTGAAATAATTCTCCAAGATGATAGGGGAGGTTGTGGCATCAGGAAACAGTTTTGTATGCAGTCGAGAAGGAGGTACATTAATAATTGCTAGATCACCTTGCATGCTTTATGGGTGCTTTTTTCCTTTTAGAGTGGAAGCATTAGAAATATCCATTGGCTTCTAGTGGTTCTTCCCTGCTAATTAGAAAGTCCATAGCGAAGAGTGGTATTTGCAGGAAATCACAGTTGACAGGAATCAATAAGAAAATGGGAGGAAATCGCAAGAGAATGGAGGCAACCAAAATTGATAAATGACGGGACCGTCCTCAGGTCTGGGTTGTTCTACAAGCAACTAAAATGACCGATTTATAGAGATAATGCAAGAGAAATAGCCATAAATAACAAGGATTTTCAAAAAGGGATGGAATAAAGGCACCTTGACCATTGGTAGTAGGAAGGTCAAGGTGAATGTCAAGGTGAATGAGGATAGCTTATATTAGGATGAGTGAAGGTCAAATATAAAATATTCTTAACTAACTATCTATATAAAGTAATATCAACACTAGGTTTGGTGCAAGTTGTATTCAAAGTGACACCAAATTAAAATAGTGTGAGTGCAATCTTACAATTAGCCATCATAAAATAATGAAATAAATCTATCACATGCTTTATTTAGAATATAGAAAAGTTTTCAATGTATTTTAGGACTTGAAGACCAAGATCAATCAAGTCAAATTTCTTCATCAAAGTGTGTTAAATATATTAAAGTGTGGATAAGGAGGTACAAGTAAGAATGTAATCATCTACATACAATACTATTATCAAAATCTCATTTCCATGTCTTTGAATTAAATTATGTGGTCTAAGTGGTAACGAGTGAAACTTGAAGGAATTAAGAAATCATCAACATTATCATATTGAGCACATGGATTATTTGAAACCATATAATGTGGGAATCCCCTATTTTAGCAACTAACAATGGATTAGAAATTTTTAAAAAAACTAGGACTTAAGAAAAAGGAAAACACTTTAATATATAGGAAAAAAATTTAAAAAATAACAAAGAATAAAAACCAATAAAGAATAAACATTGTACCTCCATTGTGATGTGTAGATATGGTCCAGTAATATAAAATAATGCTTGTATGTATATTCTCTTCGCTCAATAGTTGCTTATTTTGAAAACATATAATAATACTCTATGGCTCATTAATTTGAAGTAAGAAGGAGAATCCTTTCTTAAATGGATTCTTCAAAAAATAATCGGCGACCAACATTATAGGATGAATCAAAGGCTAAGATTAATTATATGAGAAGGCTCTTACACTTTGAGCAGGTGTCAAAAAGGAGGTGCAATGTGAAACAAAGTGAGAGAAAGTGTTTATTGGGAAAATGGGAGGTGACATGTACGTCTCCTCACCTTTTTTGACAAAGTAACATCAACACTGGGTCTTGTATTAGTCGTAGTCAAACTTACACCAAACTAAAATGGTGTAGGAGCAAGCCTATAGGTAGTCATGCTAAATTGCTGAAACAAGTCAATTACTTATTATTGTTGGTGTAGACACCTAAAATTGTCCACTCCTTCCATTACCACTCCACTTCCAAACTTGGATCAACAAGAATCAAAAAAGCACTTACTCATTGGGGATGAAAAATCAAGCTTTGAAAAGAAAAATCTAAAAGTAAAAAATAAAGAGAATTCCTTCAGTCCAAATCAAAATCAAAAGCTATTGGACTCTGCAAAAATCAAGGTCAAGGATAAAAATCCTATGAAAGAAAAAGAGCAAGAGATGATCTCCCCTAATATCAAAATAATTGGGGGCAAAATTCTAAAATTTCAAGTCAAAAAGCATACTTGTTGATCCTAAGTCTCCATCATGCTATGCTACTTTCACTTCTTTTCGTAATCATAAGCCTTCATAACTCATCCACGTGTTCCACACATCCATTCCCTTATGGTGATACATCATGGACCTTTAATGGAGCTTTCTTGATGGACTTTATTATCAGGGATGCCCAAACTTCTTCAGGTGACACGCATATGGGTCTATGTAGTCCACACACTAGTAATTCTATCTCAGTTCCTTCATCAAGGAAGACAGTCACTCGAGATACACATCATTCAGTCAAGGAGCATCAGAGCTATAATCATAAGGTAAAACCTCGTACATTTGAGGTGGGTGACTTAGTTCTCAAAGAAAATCCTAAAAATCAGCAAGACAGAGAGAAGAAGGACAAGTTCAAACCAAACTGGCTTGGTTCTTACATCATCACAGTACCCTATGGATCCAGTGCATATCATCTCTCAACCATAGAGGGCGAACCTTTGGAGGATCCTATCAATAGCAGGCACCTTCATAGGTTTTACACATAGCTCTTCAGCATATCCTAAATCAAAAATACAAAAAAAATTAAAATTAAAATTAAAAAATTAAAAAAAATTAAAAAAATCGAAAAAAGTAAAGAGAAACATTTTGTCCAATGGTGAAAACAACTTCAGTGGCACCCTGGGCAAGTACCATGGTGAAAACTGGGTCACTGATGCCATGTGTAGAGACATTGCTCCTCCCTCCTTTAGGATTCAATTCCATCCTTTCACTTGGCACACACTCACAACCTATCCATCCATAATAAACCTTACCCTTTCCCATCATGGCTTGTTATTAATTTACCAAAGATTGGTTAGCCATTCATAATAATTCTTCCTTTTCACCCTTTCCATCCATAATAAATCAGCTCCTATCTGTGGCTAAGGAAAATCCTTAGTCTAGTCATGGGTGCAAAACTAAGAGCATCACACATTTCGAGGAGTACAGTCTCTTCCAGTTTTCTTCAGTCTACCTGCGCACAATCCATAATAAAGTGACATTTGCATCGCCAATCCACCATAAAGTATCAGTTTCATGGATTCAGTCAGTTTCAAATGAGACACAAGCAACAATGGGCTTCAACAAATCAAATCTTTCAATAGACTCAGACAACATTATGGTTCAGTGCTATCTATCATTTTTTGAAAGTAAACATTGTGACCACAATCAAATAGACTTATACAAGTGACAAGAGACACTAAACTTGAGGACTACAGTGAATGTTGGTGTTGAGTCTTGGTTTTTTTTTATTTTATCTTTTTGGTGACATGTCTTTTAGCTTTTCCAGGATGTCTCTGACTAGAGATTTTATCTCCAAAATGTCTTTGACTAGAAAGGCGAGGATGGGGTATCGTCACTTATTTTTCTTTGTTGTCTGTTGGATAGTCTCTTATTCATGCTACAACTTATCCAAGGATATGAGGACACTGAGAGTCTAGTGTGAACTGGGGCATTCCTTGTTTGTGACTATCTGATCTCCATGCAAACAGGTACAATGAATTTTCAGGTCGAACATATGCCTGGATTGTCATAACCTACTTGCCATAATAAAGCTCAATGATGATAATAGCAGAAGAAGCTCATTTACTTCCATATCTTCTATCTTCCATCCTCCTTTCTTGATTGACCTCCATCATCCTTCCTGAGTCCGTGTAGCCCGCTATCACATGACTGAGTATAATGACATGCCAAAAATATTTACATTTCATATAGTTTGCACCTGCATTACCACATATAAGCATTTCATACATACATATAGATATCACAATTGCATCACATCCTACACACAACACATGTTAGCATATTTTACATTCTCATCATATAAATAGTTATTTGCATTATCATATTCATCGGCATTGCATACATTCACATTTGCATTTGCGTAACATATTAAAAACACAAAAGAACAAAAATATTGCATTTCATCATGTACATATTTTTATCCATATCAATAAGCATCACATAGAAACATGCATCACATAAAAGCGACATCACATAGGTACACTTGCATATAGCTTCCACAAGGATGAATCTTCTCATATATATAATCATAAATGTCATGATACAATGATGTCAAAATCATATGGCTACAATCACCCAAAGGTGTCATCATACAAAATGGTACAAAAACTGATACATAGGGAGCCCTCTAAGGCTATGATGAACTTCCTCCCTCGGAGCCCACCTACCTTGACCAAGTCTGAGCCCTGGAAGGACCCGCCTTAGGATAATCTCTCATGACCCCTCTATCTGGTGGTGGTGGAGGACCCATGACCCCACCGCTAGACGCCTATCTCCTGTCTCTCCCTCTAGTGGTCATCACCATCCGTGATGGTCTCCACAAGCTCCTAGCCCACTATTCTGGTGGCACCACTCCATAGTATAGGTCTCGCCAGTAAGCTATCTCCTCCCCTACCTACATAACATAGGCATATCCGGCCCTTGTGTCCTCTGCTGCCTGTCTCCCTACCCTCAGTGTTGTCTCAGCCTCTATATAGCACTAAATAGCCTGATCCCTCTCTCGCTCAGTATCCCTCAGCTATCTCCTAAGCCTCGTTTATCCCTCTCCAGATCCTAGATCTCATTTACATGTCCCTGGCAGATCTCCCTCAAGGATAGTAGCTCATCCTCCTCCTCTCTCCCCTCACCCTATCCCTGTGGCTTCTCCTGTCCCTGTCCCCATCCCTGTACCTGTCTGGGAACCTATGCTGCTACCACTTGTAACGAAAATCCACCTCTACCCCTTACTACATGCTTTTGTCTCTCCTCTTCGCCCTCTCTCCTCTGAGCCACCCTCCTCTCTACCACTACGCCCCGCCTCCACCATCGTCCTCTACCTCCACCATCTCCATTATCATCTCCATCACCTCCACCATCTCCCTCTATCAGCTCCCTTGGATCCGTCAGCTGTGAAAATGGATGCTCTGCCCAATATGCAGTATACTCTGCATCCTCCACATCTGCCCATATGTCCCAAGGCATGGGAACCATCTCTAGAAGTTGTGTCACTTCCTGATCATCAGATAGTAATGAACCTAAATGCACCTGATCCCTCATTGTCCACACATACATCCCCGACCCTCATGGCATCCACTGCATCTTGCCAAACTGCCTACATACCCTTTCTATCAACTGCCTCTCAATAACATATGGTGTCCTCAAAATCAGATACCTACTCCTGAACACATACGACAGCTCTACTGCATCATCCTCCCACTCGTCAGTCTAAGTAAGGCCTCCATACTACACTATCTGCCTCATTGATAACTTAGTACCAATACTCTAGAATCCCAATCTGTGGCTGAGAAGTAATCATATCATAAAGGTGTACAAAATTGTGCCCATGTCCTTTACCTCTAAAGTGTATCAGATGTGTAACCGATAAATACTCATATGCCCATACTTGCAACAGTGTCACCCTGCATCCCAATCCTGATCCATGATACACAAATTGATGCAACTCATAGTACAAGTGTACCAGCAACCGCGGCCCCCATGCAAACCTGGTGTGCTCCATCACCAATGTCTCCAGAGTCCTCCCCCATCCCAGAGCCAACCCTCGTGTCACCCTATCCAGACACAGGAATCCACTGATCACTCCTTCCAGCACTGTCGGGAGTGCTAATCATGTCACTGTAATAGTGTCCCAAGCCACATGTCCGGCCTTCATCTCCAGTCCTGGATCCTAAAACACTCATCTTAGTGCATCCCTGTCTCCCTCTCAATCGTAAGAAACCAACTCCCCAACGATCGGTATCCATAGTATCTTGTATACATCCTCTTAGGTGACTGTCATCTCACCCATCGACAAATGAAATGTGCAAGTCTCTGAGTGTCATCTCTAAGCTAATGCAATCAGCAAACCCATGTTCACCTAAAACTTAGGCACATACATAATATATCGCAGTCCCATAGCCTCTACTGCTGCTCTATCCTTGAGTGCCAGCTCTGGTCGTAAACTCTGATTCAGAGGGAATCTCTCCCGTGACTCCAACATAGGTAGGTCCTCCTGCAGTCAAGCAAATCAACTGTGTCAATCCTAGTGGCATTCCCTATTCATCACAAAGTGCTACTTTGATCCTATCTTTTAGGGAACCTACTTGAGTGTATCAACTTGAGTAGCTTATCCAATTGACAATTTATGTTATATCAGAGGATTGCCAATTTCAGCCTGATCCAATTGGCAACATATGTTCTATCATAGAATTGTCAATTTCTATGGTACTCCCTGTTCATCACAGAGTGCCTTTCTCTATCCTATTCTAGGGCCTCTGCTTGAGTGTATCCTCTTGAGTAGTTTCCTGATTGGCAACATATGTTCTATGACTAAATTGTCAATCCTAGCCCTATCTGCTACCGCAGTCTTCCCTAGAGGACCTTCTTGAGTGTATCCTCTCAACAGCTTATCCAATCGATAGCGTATGTTTATCATAGAACTATCGATTCGACCTTGAAGACATACATGCACATTCATGACACAAATGCGCTTACATACTTCACAAACGTGCCTTCCCTCCACAAATGCACCTGAATCACACAGACGTGCCTCTACTCTGCATAGATGTGCCTGTCTTGCATAAACGCGTCTGTCAAACACAGACACGCTTGTATCTGACATAGATGCTATTACAAACATAGATGCGCTTGCATCCAATGTAGACATGCCTTAACGTTTTCCCCCCTCTTGACATTTTTCTAGACATACCTAAAGCATATTTATTACACTACTTGACATGCATTTATGACACCAATTAATGCAACAAGGTACAAGGAGGTTTTGTGGTACTTAAAGGCTCTCCTTCTTCTGCTGGCCTCTAATATTGGCAAACACGATCGAATCTATGCACCAATACCATCACTGCTGACTGCTAACTGCTCTCTACTTTGTCTACACTCTGATCTCTTAGGTGTGTGGATGAAAATGAGGATTTTTTCCTTCGTAGTCTCTCTTATAGACTACCCTAGCCCTCGTTTCCTGAGTCAGTCTCCTTTATCCCTTGACTCTATCACTCTATCCTATCCGGGCAATCCATTCTAGCCTTTCTTTCTTATCGAGAGATTGTCTGTGATCTTTTCAGACATTTTCATTCAATCTCTCGAGGGGGAATATCATTCCCATATTGGGGTAACTTTGTATCAGTTCATCTTATCTTCTTTGAAACAACACGACAAGCTGCATTGTCTCAAAGATGAGCAAAATGTAGACACCTAAAATTGTCTAGTGTAATTAAATAAATATTTTTATTATTTAATTATTTTGGCCTAATTCTTCTATTAATTAAATATATCTTTATTTATTTAATTCATTCATTTATCCTCTTCTAGCCTTATTTCTCATTTAAATAAATACATTTATTTATTTAAATTACCCTTTTCCTAGATTAAATAAATATCTTATTATTTAATTGATCCCACTTCCTCTATTAATTAAATGAATCTTTATTTATTTAATTAATTCATTAGCTTTTTCTACCCATGACACATGTCATTCATCTCTTCATTCCTACACTACCTACCCTCTCATTATTTTCTTATTTCCTCTACCTACCCTCTAATCTTAGCTGACCATTTATATTTTACACCTCTCAATCTTATCTCTCCATTTCTTATAGTTTCTTCTATATAAGGAGATATTTCCTTCATTATCAACCCTACTCAACTACTAAGCACTCCTAGGCATTCTAGCATTCGAACTTTCATATGCGATCAAGCCTACTTGCAACCACATTTTCGTTCTTTATTGAGCTCTTGTGGACATAAAATCTGAGAGCAAATATATCAAGCAAGATCAATGGATATAGGAAGAATGGAGATTCAAACCCTATTAGACATGTGATGGTATCATCTTTGTGATTTTGTTGATTTACATTGTCTTAGGTAATTTTCATATGTTATGGTGGATCTTTGTTGTTGTTAGGCTAGGGTTTTGTGGTTGAGTTCATTTAGTCTTTCAACATTGTTTATCCACTTTCACCATAAACAATTGGTATATAGCCAAGATTAGAATTAGTATGCTAGATCCCTATGCTCACATGACTTTTTAATAAATATCCAATATGCTTGTTACTTTTTGATCATGTAGAGTAAAGAAAAATAATTATATAATTCTATTTATAAATTTTACTTTAAAAATGTTTGCACATTTAAATGAAAATAGTAATATTTAGAAATAAATAAGAATATTTAATTATAGAACCATCATTTAATTTTTCAAAAGAAATTAGAGATTAATGTTAATCTTTAAAGATAAATGATTGGAGAGAATTTTACTATTAGTGTAGGTTTTAAAATTTAAAGTCTTACTAAACATTTGAAAATGTATGATATTTTGGGTTGATATTGTTAGAGTCAACAATAGACTTACAAGGTCACAAAATCCTTAAAACCAAATAAAACTTCTACAAAGAGATTAAGTTAACTCTATAATATTAATAGTCCTAGAATTTATTTTGTTAAATATAGAATGAAGTCCTTTGCATATAACTTAAAGGGTATGAAGGTGAGAAGGTAGGACTAAAATTCTAACTACCTCTTCAAAGATCTAACACATTATCAACACGTGAGACAAGTTTGAAGATGTGCAAAGCTTTTATGAGGTGAGACAAAAATATGAAAAATCCTCCAAATGATCTTAAGTGTAGTGTGAGTAGGTCTACTATGAGAAAACTAGAGAAGAAATTTTTTCTTTCACACTAATATCCCATTTAAGTGAATATTAAGGATGTATTGAGCTAAACATTAAAAAATGAAACTTGATGACTAGTCTTGATGAATTTGTCATGTATTATGAAGGCCTCTCACAAATGGAGAAAACTAGAAAAATCTTTGCTAAAATTCTTCTATAAAAAATGACCAATAAAAATGGAGGACGGTTTGGGATGAGCCCCAAAAGAAAACTTCCTTCACCCCAAGAATATATTGCAACTCAAGATAGTTCTAGGTAATCCTAAAGGTTTGCTAAAGATGCCTACAAGGTACTCCTGGGTTGATAAATACTCTAAGGGGAGAATACCATCCTAGATGGTTTATCAAATGAAATGCACTTGTATCCCAATGTCCTTCATTATTTGGTTTTCCATTAAGTTGCAAGAGATAGGAATGACACTTTGATTATTGCACCAAAAAATAGTAGGATTTGTTTGAGGTGTTAGACCAAGTTTTATCATAAGTTGTTGAATCCATAGAACTTCCTTGCTAGAAAGTATTAGTCCTCAATACTCAACCTCAATATATGATAATGTAATAGTGGATTATATCTTACAAGATGATGTAACTAGAGTAGAACTAAGGAAAATAATTAGCTCAAAATTATGCATCCATGAGTCAACATCACCATCCCCATTTAAGTCACTTGAGACTATTATTTGAGATTATTCCAGTGTGTATTAAATACTGAAATATGTGGTGCACAAAATGTACCTCAAAATATGCTTTGATTTTGTGATTGGATCTCATGTGGATCACAGGAAAAGTAGGAGACAACTCTATTAATGATGGAAATATTAACATGAGCATATATCAAATATAAAGGATTATCAGCTAGCCACCTATACAAAGTGATATCAACACTAGGTCTAGTGTGAGTGATAGTCAAAGTGATATCCAAAACAATGGCATGGGAGCATGCATACAATGAGCCATGTTAAATTGATGAAACAAGTCAATTGCATATTTTTGTCGATATATAAATTCCTTCAATGGATTGTAGGACTTGAAGAACAATATCAATCATGTCAAAGTTTTCATCAAATTGTGTTGAGTATCTTCAACCATGGATGAGGAGATACTAGTGAGAATCTAATCATCTGCATATAATACTGTGATCAAAATATCATCTCCTTGTCTCTAAATATATATTATACGATATAAGTGGCAATGAGTGAAATGTAAAGTAATCAAGAAACCACCAATCTTTTTTTACTTAGAAAAAACCTTATTTAAGGTCATAACATGTGTGAACCCCCTATTTAACCTACAAGAAATGGATTGGTGACAATAAAAAAAACTAAAGATTGAAAAACATGCATGTAGAAAAAAATAATCAATATTAAAAAATAAAAAGATAAATATAATATACCTCCATTATGGTGTTCAAATATACTCCACTGATATGATATAAAATAGTGCATGTGCATATGTTCTTAAATGCACTTTTCTTGATAATTTCAAATTTTGAAACATAATAGTAATCTAAGGGTCATGAATATAAAATGGGGAGTAGAATCCTTTCTTAAACTATGAGCAATAAATAAACATAAGCATACAATAAAACTAACATTGAGAAAACCCAGTAACTTGTGCAACCTTGAATCTAAGCTAAGGGAAGAGAGGTGGAAAAAAACCAAAGGTTAGATTAAGGGGATGTTTATCATAGCGATTGGAGATCATTTAGTGAGGTGGGAAGGTCATTCAAGATAGATGGATGCGATTGATGTCCATTTAAAAAAATTGAAAGATAATTTAAATAGGGATGGGATTGTGGCTCATTTACATGTTAATGTAGAATGTTCTATCTTTTTAGATAAGTTTTTTATTGGATAATCTTCTAGAATCTGCATGCTTAGGTGTGCTATCATGCATAAGATTACAAGCCACAATTCTAGATTAAAGTTTTTATTCTAAGTTGTAATTCTCGTGTACATCTTTTATAATCTAAACATTAATCTCTCTATTTGCATTCTAAATGTCCATTGTTTTGGAGTACTTGTTTCTTGTACATTGAATGTGCTCGTGTTCATCTCGAGTGGCTCTATTCAGTAGTTGCATTCACTCAGAGATTTTGGTCGATCTGACATGATATCAAATCTGTGTTTTCAATTAGATTTTATCTGGTAATCGAACTATTTAGTATGCTATTAGACAAAAAAAAAATTCACCCCGCTGCACGTCATCAGCATATCTAGAATGCCCCATTTTTCTACCTTGTAGAAAAACCAGCTCCCCTGCATACCGACATGCCACGCCATCCGACAGCTATTTTCCCCTAATCACAACCCTGTCCTTCTTCTTCTTCTTCTCGGAGGAATCCCATCCCGCGTAGATTTTAAACTCCTATCCATTCCAGAATTATGATTGAAGACTGCAGAAAATGTTCACAGTAGGGGATTACGAAGACAGAGTAGCGAGTAGTGATGGAGTTGATAAAAAGGAGATCTGGTTATAATTCATCATCTTGGGGCAGCAGATTGAGAAGAGGAAACCAACAAGCACCTGCGGCTGCTTGCTAATGATAGATTTATTCACCTCATCATTTCTCCTTTTAAGTTTTTCATTGTTTAGTGTAAATTGGAATGTATAAAGAGGTGAATATAATGTCTATTTCCACCCTGAGCGCCATTTTTTGGGCAGCTGTATATGCCATCTGTAAATTGTGATCCATATTTGGGAAAGGAGGAAAAAAGAAGTTAAATAAATAATAAGTTAATTTCTAAATATAATAATGATTATCTTTGATTAACTCTCATTGGTCTGTGGATGTTCGGATTGTTATTCAGTTGAGTTTTTGCTGGTTCTTTAGCTGTTATTTGTAATGTTCTATCTTTTGCAGCCTGTCTCTTCTTGATTTTTTGTTTTGATTTTTAATCTTTTAGAATCTTCTTTGTAAAAGATTTGGAGACCTTCAAAATCAATTTTTGCCTTAATGGAAAACTCTCATTGACCAGTCTTTACCACAAGCTTGGTCCATTGAAAAGGCTAATATCTATCTGGTAGATGCAGCAGTTCAGATAAAGAGTACGACATTTGATTTTCGTTTTCCAACAGCAACTATGCAGCAGGTGATACTTCTGTGGAGGAGATTCGATTTTATTGCTTTATTGGAATTTGCAATCTCTGCAAGCTTGACTTTTTAATACATTCCAATTTACAATGTGTTGATACTTTTTAATGCATAAATCAGCAAAAAAAATTGGTGGGTCAGTTATAATCTAGGAATTAGAATTTATAAACTCTAAAGAGAAAGACTCAAAATTAAGGTAGCACAAATCCTACCTAACAATAGAATTTATAGATAACTTTTCAATGCATCAATCAGCAAAAAAAAGAGACTATATAGAAAGACTCAAGATTAAGATACAATAAATCATTAAGGCTGAGCTTTTAGGATGGAGGCGGCACTGCATCTAAATGGTATAAATGGGAAGTTACTGGCTTGTTTATCAGAAAGAGCTGAAACAACAAGGCAACTTATTGACTCCTCTACAACACCTTTGTCTTGTAATCTTGGAACAAATTTAATGAATGTTCAATGGGAACGTAACTTTATGCTAACGGAATATCTTGAGCTGCAGGTAGGCTATAACTGAATGCATTGGGGTTTGGTGTGGATATGTAAAGGAAAAGCAGAGAACAGACTTATCGAAATCTAAGCTAAATTTCAAATCCAAAGACAATCTAAGGTTGGTATATGTCAATCCATTGCATAAAAGGAAAATGGGTTACCTGAGATCTTATTACTAAAGTCAAAACATGCATTTATCAAATTTTGAAGCAATTTTCTTTTCCAGCCTAATTTTGGGAAGAATTAATAAATATACGAACAATTTAAGTTCCAATAATATCTCTTTATTCTTAAGATTGAATGATAGATCACTGGGATTTATTGTCTAGGTTATTTTTAATTTTATTTTGGATTTTCACATTTGAAGTATGTTTGGATCTTCTTGGGTAACAAGAATGAGGTACGAAAAGTCATACATTTCCAAAATCCAAGTATTGACCTAACCATGTATCAAATTATGGCCTAGCTCACTATTGGCGTTTTAACTCTCTATCTCTTCGGTGATTTCACTAATGTGACATTTGTTCTAAATGCAAAAAACTGAAAAGAATGCATGTCATCTTTAATGAATGGTATTTGGGAAAAAAATGCGTGTTTATTTTTCACAATGGTGTAGTTTATTGTCACATTATTATTTTTTGTGCTTATTTTTTCTGGTTGAAGTGAGATCTTATTTTTTAGTCTCTAAGATTATAACTTGTTGGTTAGATATTCAATTTTAATGATTCTTGTGGTAACAACAAGGTATTTAAAAGATCTATAGACCTATCCATATTATTTTTGCATATTTTTAATAAATATCTCGTATTTTAGTTTGAAGACACATCTAGTACTTTGACATATTCTTTTGAAAATCACAAGGAGGTGAATTTTTTCTTCAATAAAGGGGTTGATCACTTATATTGTGAGTGGTAAATCTTTTTTTTCTATTTTTCATGGATTTGTCTAAAATCACAAATGGGGTTGCCATTGTTCAAATTGAAATTCCAAATACTCACATTTGCCACAAATCTAGAATATATAGATGTTGTGGAAAGAACAAAAAGACTTTATAACAAATATGAGGCCTATAGTACTTCATGTTTATCCATCTCTTGATATCTTCAATTTCATGTTGTGTCTTGAAAAAGACTTGATAAAATTTGGACTACATGGGAGAATCTATTTGGAAAGCAATATAAGATGAGTTTGAAGTTGGAAAATGAACTTGATATGATATCTTTTGTTTCTTTTTCTTAACCAGATACTCAATAATTTGATACAAGCACATACTACTATTCATTTCAAGAAGAAATAGAAATAATAAATTTTCCATCATATTAACCATTAGAGGAAAGATAGTGCAATTTACAAATCTAAGAAAATTTTGGTAGCATAGAAACATGTAAATTTAAACACTTTAATCACACGAAAGAAGAAGAATAAAAATAAAAATAGATAGAAGATGAGAAACACCAATATGTACATAGGAAAAAAAATTGAGTAAAAAGCACTATGTTTGAAATAATCAAAGCAGTATATTTTTTTTAACAAACATTGTTACAATACACTTGTAGGGTCAAACCCTTAATGTGGATATTTACATCTTACTTTTCTTTAGACGAAATATGATAGTATAACCATTCAATCAATAATTCTCCTAATAAAAACCTCAAGAAAACACCTATATTTATAAAGTTGAAAATACAAATAGGATGTTTCTAAAAGTGGACACAAAGAAAAGTGACATGGAAAGGTTCTAGTACACCCAAATGTAGAACAAATGCACATGCAAAACTCCACCTGTCATAAGAGTTTTTTTTAACTATATCTTGAGTTATCTTCAATAAATGAAGCCCACAAATAATGAATAATAACATAATCAAATAATTAAATAATCATGTTTGAAATTATCAAAGGTTTAGACACCTTATTCCTAACAATACTTTCCCCTTAGTCATCCCCCTTTCCTATGTATTTCATCCATTCTTAACCCTTTTAAATCTTGTGTCTTGTTATTTTCTCATACTATATCTTCCTTATCAATGTGTTTTGCATTTTAATTAATAGATTTTTTTATATTATATCTAATTTTATATTTCTCATATCCATGTTTGATACAAATCTATGCATGAGTACACATTAGGGGTTTATTTAGATAGCTTCCCCTTTAATATTTTTACTATTTTTTGTGTAAACAAAAATATTTCTATTAAAATATGAATTAATTTGACCATTTTAAACAAAAAAGACAATAATGAAAAATTACCTTACAATGGAAGAATGAATAAATCCTAAAAATATAGGTATGTAACATATTGTGAAAACATAATAAAAATATATTGTAAAAATAGCCCCTTGGATTAACACTCTAATGACTCATGACTCTTAACCCGAAATTGCCACTATTTTTTTACTCGCTATTTCTTGAAGTTATTTAGTGCTCATTCACTGTATACTTAGATACTTCAATCCATTTGGGATGGGCATCATTCCATCCAAGATAGGCATGCGCCCATATGTAATAGACATCCATCTATAAATGATAGGCATTCATCTACCCATCCTAAATATGGACCTCAGTGCATTTCCATTACAAAGTGTGGTCTTTAGAGAGAGTGACTTAGGGTGATGGACTATCCCTAAAATGACTTAGGGTAATGGACCATTCTTGATTCTAAAACTCTGGGCATATTATATACCTTTGTGACCATTCTTGATTCTAAAACTCTATGCATAGCATATACCTTTGTGATATATTCCTACCCCATTCAAGTGGATAGTTATCCTTCGTATATAAATTTCTTCAAACACCAACTTTGTATATGATTTCTATCTACCATAAAACTGCAATTGTTTTTTCCTTCCTTCCATTTGGTCTTGAATAAACTATTCCTTTGTGTTGATTCATCCCTCTTATTACATCCCAACGGAATAAAATCTTCCTTTGTGTTGATTCATCCCTCTTATTATATCTCAAAGGAATAAACTCTTGCTTTGTGTTGATTCATCCCTTTTTTACATCTCAAAGTTCTCTATGATGTAAAGGGATTGAGTTATATTTTGTACCTCTTGTTGAGATCAATGACCTCCCTTCTCCACATTTATCTCACGTATCTTCTATTATCTTTCCTTGACATTCAAATGTCATATGTCCTTCTTCACCACACCTAAAATAGGTTCCTCTAAACTATTTTTTCCTTTTCTTTAGATATCCTCCTCTACTCTATTAAGAATGCCCTCCATATTATTTGTAGGCCTCACTATTGTGTGCATCCTCTCTCATCTCATCTTAGATGTAATTTCCATTGTCATCCCTACATCTATGATATGTGTCACTATTCCTACAATTAAAAATATCATATTCTTTATCTCTAGAATGAGATTTTTATCCTTCACCATTTCTAAAATAGTTAGTACCACCTCTCCATCCCCTTTAGGTTGATACTTTATTGTTTCATCTTGTCCTAAATGTTTGGTTTTTCTCCCTTTTCTCACTCTAGTATCTTTTCCTTTCCTACTACCTCTAATTCAATGGATTATTTTTAGCGAGTGCCAATTGGTAGGCCTCCACTATTGTCTATATAGCTTAATGATATAGTGTGATAATAAAAGTAACAATCAATAGAAAATCCATGTAAGATGTAGAGAAAAATGGCTTGAAATAAATAACAAAGAAATGTGTGGTGGCTCAAACCAACCGAAAAAATTCACATTGACACTCTTCATAACACTATTAGATACAACAATGTTTTTTAACAAATTTACTTACAATGTCCAAATCTAACATAAACTCATTAAGAATCAAATTAATCACATGGAAAGTCTTATTTTATAAATATCAAATATACATGATATCATAAAATATATGGATATCACAACCAAGACACGAATAGTAAGCATGAACACTCAACTTCAATAGGTTAAGGAACAAAGGGAGATAATTAAAGTACAAATAAACTATATACTTGTCAACATCACTAGACTACTCAAAGATACAATAGATGCAAAATGAAACCTAATCTAAATTAATAGTTATATTCAAGTACTAAAAATAGGCCAATATTCACTAGGATGCAACCTTCCAAAAACTTAAGGACATATACAAGAATACCTTTCTAGCAAATAGCTAAAGGGTGATACCAATTCTATATATAATGACAAATATTCATAACTTGAGGACAAGAAATAGTGTCAAAGATGAAACGATGCTAGTAGGTAAACCAAAAAGATGATATCTCAACATCTACAAACAACTACATCTAACTACAAATGAATGTGAAGCTCTAGGTTACCTCCCACAATAGTTAAGAGACATAACGATCATTACCAAAATGTTTCCAATGTAATAACATACATATGGTAGAAAACAATAAGATGAGGTCATAGAGCATATTATAAGATTAAGAACAAGTTAGAGAATGGGAAAATATAGAATATGTTAAGTATTGAACATTAGATAATATAATATACTTACTAAGAAATGAATACATATATAGAGTTTTGTGTTTTTTATTTTTTCTTAATGTAAGGAAGGTTTTGAAAAGTCCCAAAACCTTTTACATTAAGAAAGATAGAACATTAAGCACAACAAGACAACATGGACAACTAAAAAGATGACTACGGAACTAACAAGGACAACAAATAAAAAATAAGTACAATAAGACAGCCAAAACAAACTACCAAGCACTGTAGGACAACCTCAACGAGGTATCTAGGAAGGTTATTCAATCCGACTATCCCTTTAGACCCATCTCCAGCAGCAACCAAAGCAGGGGAAATAGGGGGAATCATAGCACTAATAATGGGGGAAAGGGGAGAATAGCAACGGCTCATGGTAGCTATACACACTTTCCAACTACCCTTTAGCATCAAGATCCTCAATGGACCCAGCCACTGAAAGCTCCTTAGCAGCCAGGAGAGCAAAAAGAAAGCCCCTATGGAGTTCATTGCCAGATGGAACATTAGCAGTAGAAGGAGCAAACACAACGACCTCAGGGAAAAGAGGCAGAGACTCCCCTGACCGAAGGGCCACCCCATCCAAAGCCCCCTCTATAGAATCATAGACATCTATTTCCACATCGTTCCAAAACATCGTAGCATCATTGGAGCAGATCCCATCATCAGAGATAACCTTCTCAGCCTCCAAATGAGCGAACGCACGAGTACCCAGCAGGATATCTAAAAGTAGCTCATCATCATCATCATCTAAAGGAATAACGCCATCGTTTGCATCATCTTCAGAACATTCCTCACCGGTAATAGAAAACCCACCACCAGCACTGGCAACAGGGGTTTTCACCGCTTCCACAGAGGGCACACAGGCGCCTAAGAGAGTGTCGTAAAACTTTGGACCACCATTGCCTCCATCGGGGTCTCGATTGTCTGAATCTTCCATGACATCGCTCGTATTAACAGGTCCTACTTTCCTTACCCTCTACACCTGCGTTCGTGACCCAACCTGCCCACTCGTCTGCACCATAAATATGATGATTATTAAGTTGTTAAAGAGTCAAGAGTATAATTCCTTTATCGATTTAGTCTATAGATGTCTAACACATTTTCATATCTTTAATTATGCATATTTTCGTCTTGTAAATGGTATGAGGTTGGATGTATAAAGTTGAGAGGAAATGGAGGAACTGAGTGGGTACTATTTTTTCTGCAAAACCAATTAGAATTTTATCAAATGTTTAATATCATCTAATATTATCAGATATCTGATATTGATCAATTAGATATCTATTCTTGAAAAAAAAAAAAAAAAACCAATCATAAAAAAAAATTAAAATTTGATTTTTCATCTCCCATGAGTTTGCTTTTAGGTTCAAGAGACCAAACCAACTACAATTACTAACATGATACTGCAACTACTAACATGATGGTCCTGTCATTGATGAACTCCACTTTGATTGAAATAATTCATAATTTTGTATCACTAAGTTGTTAATGAAATTAATGGTTTTGTAAAAGAGGGTGTCTATTATTTGATTTTTAATATTTTTTAAACTTTTAATCTAGTTTTTAATTTATTTGTGATTATTGATACACAATATCAATTAAAATAAAAAAGATATGATGATTATTAAGTTGTTAAAGAGTCAAGAGTATATTTTGACTAATAAAAAAAAAAAAAACTGTATATTAAATGTTTATATAAATTAAATATTAAATTATCATTAAGTATTTCCCTTGATGAAATGAGATTTCCACAATCCATAGATTATCTGTAAGCAAATTTCTGAAATGATTGTGTGCCAGTTTTTTTATCAACACTTCGGATCACACTCTATGATCCCTCATCAGGATGAATGAGAACACAAGAAACAAAAAAATGAATCCTAAAATATGAAAAGATAAATATTTCACTATAAATTCAAACAATTTTAAACCTCTTGTAGCCTTCCAATTTCTTCTTCAAAATCTTTGACGAATTCTGTTTTACATTTTCATTCGCATTGAATGAAATGCGAAGAGCAGACCCGTGTAGAGGCAACACCCAACCATAAACCAGTGGACGTTAAATCGATGGGTAAAAGTCTGCATCGTCGTGAGCGTAGGGTAAGGAGCAAATACAACTTCCATTCTCAAATCTTCCCACACACGACACCCCATATAATATATATTTCACCTTATCACGGCCATGACCATCGTCTTGCTCTCCATAGATACGAAAGTCAAGTCCAGGAGCATGACTTTTTGATACGTATTATCGTTAAATTGTATTTTGTCATTATGGCGTGATTTCGATTTGAGTTCACAGATTTGTATGTCGATTAAACAATTCTCCTTTTATCTGACCATTTTACAGTCAATTAAAGACTCTCGGAGCTTTAGTCTTTCATACTTATTATTGTTAAATACATTTTTTCTCATTATGTTGTAATTTTAGTTTTAATACAAAGATTTGTATTTACACGTATGTCGATTAAGTCTTTCCAGTCGAAAACGATAAGTGACGATTTTATTACCCTCCAAATTGACTTTTGCTGCGCTGTGGTTTTCTTTTTAAGAAATGATCAAAATCAAAACGTCGGTTACTGAATTGTATTTCACGGTATATTTAGTCTGTCTGACTTTTATGCCATATGATATTAATCTATGACTTAATTGGTCTAGCACGGCATTTTTATGGTGATGGGTAATAGGGAGAGGAAAAAGCATGTTGTTTATATGCCATCATGATATATGGTATTATTTTCTTTCGATGTAAGTTGTTTGTGATTTTTTAGTTTAAAATTAAGTGATTTAACCGTCACAAAACATTATGAGGAGATTTTACATTTATATAGTAATGAATTGTGATTATGTATTTTTTTAAATTATAGAAATTGTAGTAAGACAATAATATATTTGTATATGTAGATAGGTAATCATATCTTTCTTATATATAAAAGAAAAATATATTGTGATTGTAATAGAGGATTATTTGTACAATTTGTAATAGTATTTGAAAATTAAAAAAACATAATTTTCTTTGAATTGTATATACATATTTTACAAAATTCATTATTTTTAAAAAGGCACAAAATGAAATAGATTCAAGTTGGACATACATCTTAATCACTTGATGTTCTCAAAGAATCATAACTAAATTTATAATTTTCCTATTTGGACCTTCAAATGCACATATATCCATACTGCTACTTCTATTTGACATCTCTCATTTAATTAATGTACCTCCACAAACATTTTTCTATATACAAATCACTATTTTCTATATCTAAATATCATGATATCATTAAAAAAGAAGAGATATTCTAGAAGCAACGTTCCTATTCTCTGTGGCTCAGGGAAGGTGATAAGAATACAAGATTCTTTCATATGATTGCCATGAAACGTAAGGAAGCCAATAGAATATCTAAAATGTCCATAGGGGGACTTTGTTCTTTAAGGAAGATGAAATAAATAAAGAAGCCAGATCCTACTTCTCTTCTCTATTGTCGGCGAATTGCAATCTGGACAAAAGTGCCCAAGATTTAATCCTTGCTGCTATCCCGAAGATGATCGGGAGAGACCAAAATAATTTTCTCTCTGCCATCCCTTCAGAGGCTGAGATCAAGAATGTTGTCTTTTCCTTTGAAGGTAATAAAGGGCTTGGCCCAGATGGTTTCCCGATGTTCTTCTTTTATTCGTTTTGACACATCATCAGTCAGGACATTGTTAAGGGTGTTAAAGAATTCTTTGGTTCTAAGATGCTTTTGAAAGAAATTAATGCCACATTTTTTGTCCTTATCCCTAAGACCCCAGGAGTTGACTCTATGGAGATTTTTCAGACCGATTAGTTTGTGCAATTCCTTTTACAAGATCATATCTAAGGTTCTCACCCTTAGATTACTCTCCATTCTTCCAAATATTATTTCTCCTAAACAGATCAGATTCGCTCCTGGTAGGCAGATTCTAGATTCCATCATATTAGTCCATGAGGTTATTCACTCCCTAGAAGTATCCAAAAACCAAGGTTTCCTGATGAAACTTGACATGTCGAAGGCTTATGATCAGGTGGATTGGTGCTTTCTTCTTAGTATCCTCAAATCTTTCGGACTTGGTGAGAGAGTGATTCAGATGATCTCCCAGTTGATCTCACTCCCTCACTGTCAGTTATTGTCAATGGTTCTCCTACCCCCTTCTTCAAGTTTCTAAGGGTCTTAGACAAGGGGATCCTATATCTCCTATTTTGTTTGTTATCTTGGCTAAAAGCTTGGGCAGATATATCAGTAAACTTTTTTCTAAAGGTCAACTGAAAGGTGCCAAACCATCGTCAGTTGACAGGATCTGTTCCCATCAACAATTTGTTGATGACATAGTGTTGATGGGTGCATCTACTATTGCAAAGGGGTCATATTGTGTCTTAAGGGGTCATAACACTCCATTTGACCCGTTAAGACATGGGTCACTTGATTAACTGGATGAAAAGCTCCCTCTTTTTCCTCAACACTTCTGAAGATAGGCAAGGAAGAATTGCTAGAATTTTGGATTGTCAGACCAACTTGTTCCCCTCTACCTATTTGGGTCTCCCTTTGTGCAGAAAGCCCCCTGAGTTGTTTTGGAGTAGCTTGGTGGATAGATTCTACAAAAAATTAGTCGGCTAGAAAGGGGCTTTTCTGAGCCAATCTAGGAAAATCAAATTATTAAAATCTTCCCTCCAGAGTCTTCCTGTGTACACTTTAAATCTATTTAGAATTCCAACCAAATTCGTTGATGCTATTGAAAAAATTCAAAATTCCTTCATCTGCTTAGGGGTTGAGGAGAGGAAAAGGATATCTCTGATAGCCTGGGACAAAGTTTGTAGACCTAAAAAACTGGGTGGCCTTGGTCTAAGAAAGATTAAAACCATTAATAAAGCCCTTCCCGCCAAACAAATCTAGAGATTCTTTGGAAAAACCAGTGAATGGAGCTCAATCTGGCAAGCCAAATATATGCAACCTCATATATCTCTTTCATATTTTTTTAATTCCTATGATGTCGGGCTACTAGTTCTGCTATTTGGAACAATGTTTTCCAAACTAAAATGGTCGTTGGATTAGGTAAGAGATGGACTATTGGTAATGGCAAAAAAGTCAATTTTGGGGAGGGTTCTTGGTTGTTGGAGTCCCTCATCTCCAATAAGGTTTGTTTCTCTCCCTTTATCTCTGAATGTAAGGCCAAATTTGGTATCAAGGTGGCAGATTACTAGAGGGGTAACCACTGGGTGAACCTGAGTTCCATAGACCCAACCCTCAACCTTGTTATGGTTCTGCTTAATTCTGTCCTGATTGACCCTCTGCTTTTCAGAAGCAAGGATGATTCTTTTCAGAAGCAAGGATGATTCTGACCTCTTCAAAAATTAGAATGTTTCTTCTTTCATAGACAGAGATGACAAGAAAAATAAGAGAGAAATTAGTAAGTGATCATTTCCTCCTACTGGTTGGATCAAAGATAATTTTGTTGGGGCAACCAAGGGAAACCCGAGGTCGGCTGGGTGTGGGGGGGTGATAGGAAATGAGGTTGGATCTATTGTATTGTGGCGGTGGCACTCCCCATGGGATCACATACTAACCACTTAGCCGGCACCATGGCTACTTACCAAACCCTTTCCCTAGTTAAATCGATGGGATTTACTAAAGTCTGGATTGAGGGAGATTCTAATAATATTGTTCATTGCCTAAAGGGCCTATCCTCCCCTTCATGGACCATACAAAATATCATATCTCAAGCTAAGGAGATAATCAACTCTTTCAAGCTATGTGTTGGGTCTCACGATTATAGAAAAACCAACACTATTGTTGATTGGGCTGCCAACATGGTTGTCCATGCTGATCACATGATGAGCTAGATCTTCCTCACAATGTGGGTGCCCTCCTTATTTATGATAGAGTGCATGGTTATGAGGGACTGATAAGTAATTAAGACAATGCACTTATCAATAAAAAAGGTCATAATGAATCGAAAAGAGTAGAGCTCGAATATTGAGATGGCTTCCTAACAGACTCTCTCCATCTCAATGTTATCAACATAGTATAATTTCTTAATTTTAGGAATTTGAACATCGTCCAAATTAAATGTAGGCACACACTCATAACACATTCACTTTTACTCTTTTTCAATCCAAGAGTTAATGAATATGCCCCTACTTTGTACTCTATAAGTGATCATATATATCATAAAAATATTCTCTTATAGTAAAGCATTGTAATTTCCTTGGTTTAAATCAATATCAAAGTTACATCCTTTTCACCCTAGGTCAGATTTCTAGGTATTTGATGTTTTTATGATTTGTTGTTATTTCATAAGGGCTACCTTGTTGTAACCTTTCTATTTTCTTTGGGTTTAAGTTGTATTTTGTCATATCTATAATAAGTTGGGGCCTTCCCCATTTATTTTAATTAAAAACATCCACTATTTTTTTAAAAATTTACAATTGAGCCTTGGAAATATGTAAACATGTAGCATTAAATTGTTGTAATATATTTTTTAGAGGATTCTTTTATGTAGGGAAATGATTTCATAAAGTTGCCCAAAATTTATATTTCTTTCATCATAAATAGAGAGTTATTTTGGCCTTATTGGTATTCAACATTGAGACTTATCCTTGCATGCTAAGTGCATTAGAGCCCTTGATGATATCTAAACTTGAAAGATCTGGGTTAGGTAGTATATATTTTGTAGTTTTCCCAATGGTCACAAAATGTAAAGAGAGCTCAATTTTCATTCTCTCCTTATCATGAAGGAACCTATTTAGATTCAAGGAATGTTTGTGATGAAAAAACATATCAAAGTATCAAAGTCATTTGAAGCTATCAAGTTCTAAATTTTATGAAAAATAATTATTTTTTTATTATGGATTACTTATTATTAAATAGTCCATTTGATGGTTTGTTATGATTACTTGCTAGGATCTAAGCCTCTTGTTAAGGTTCCACAACTTCATACTTTTAAAAAATTTAATTGAGTCATTAGGCTACTTTTAGATCTCTTTTAATGAACTATTAAAAATTTATAATTGTGGCCTAAGCACAAATTGAAAGATAAAATTACCAATTAGAATTTCAAATTCTTTTAAACTATTCTTGTTTCTATCCTTAGAAAAATGCTACACAAAATAAGGGTGAGGATTTTTAGATTCTATTGAAAAAATTAGAGATTGTATCCTAGTACTCCTTTTATCAATGCCAACCTTAGAAAATGATGTGTTTAGTTCTCTCTACATTTGCATATGTTGGAAAAGTTAATGAAAAATGATACTTGTTATCTTTTGTTGGATTTTGGAATTGCATATTTAAGACTGTTTGAATATTCATTCTTGAGTTGATGTTTTCTTTGACTTTTCTTGTATTCTACATAAGATTCATCTAACTAGTTCAAGAATGATTCTTTTGAGAGTTGTGATTCATTGTTGTCCATTTTGTAGACACTAAGTTACTTTGCAGCATTTATTTTAGCTTTAGTCTAGGCTAGCTCGATAGCAATAAATTTCCTTACCTTGCTCTATCTAGCTATTCTTCCTACCAAAAATGATACTAAACCTTTAGATGATAAATAGGCTATTGAAAACGGTATTCTTATAGACCAAGAGCTTTCTTTAGATAACCAAGACCTTCTTGATAGCTAAAATAAGTCTAACAACCAAGATCTTCAAGACGCAACTTTTCCTATATTCAAAATACCATATAAATACAAAATGACTACTATTATTTAAACACTTGCACAATAAGAAATATTTTACGATAGACTAACCAGAGATTATAATGACAAATATTATCTTAATTGGCTATCGGCCCATTTATTTCAATAAATAAAAGAGATTTGCTGTTAACATCGTTATTTTTTTCAAAAACACGAAGATCAGTCACTCCATGGCACGTCACGAGCATATCGAGAACGCCCCATTTTTCTACCTTGTAGAAAAAGCAGCTCCCCTGCACACCGACATTCTACGCCATCCGACAGCTATTTTCCCTTATCAAAACCGTGTCCATCTTCTTCTTCTTCTTCTCGAAGGAATCCCACTCCGCGTAGATGTTAAACTCTATCCATTCCACCACATTCTGGGGAACCCACAAATCTGTGGGTCCTGATGCGTATTATATATGGTCCTGAGCAAGCTCTTGAAGCTACAATCATCTCCGTTTTCTTATAAGATCAAAGTTCTTACCTGGTTTTCCTTCAAAATTCTTTCTTGTAATCAATCACAAAGCTTCTCTAGCCGGTCTTCGATGGAGTGCAGTGCATCAGTTGGAGGTCTCAGCTGGAATTTTGAGACTAAGAAGTAGAGTTAGAACAAAGCAGTCTGTACTTAAAACGACTACAACTATCAGGGCATTTCAATCTCAAAATGCTCCCCACTTTTCTTCTTCTTCTTCATTGTATGATGTTCTCTGTATCTCTCCCGACGCGAGTGAGCGTGATATAAAGAGCGCATATCGTCGGATGGCTCTTAAATACCATCCTGACGTCTGCCCTCCTGCAGAGAGGGAAGAATGTAACAGTTTGTTTCTTCAAGTCCAGGAGGCTTATGAAACTCTATCGGATCCTCAGCTCCGCCAGGATTACGACTGGAGACTGCAGAACATGTTCACAGTAGGCGATTACGAAGGCAGATTAGCGAGTAGTCATGTGTGGGAAGCTCAACTGATGGAGTTGATAAAGAAGAGATCTGGTTATAATTCATCATCTTGGGGCAGCAGAATGAGAAGACGAAATCTATCATCTTGTTAATAATAGATTTATTCATCTCGTCATTTCTCCTTTATTGGTTGTAAGTTGGAATGTATAAAGAAGTGAATATAGTGTCTAATTCCACCCTAAGCTCCATTTTCTGGGCAAGCTGTATATGCCGTCTGTAAATTGTCATCCATCTTTGGGAAAGGAGAAACAAATAGGTTAATTGTCTAATAAATAATAATAATACGCTAATTTTCCAATATAAGAATGATTATCTGTGATTGACTCTGATTGGCCAGTCTTTACCACTACCTTAGACTCCTTTGAAATGTTTAATGTCTGTCTGATAGTTGCAGTACTTGAGGCTACACGGAATGCTACTGTAGCAGTTCTGATACAAATTACGACTTTGCACTAATGTTTGATTACGGCAGTTACGTGGAAAGGTGATATCTCTGTCGAAGGAGATTCGACTTTATTTACTTCGTTGGAATTTGCAAACTCAGCAAGTTTGACATTTTAAGATATATAGCCTTTGAAATTTGTGGGTAAGCTATAGTCGAGGAATTAGAGTTTTAGTTATATACGTGTGAATATAACGTGGAATTGTGGAATCATTCTTTTAAGGAAAAATATGTGGAATTGTGGAATCATTCTTTTAAGGAAAAATATGTGGAATTGTGGAATCATTCTTTTAAGAAATATGTTTGTATTCCTTAAATTCACTTTTAAAAAAATTGTACATTTAAGTTAAAATAAAAATAACTTACAAATAAATTTAAAAAATAGAATTATTAATTAATTTATTTTTCTTTTAAATATTTAATGTTAAATTTTTAAGTTAATAATTGAATGAAAATTTCTTGATAATGTGAAATTTCAAACTTTTGAATTATAAAATATTTTTGGTTAAGTTTTTTAGAGTCATCAAGAGACTCAAAATATTACTAAATCCTTGTAATAAACCTTCTATAAGGAAATTAAGTGAAAAGCTATAATATTAATAACCATAGAAAAAGGTATATAAATGTGTACAAAAGAAAGTTTTACGTAAAAATGGTAAGGATATGTACATGAGATGATAGGACTAAAAGTCTAACTACCTCTCCAAAGATGTCACTGTGGGAACACTTGCAACAGTTTTGAAAATGTGTAAAGTGTGTATGAGGTGAGACAAAAATTTGAGAAAGTCTCTTAATCATCTGAAGTGTAGTTTGAATAGGTCTACTAAGAAAAATTAAACTAGACAAGTAAAAACCCTTTTCACACTAATGTCCCTCTTAAGTGATACTTACAGAAAAAGCTAAATACTAAAATATAATTCTTGACAACTAGCCTTGATGGGGTACCCATGTATAATAATAGTCTTAGAAATGGTGAAAAAGAGAAAACTCTATGCAAAAAATTCCTCTATAAAAATAAAACCAATACAAATAGAGGTGTATTTAGGAGAACTTCCTTCACCCTAAGAATATATCACAACTCAAGATAGTGAGGTAATGCTGAAGGTTTATGAAGATGTCTACAAGACACTCTTGGGTAGACAAATACTCTAAGGAGAGAACACCATCATGGATGGGTTATCAAATGAAATTCATGTGAATCTCAATATGCTTCATTCTCTCATGCTCCATTGGGTTGCAAGAATTGTGAATGGAACTTTGGTTATCATACCAAATAATGGTAGGATTATCAAGTGATAGAATTATCCAACATCGCCATCCTTTTCCAAGTCGATGAAGCTTAGTATTTAAGAAGCTCACGGTGTGTATTAAATATTAAAATATGTGGTGCCCTAATAATGCCTCAAAATACACTTGATCTTTTACTAGTGAATCTTATGAGGATCATGGAAAAGTAGGAGATGACCCCAATAATGAACCTTATATTAGGATGAGTAAAGGTCTAATACAAAATAATCTCAACTAACTATCTATACAAAGTAATATCAAGACTAGGTTTGGCGCAATTTGTATTCAAAGTGACACCAAACTAAAATTGTGTGAGTATAAGCTTACCATAATCAATCATAATCATATGAAATAAATCCATGGCATGCTTTATTTGGAATATATAAATTTTTTCAATGTATTCTAGGGCCTGAAGACCAAGATCAATCATGTCAAATTTCTCTAGCAAAGTGTGTTGAATATATTCAATCATGTATATGTAGATACTAGTGAGAATCTAATCATCTACATACAATATTGTTATCAAACATCATTTCCATGTCTTTGAATAGACATTATGTGATTTGAGTGGTAATGAATGAAACTTGAAGCAATCAAGAATTCATCAATATTGTCATATTAAGCACAAAGATTATATAATCCTATCAAAGAAGCCAAACAAAATACCTCTCCTAATCCACGACCTAAGGATGTGGAGGTGCTGGAGTCAAATGATGAGGATGTGTGTGAGGATTTTGAGTCCTCTTGTGATTCGGATTCAGAGTGGTCCCTTATGGGATCTAAGGAAGTTGCTCAATTTTCCATTAGTCAAGAGATTTTAGACACCAAGAAGGGCCCTCTTGACTTGGAACTGAAGGTTTTAAAACTGGAGGAGAATGTTTAGTGGAAGGACCTGGTGATTAAATGGTTTTTACACAATTCAATGTGACATTCAGGAAGATTAATAAACTAGAGGTTGTGACCAAGGACGACTCTAGGACAAAAAATGGGTTATGGAGGAGAAGGATGAACAAGTCTGGGAGGCTGAAAGCAATTTGGCTAGCAAATTAGATAATTGGGAGAAATTTGAAGGAATGTTGAAAGACCTTAGCAAGAATGTGTCTCAAAGAAATGAGAACAAGGTGTTGTTATGGAACTGAAGGAAAGCCAAGAGATGGTCTTAAATAATTTGGCTTCCTTATAGGCTATTCAAGAGGAAATCAACCGAAACAAATCCAAGTGTAATGGGTCACATGCTCTACTCCCTTTTGCTTCAGCAGAGCCCCCTATCTCTATGGTTAAAGATACTTTGGTTTTCGGTACTCCAAATTTTGCTAAGGCCTCTAATTAAAACATCTCTTTCTCAGATAAAGTTTTAGTACTATGTAGAGATTAGCATGAGAACAACGCATCCACCTAGTAGACCAAGTTTTCATGTCTTTGGCGGTTGGATTGTTTTTTGTAGATTTTGTTTGTTGGTTTTATGCCTTGCCTTAGTCTAGTTATTGATGGTTCTTTTTTTTTTTTTTTTCTGTTATATCTTTAGCTAGGTGTACATCTCTCATGTGCTCTAGGTGGCACTTTTTTTATAGATATGTAATGGTATGGGCCTAGCCCACTTTTAATTAATCGGAACAAAAGGAAAATAGTCAAATATAGGAAAAAAATAAAAAGAATAATAAATAATAAAAACCAATAAAGAATAAATATATTATACCTCCATTGTGAAGTGTATATATGCTCTAATAATATAAAATAGTGCTCGTATGAGGTGAGAGTGAGTGTTTATTGGGAAAATGGAAGGGGACATGTACCTCTTCCCACATTTTTTAGACAAAGTAACATCAACACTAGGCTGAGTATAAGTTATAGTCAAAGTGAAACCAAACTAAAATGGTGTGGGAGAAAGCTTATAATTAATTGTGATAAACTAATGAAACAAGTTAATTACATACTTTTGTTGGTATATATCCTTGAGATTACAATTAACAATGTTAAATCCCTTTTCTCACATGACTTTAAATAAAAAGCCAATAGGCATGTTACTTTATGGTCACATCAAATTTATGTGTGTGTGTCCATCATACTCTATGAATTGGAATTCTTATTATTTGTGAATATGAGTTGGGATAATGCAATCTTTCTTTAAAAATATATATATTATGTGATTTTGTTTATTAATTTTACATTGAATTTTTTTTGCATATTTAAATGAAAACACTAATATTTATAAATAAATAAATACATTTGAAAATTATATAATTATATATTTAATTCTAGGAAAAATATTAATCTTCAAAGATAAATGAATGGATAAAATTTAATTATTAGTGTGGGTTTCCAAATTCAAATCTTTCTAAATATTTGAAAATGTATGATATTTTGCATCGATTTTGTTAGAGTCGCTTATAGACTTACAAGGTCACAAAATCCTTAAAACCAAATAAACCTTCTATAAAGAGATTAATTGAAATTGATAATATTAATTATCATAGATTTTTTTTTCTAAAATATACAATGAAGTTCTTTGCATATAACTGAAAGGGTATGAAGGTGAGAAGGTTTGACTAAAATTCTAACTGCCTCTTCAAAGATGTGACATATTTAACAACACTTGAGACAAGTTTAAAGACATGTGCAAATATTTTATGAGGTGAAGAAAAATATGAAAAGCCTCTAAACAATCTTAAGTGTAGTGTGAGTAGGTATGCTATCAAAAAATAGACAAAAAAGACTTATTTTCAAACTAATAGCCCAATTATGTGATAATTAGGGATCTATTTAGCTAAACAATAAAAATTGACACTTGAAAACTAGGCTTTATGAAGTTGTCATGTATGATAAAGGTCTCTCACAATTGGAGAAGAAGAAGACAAATATTCGCTAAAAGTTCTTCCATAAAAAAGAGCATATAAAAATGGAGTAGGATTTGGGATGAGCCCCAAAAGACAACTTCCTTCACCCCAAGCATATATTCTAATTCAAGATATTGAGGTAATCCCAAAGGTTCTGTAAGGATTTCTACAAGGTACTCTTGGGTAGACAAATACTTTAAGAAGAGAATAGCATCCTAGTTAGTTTGCCAAATGAAATGCATGTGTACCTCAATGTCCTTCATTATTTGATGTTCCATTTGATTGCAAGAAATAGGAATGTCATCTTTCTTATTGCCTAGATAATAGTAGGATTTACAAGAAGTGTTAGACCATGTTTTATCACAAGTCATTGAATCCATAGAACCTACTTTCTAGAAGGTATTACTCCTCAATACTCAACCTCAACAGATGATTATGTAATAGTGGATTGTTTCATGCAAGATGATGTAACTAGAGTAGAAGCAAGGAAAATAATTAGCTCAAAATTAGACCTCCATGAATCAACATCACCATCCCTATCTAGGTTAGTTAAGCCTATTATTTGATAGCCTTCTAGTGTGTATTAAATACTAAAATATGTGGTGTTGGGAAAAATATACCTTAAAATATGCTTTGACTTTTTCAAATGAATCTCATTGGGATCATAAGAAAAGTATGAGACAACCCTATTAATGATGGTAATATTAAAATGAGTGTAGGTCAAATATAAAGGACTATCAACTAGCTACCTATGCAAAGTGATATCAATGTTAGGTCTAGTGTAAGTGGTAGCCAAAGTGACACCAAAATAAAATGGCATGGGAGCATGCATGCAATGAGCCATGTAAAATTGATGAAACAATTCAATTGTATGCTTTTGTAGGTATATTCCTTCAATGGATTGTATGACTTGAAGACCAATATCAGTCATCTCAAAGTTCTCATCAAACTATGTTGAATATCTTCAACTATGGATGAGGAGATAATTGTGAGAATATAATCATCTACATACAATACTATAATCAAAATTTCATTTGCATGTCTCTAAATATGCATTATATGATATAAGTGGCAATGAGTGAAACCTAAATCAATCAAGAAACCATCAATCTTATCATACTTAGAAAAAGGCTTATTTGAGACCATATAATGTACAAACACCCTAGCTAAGCTATAATAAATCGATTGGTAATAATAAATAAAACTAAAGACTTAAACAAAAGGAAAACACTTGTATAAAGAATTGTTTTCAATAAATAGTAATAATAAAAAAGAAATAAAGTATAAATGTAATATATCTCCATCATGATGTACAAATGTACTCCAATGTTGTAGAATAGTGCTTGTGTATAAATGCACTTTTCTTAATAGTTTCTTATATTGAAACATAAGAGTAATCTAAGGGTCATGAATATGAAATGAGGAAATAAACATAAAAACACAGGCAAACAAACATTGAGAAAACCCAACATTTAGAACTTGTGTAATTTTGAATCCAAGGTAAGGGATGGGAGGTGGAAACAAATCCAAGGTTAATAAATGGGATTGTTTATAATAGGTAAAAGGGATGAGAGGTCATTTAGTGAGGTATGAAGGCCATTCAAGATAGATGGATGTGATTGAAGTTCATTTAGGGAACTTCAAATGTAATTTAAGATAGGGGATGGGATTGTGGCTCATTTATATTTGTGTAGCTAAATAAGCTTACTATTAGATAATCTTCTAGGAATGTGTGCTATCATGCATGGGATCACACACCACAATTCTAGATAGTAGTTATTGTTCTACGCTGTAATTCTCTTTGCTACCTATGTACATCTTTCATACGCTAATAATTATTAATACTATTTGCATTTAAGTGTCCATTGTTTTGGAGTACTTATTTGTTGCAGATTGAGTGTGCTCCTGTTCATCTCCAGTGGCTCTATTCATTACTTGCATTCACTCAGACTTTGGTCAACCTGACATGATATCAGATCTTTGTTTTCCATAAGATTTCATCTGGTAATTGAACTATTTAATGTTAAAATATTCTTTGGATTGTGTCTCTTATATCTCTGTTGCAGATGATAGTTGTTGGTATCTAGAATCCTTGCACGCCATGGTTCTATGTTTTTGCATAGCTCAAGCCAACTCTTGGGATACCCATCTATGGTTTCGAATGTGTGGAAGGTCGTGTATTGCTGTGTAGAGCCGATTTCATCTTCTCTTGCAACTAAGGCAGACTAACATTCACTTTTCTAAGGCATGCGGTGTTGCTATCCCTGTTAGAAGAAAGTTTCCTATGACATGAATTTTGTGCAACTACCATCAAGGCTACAGGTTCAGAAATCCACAACATTCAAAGGAGATCATATTGCATGCATGAAAAAATTCTTTTTGATAGTCTGTGGCATCTTTTGAAGGTTCGCTACAGAAAGGCACATTAGACGGCGCTTGAAGTGGCGTTGGAAGCCACTATTGACTATTAACCTGACCTGAATGCAAAAGATGTGTTGTTAACAGCCAATCTAGAGGCAAACAGGCAGTTTGTTCTAGGTTGTAGTTAGTTTAGGTTTATTAATATTTGATACCAGAACTTATCCCTGTGTACTAAGTGCATTATTAGAGCCCTTGATGAGTATTAAACTTTGATGGTCTTTGTTAGGCAGTATATATATTTTTAGTCTTATTAAATAAATATCAATTTTCATTATATGGTCATCATGAAGGAATACATTTAGATTCAAAGAATGTTGAAGACAAAAATATTAATGTCATAGAAGTAATTAAGTTGTGACATTTGTGAAACGTAAATGATTTTTATAATAAGTTATCAATCGTTGAATAGTCGATTTGGAGGTCTCCTATGATCACTTGCTAGGATAAACCACTTGTTAAGGTTCCGTACCTTCACATTTTTTAAAATTCCATAGAAGCTTTAAGGTATTTTCAAATGCCTTTTCATGAACTACTAAAGTTTTATTATCTTGGCCTAAGGGAATAGTGATATATATAAATTCATCAATTTGGATTTCAAATCCTTCCAAACTCTTATTGATTCTATCATGGAGAAATGCTAGACAAAGCTAGGGGTGATGATTTTTAGATACTGAGTGAGAAGACTAAAAACAATATCTTACAACTTTTTCTAATTACAAACTTAGGAAAGAATGTATTTAGTTCTCTCTACATTTGCATATATTAGAAATATTAATAAAAAATGAGGTCTACCATCTTTTGTTGTATCTTGAAGGAACATATTCAAGATTATTTAGATGTTCATTCTCGAGTTGAAGTTGTCATTAACTTTTCTTGTTATTCTCTAGAAATGTCTTCTTATCCTCTTACTAAATCTATAATTGCCCCCTTATTCTCTTACTAAATCTATAATTCTTATTGCTTAATGTCTTTATAATTTAATGTTTTTATCTATATTAAAGTGTGATTATATTATATAACCTTTCGGACCTTGAAGATGTAACTTTTTCTGCTATCATTTTCATGTGATTACAATGTAATATAAGAATTTATAGAAAATAATGTATAAAGGCATTACTATTATTATTTAAACACTTTGCTAGTACAATAAGAAATGTTTTAATTCATTAATTAATGAAGAATTATAACGATAATTTCATGTATATTGTTTCAATTGGGTTTCAGTCCATTTATTTTAACTAGCAGACCTATATTTTATAAATAAAATCTATATAGAAGATGAAGAGATATCAAATTTAAAAATTCTTTACATTTAACATAGATTAATTAGTTTCATATGATTAATATTTATTAGAATTTAGTTTTATTTAAGAATATGAAATGAATAGTAATGTTTTAAATTAGAAGTTTCTTTTAAATCTAGATTTAAAAATATAAGTTTTAGAATTTAATCTTATTTAAGTATTGAAATGATTTGCATGCAAAAACATATAAGCTTATTTTATTTTTTATTTTTTTCATTTAATAAATAATAATACTAAGAAGTTGCATTTTAATTTAGATTTTAGTCTCTAACTTATTTTTACACTATCTCCATCTATTCATTAAAATGACTAAAATAAGAAAAATAAATGAGGCAATTGTAGTATTACACTTCTCTAACATAAAAAAGAAGAAGAAGAGATTTTCTATTAAAACATGCGCTATTGAATACAAAGAACAGTCACCCAGCATGCACTATTGAACACAAAGAACAATCATGTGTGGGAAGCTCAGTTGATGGAGTTGATAAAAAAGAGATCTGGTTATAATTCATCATCTTGGGGTAGCAGAATGGAGAGTAGTCATGTGTGGGAAGCTCAGTTCATGGAGTTGATAGAAAAAAGATCTGGTTATAATTCATCATCTTGGGGCAGTAGTGTTAGGAATATGAAGTCTAACAGTCGCATGAATGTTCATCTTCCTAGACTCTTCACTTGATAGCTGAATATGATTGTATAAGTAGATGAGTACAGGCCATGTAAACATCAATTGGTTAATAGATCATTCTCCCTACTTTCTAGTGCATGTAGCCATTAATGGTGAACCACGTAAATGACTGTGTTATGCGTTGTTGTTTTTTTTGTTTATCTTATTGTTTCTTTGTTTTGCTGTTGATTATAATGTCTTCTCTACTCATTTAAAACTAAAAATTGGTATCAGAGCCACAGTTGGCTTGAGCAGAGATGGAGGCAGAAGGAGAAGGTAAAATTCACAATCCGTATGGCACTTTTATGTTCCATTTAAAACCATGTTTCAAGCGTCGTGTACATTGGTGGTATGGCTGGAAGAAAGAGGGGAACTCAATTGAAGAGGGGAATCTAACAAAAGAAAATGATGTTGGTATTCTTATTTGCTCTCCTCTTGAGCCAACTTTTATACTTATTGGCCAAACTGTTAATGGCTGAGAAGTTGTAAGCATTCGTGTGGTGAAGGTTGAACATTGTGATGTCTCTGGAGTGCAGGAGGAAGGGTGTATGCCATCGGAAACCCAAGTTGAATCTGTTGTTGACTCCTGGGATGAGGAGGGTGTAGATTGGAGTGAGGTAGCAAAGCAAGGAAGCCTGGGAGAAATTGTGGCTTCAGAGAGCTCTGTAGATGGCATGGCCTTGGCAAAAATAATGAGACACTCCCATGATGATCAGGACAACCTTTGCATAGATAATTTCATAGAAGCCTATGAGCCTATGGACTTAGATGAAGAAATACAAGATGAAAGACGACTTTCTAGTTTGAAGCGTAAATAGCCTTTGACAGGCGTGGAGGACAATGGGAAATGCTCCAAATGATTTAAGGTGTCACAGACAGAGAAGGGACATATCGTTCCCCACCCTGATTTGATGGATGTGGTTGAAAAGGAGGCTGCCCTATTGGCCGTAGAGATAACCGCCCACAGCGGGGATAAGATCGAGTTTTTAAGCCCTGAAGATGAACACAACAATTTTTCCTTCAATTCCAAGGATGAAGATCATGGTCTTTGTCAATATAATTTTTTTGAGATAAAATTTGAAGCAGGGGAAAAGGTAGTAAATGTGAAACTTGCAGAAGGCACGGTTTCTGTTAAAATGAAAGGGAATCGAAATGGTGACGTCGTGGAGGCCGTTTGCCGTTTTTCTGTTGTGCTGGACCACGTAAATGCCCATAATGTGATTCTCTATTCTGCCTTCAATGCTCGGTTAGCGGACTTCGGTCTTGCTCATTAATTTGAAGTAAGAAGGAGAATCCTTTTAAATGGATTCTTCAAAAAAGAATGGACGACCAAAGGCTAAGATTAATTGTATGAGAAGGCTCTTACACTTTGAGAAGGTGTAAAAAAGGAGGTGCAATGTGAAACAAAGTGAGAGAAAGTGTATATTGGGAAAATGGGAGGTGACATGTACCTCTCCTCACCTTTTTTAGACAAAGTAAGATCAACATTGGGTCTTGTATAAGTGGTAGTCAAATTGACACCAAACTAAAATGGTGTAGGAGCAAGCCTATAGTTAGTCATGCTAAATTGTTGAAACAAGTCAATTACTTACTATTGTTGGTATATAGCCAAGATTAGAATTAGTATGCTAAATCCCTATGCTCACATGACTTTTTAATAAATATCCAATATGCTTGTTACTTTGTGGTCATGTAGAGTAAAGAAAAATATATTATATAATTCTATTTATAAATTTTACTTTAAAAAATGTTTGCACATTTAAATGAAAATAGTAATATCTAGAAATAAATAAGAATATTTAATTATAGAACTATCATTTAATTTTTCAAAAGAAATTAAAGATTGATGTTAATCATTAAAGATAAATGATTGGAGAGAATTTTGTTATTAGTGTAGGTTTTATAATTCAAAGTCTTTCTAAACATTTAAAAATATATGATATTTTGGGTTGATATTGTTAGAGTCAACAATAAACTTACAAGGTCACAAAATCCTTAAAACCAAATAAACTTTCTACAAAGAGATTAAGTTAACTCTAAAATATTAATAATCATAGAATTTATTTTGTTAAATATAGAATGAAGTCCTTTGCATATAACTAAAAGGATATGAAGGTGAGAAGGTAGGACTATAAATCTAACTACCTCTTCAAAGATCTGACACATTTATCAACATGTGAGACAAGTTTGAATACGTTCAAAGCTTTTATGAGGTGAGACAAAAATATGAAAAATTCTCCAAATGATCTTAAGGGTAGTGTGAGTAGGTCTACTATGAGAAAATTAGAGAATAAAAATTTTCTTTCACACTAATACCCAATTTAAGTGATTATTAGGGATGTATTGAGCTAAACAATAAAAAATACACACTTGATAACTAGTCTTGATAAAATTATCATGTATTATGAAGGCCTCTCATAAATGGAGAAAAATAGAAAAACTTTGCTAAAATTCTTCTATAAAAAATGCAATAAAATGGACGAGAATTTGGGATGAGCCCAAAAATAAAACTTCCTTCACCCCAAGAATATATTGAAACTCAAGATAGTTTGGTAATCCTAAAGGTTTTCTAAAGATGCCTACAAGGTACTCCTGGGTCGATAAATACTCCAAAGAGAGAATACCATCCTAGATGGTTTATCAGATGAAATGCACTTGTATCCCAATGTCCTTCATTATTTGGTGTTCCATTAAGTTGAAAGAGATAGGAATGACACTTTGATTATTGCACCAAAATATAGTAGGATTTGTCTGAAGTGTTAGACCAAGTTTTATCACAAGTTGTTGAATCCATAGAACCTCCTTGCTAGAAAGTATTAGTCCTCAATACTCAACCCAAATATATGGTAATGTAATAGTGGAATGTTTCTTACAAGATGATGTAACTAGAGTAGAATTAAGGAAAATAATTAGCTCAAAATTAGGCATCCATGAGTCAACATCACTATCCCCATTTAAGTCACTTAAGACTATTATTTGAGATTATTCCAATGTGTATTAAATACTAAAATGTGCGGTGCACAAAATGTACCTCAAAATATGCTTTGATTTTGTGATTGGGTCTCATGTGGATCATGGGAAAAGTAGGAGACAACTCTAGTAATGATGGAAATATTAAATTGAGCATATATCAAATATAAAGGATTATCAACTAGCCACCTATACAAAGTGATATCAACACTAGGTCTAGTGTGAGTGGTAGTCAAAGTGACACCCAAAAAAATGGCATGGGAGCATGCATACAATGAGCCATGTCAAATTGATGAAACAAGTCAATTGCATATTTTTGTCAATATATAAATTCTTTCAATGGATTGTAGGACTTGAAGACCAATATCAATCATGTCAAAGTTTTCATCAAATTGTGTTGAATACCTTCAACCATGGATGAGGAGCTACTAGTGAGAATCTAATCATATGCATACAATAGTATGATCAAAATATCATCTCCTTGTCTCTAAATATATATTATACGATATAAGTGGCAATGAGTGAAATGTAAAGTACTCAAGAAACCACCGATCTTTTTATACTTAGAAAAAACCTTACTTGAGGCTATATAATGTGTGAACCCCTATTTAACCTACAAGAAATAGATTGGTAACAATAAAAAAAACTAAAGATTGAAAAAAATTCATGTAGAAAAAAAATATCAATATATATATAAAAAAAGATAAATGTAATATACCTAGATAAATGTAATATACCTCTATTATGATGTACAAATATACTCCAATGATTTAAAATAGTGCATGTGCATATGTTCTTAGATGCACTTTTCTTGATAATTTCTTATTTTGAAAATAATAGTAATCTAAGGGTCATGAATATAAAATGGGGAGTAGAATCCTTTCTTAAACTATGAGCATACAATAAAACAAACATTGAGAAAACCCATGATATAGTAACTTGTGCAACCTTGAATCTAAGCTAGGGGAAGAGAGGTGGAAAAAAACCAAAGGTTAGATTAAGGGGATGTTTATCATAAGGATGGGAGATTATTTAGTGAGGTGGGAAGATCATTCAAGATAGATGGATGTGATTGATGTCCATTTAGGAAATTTGAAAAGTAATTTAAATAGGGATGGGATTGTGGCTCATTTACATGTTAATGTAGAATGTTCTATCTTTTTAGATAAGTTTTTTATATGCTTATGTGTGCTATCATGCATAAGATTACAAGCCACAATGATAGATTAAAGTTGTTATTCTAAGTTGTAATTCTCTTGTGTACATCTTTTCTAATCTAATAATTAATCTCTCTATTTGCATTCTAAGTAATAATTAATCTCTCTATTTGCATTCTAAGTGTGCATTGATTTGGTGTACTTGTTTCTTGTACATTGAATGTGCTCGTGTTCATCTCGAGTGGTTCTGTTTTGTAGTTGCATTCACTAAGAGATTTTGGTCCATCTAAAAGGATATCAGATCTTTGTTTTCAATTAGATTTTATCGGGTAATTGAACTATTAAGTTTTAAAATATTGCTTGGATTGTGTCTCTTATATCTCTCTTGCAGATGATAGTTGTTGGTATGTAAAAGCTCTACACGCCACGGTTCTATGTTTTTGCATAGCTGAAGCCAACTCTTGAGATACTCATCTATGGTTTTGCATGTGTGGAAGGTCGTGTATCTCTGTGTAGAGCCGATTTCATCTTTACTTGCAACTAAGGCCGACTCACCATTCACTTCTTTAAGGCTTACGATGTTGATATCCCTGTTCAAAGAAAGTTTCCTATGATTTGAATTTTGTGCAACTACCATCAAGGCTACAGGTTCACAATTCCACAACATTCAAAGGAGATCATATTGCGTGCAGGAAAAAATGCTTTAAATAGTTTGTGGCATCCCTTGAAGCTTCGCTACAGAAAGGCGCATTAGAGGGTGCTTGAAGTGGCGTTCGAAGTCACTGTTGACTATTAATCGGACCTGAATGCAAAAGGTGTTGTTAAAGGCCAATCCAGAGGCAAACAGGCAGTTTCTTCTAGGTTGTAGCTAGTTTAGCTTGATTAATATTCAATACCAAAACTTATCCTTGTGTACTATTAGAGCCCTTGGTGAGTATTAAACTTTGATGGTCTTTCTTAGGCAGTATATATATTTTTATTCTTATTAATGGTAACAAAGTTTAAATAGATATCAATTTTCATTATATTGTCATTATGAAGGAATATATTTAGATTTAAGAGAAAAATATTAATGTCATAAAAAGCAATCAAGTTGTGACATTTATGAAACATAAATGATTTTCATAATAGATTATCCATCACTGAATAGTCCATTTGGTGGTCTCCTATGAGCACTTGCTAGGATAAACCTCTTGTTAAGATTCTACACCTTCACATTTTTTAAAATTTCATAGAAGCTTTAAGCTATTTTCAAATGTCCTTTCATGAAGTACTAAAGTTTTATTATCTTGGTGTAAGTGAATAGTGATATATAAAATCACCAATTAGGATTTCAAATCCTTCCAAACTTTTATTGATTTTATCGTCGAGAAATGCTACACAAAGTTGGGGTGACGATTTTTAGACCTTGAGTGAGAAGACTACAAACACTACCTTACTACTTTTCCTAATTACAAACTTAGGAAAGGATGTATTTAGTTCTCTCTACATTTGCATATATTAGAAAATATTAAGCAAACATGAGGTCTACTATCTTTTTTTGTAGCTTGAGGAGCACATTCAAGACTATTTAGATGTCCATTCTTGAGTTGAAGTTGCCTTTAAATTTTCTTGGTATATTCTCTAGAAGTGTCTTCTTTTTAGTTCTAGACTGATTCATTTGGAAATTGTGAATCATTGTTGTTCCTTTGTGGACACTAGGATACTCTCAAGCATGATTTTTGACACTAATCTAAGCTAGTTGGGTAGTAAGAAATTTCATTACCTCTCTCTAGGTATTCCTCTGACCAAGAATATATAGAACTTGCAAATTGTGAGTAGGCTAATGAGAAAAATATTCTTATAGACTAGAAGCTATTCTAAGATAGCCAATACCTTCTTAATGACTAGGTTGACCATGATTCGCCCCCTTATCTTCCTATAAAATCTATAATTCTTATTTTATTAATATCTTTATAGCTTAACCTTTCAAACCTTTAAGATGTAACATTTTCTGCTATCATTTTTATATGATTACAATATAACATCAAAACTTATAGAAAATAATGTATAAAGACATTACTATTAGTTTTTAAACACTTTGCTAACACAATAAAAAAAATGTTTTAATTCATAAATTAATGAAAAATTATAATGATAATTACAAGTATATTGTCTCGACTGGGTCTCGGTACATCTATTTCAATAAACGAGATTTGCTATTACGGCATATGCTATTAGACACAAAAAAATTCACCCTACTGCACGTCATGAGCATATCTAGAATGCCCCATTTTTCTAACTTGTAGAAAAACCAGCTCCCCTGCACACCGACATTCCATGCCATCCGACAGCTATTTTCCCCTTATCACAACCCTATCCATCTTCTTCCTCTTCTCGAAGGAATCCCATCCCGCATAGATTTTAAACTCCTATCCATTCCAGGATTATGATTGGAGAGTGCAGAACAATGTTCACAGGAGGGGATTACGAAGACAGATTAGCGAGTAGTCATGTGTGGGAAGCTCAATTGATGGAGTTGATAAAAAGGAGATCTGGTTATAATTCATCATCTTGGGGCAGCAGATTGAGAAGAGGAAACCAACAAGCAGCTGCGGCTGCCTGCTAATGATAGATTTATTCACCTCATCATTTCTCCTTTTAAGTTTTTCATTGTTTAGTGTAAATTGGAATGCATAAAGAAGTGAATATAATGTCTATTTCCACCCTGAACGCCATTTTTTGGGCAGCTGTATATGTCATCTGTAAATTGTGATCCATATTTGGGAAAGGAGGAAAAAAGAAGTTAAATTGTCTGATAAATAATAAGTTAAGTTTTAAATATAATAACGATTATCTTTGATTAACTCTTATTGGTCTGTGGATGTTCAGATTGTCATTCCTTTGAGGTTTTGCTGGTTGTAGCCTGTCTTTTCTTGATTTTTTTTTTGATTCTAAATCTTTTAAAATCTTCTTTGTAAAAGATTTCGGAACCTTCAAAACCTATTTTTACTTTAATCGAAAACTCTCATTAACCGGTCTTTACCACAAGCTTGGTCCATTGAAAAGGCTAATATCTATCGGGTAGATGCAGCAATTCAGATAAAGAGTATGACGTTTGATTTTCGTTTTCCAACTGCAACTATGCGGCAGGTGATACTTCTGTGGAGGAGATTCGATTTTATTACTTTATTGAAATTTGCAATCTCTGCAAGCTTGACTTAGGAGATTCGATTTTATTACTTTATTGGAACTTGCAATCCCTGCAAGCTTGACTTTTTAATATATTCCTATTTACAACCTGTTGATACTTTTTAATGCATAAATCAGCAAAAAAAAATTGGTGGGTCAGTTATAATCTAGGAATTAGAATTTATTAACTCTAAAGAGAAAGACTCAAAATTAAGGTACCACAAATCCTACCTAACAATAGAATTTATAGATAACTTTTCAATGCATAAATCAGCAAAAAAAAGAGACTATATAGAAAGACTCAAGATTAAGGTACAATAAATCCTCAAGGCTGAGCTTTTAGAATGGAGGTGGCACTACATCTAGATGGTATAAATGGGAAGTTACAGGCCTGTTCATCAGAAAGAGCTGAAACAACAAGGCAAGTTATTGAGTCCTATAGAACAACTTTGTCTTGTAATCTTGGAACGAATTTTATGAATGTTCAATGGGAACATAACTTTATGCTAAGGGAATATCTTGAGCTGCAGGTAAGCTATAATTGAATGCATTGGGGTTTGGTGTGGATATGGAAAGGAAAAGCAGAGAAGAGACTTATCAAAATCTAAGCTAAATTCCAAATCCAAAGACAGTCTAAGGTTGGTATATGTCACTCCATTGCATTAAAGGAAAATGGGTTTCCTGAGATCTTATTATTAAAGGCAAAACACACATTTATCAAATTCTCAAGCAATTTTCTTTTCCAGTCTAATTTTGGGAAGAATTAATAAATTTACGAACAATTTAAGTTTTCATAATATCTCTTTATTCTTAAGATCGAATGATAAATCATTGGAATTTTATAGTGTAGGTTATTTTTAATTTTATTTTGGATTTTCACATTTGAGGTATGTTTGGATCTTCTTGGGTAACAAGAATGACGTACAAAAAGTTATACATTTCTAAAATTCAAGTATTGACCTAACCACTTATCAAATTATGGCCTAGCTCACTATTGACGTTTTAATTCTCTATCTCTTCGACAATCTCACTAATCTGAAATTTGTTCTAAATGCAAAAAAGTGAAAAGAATGCATGTCATCTTTAATGAACGATCTTTGGGAAAAAATTGCGTGTTTATTTTTCACAATGATGTAGTTTATTGTCACAATATTATTATTGATGCTTATTTTTTCTGGTTGAAGTGGGATCTTATTTTTTAGTCTCTAGGATTATAACTTGTTGGTCAAATATTCAATTTTTATGATTCTTGCGATAACAACAAGGTATTTAAAAGATCTATAGACCTATCCATATTTTTTTTGCATTTTTTTAACAAATATCTTGTATTTTAGTTTGAAGTCACATCTAGTACTTTAACATATTCTTTTGAAAAATCACAAGGAGGTGAATTTTTTTCTTCATTAAAGGGGTTGATCACTTATATTGTGAGTGGTAAATATTTTTTTCTCTATTTTTCATGGATTTTCCTAAAATCGCAAATGGGGTTGCCATTGTTCAAATTGAAATTTCAAATATTCACATTTGCCACAAGTCTCGATATCACATTTGCAAATGTTCAAAATGAAATTTCAAATATTTCTTATAAGGAAAATGTGAATATAATAATGATATCAAGTTATAAGAGATGGATAAACATGAAGTACTATTGAAATTTCAAATATTCACATTTTGGGTTGATTTAGATAACTTCCCCTTTAATATTTTTATTATTTTTTGTGTAAACAAAAATATTTCTATTACAATATGAATTAATTTGGCCATTTTAAAGAAAAAGGACAATAATGAAAAATTACCTTACAATGGAAGGATGAATAAATCCTAAAAATATAGGTACGTAACATATTGTGAAAACATATTGGATTAACACTCTAATGACTCAAGACTCTTATCCCAAAATTGCCACTATTTTTTTACTTACTATTTCTTGAAGTTATTTGTGATCATTCATTGTATACTTAGATACTTCAATCCATATGGGATAGGTATCAATCCATCCAAGATAGGCATACGTCCATACGTAATAGACATCCATATATAAATGATAGGCATTCATCTACCCATCCTAAAGATGGACCTTAGTGCACTTCCATTACAAAGTGTGATCTTTAGAGAGAGTGACTTAGGGTGATGGACTATCCCTAAAATGACTTAGGGTAATGGACCATTCTTAATTCTAAAACTTCGGGTATAGCATATACCTTTGTGACCATTCTTGATTCTAAAACTCTGGGCATAGCATATACCTTTGTGATAAATTCCTACCCCATTCAAGTGGATAGTTATCCTTCGTAGATAAATTTCTTCAAACACCAACTTTGTGTACCATTTCTATCTACCATAAAAATGCAATAGTTTTTTCCTTCCTTCCATTTGGTCTTGAATAAACTATTCCTTTGTGTTGATTCATCCCTCTTATTACATCTCAATGGAATAAACTCTCCTTTGTGTTGATTCATCCCTCTTATTACATCTCAATGGAATAAACTTTTCCTCTGTGTTGATTCATCCCTCTTATTACATCTCAAAGGAATAAACTCTTTTTTTACATCTCAAAGTTCTCTATGATGTAAAGGGATCGAGTTATATTTTATACCTCTTGTTGAGATCAATGACCTCCCTTCTCAACATTTATCTCACGTATCTTCTATTATCTCTCCTTGACTTTCAAATGTCATATGTCCTTCTTAACCACACATAAAATAGGTTCCTCTAAATTATTTTTTCCTTTTATTTAGATATCCTCCTCTACTCTATTAAGAATACCCTCCATATTCTTTGTAGGCCTCACTATAGTGTGCATCCTCTCTCATCTCATCTTAGTTGTAATTTCCATTTCCATCCCTACTCTATGATATGTGTCACTATTCCTACAATTAAAAATATCATATTCTTTATCTCTAGAATGAGATTTTTATCCTTCACCATTTCTAAAATAGTTAGTACCACCTCTCTATCCCCTTTAGGTTGATACCTTATTGTTTCATCTTGTCCTAAATGTTTGGGTTTTCTCCCTTTTCTCACTCTAGTATCTTTTCCTTTCCTACTACTTCTAATTCAATGGCTTCTTTCTAGCGAGTGCCAATTGGTAGGCCTCCACAGTTGTCTATATATCTTAATGATATAGTATGATAATAAAATAACAATCAATAGAAAATCCATGTTAGATGTAGAGAACAATTGCTTGAAATAAATAACAAAGAAATGTGTGGTGGCTCAAACCAACCTAAAAATTCACATTGTTACTCTTCATAACACTATTAGATATATCAATGTTTTTTAACAAATTTTCTTATGATGTCCAAATCTAACATAAACTCATCAAGAATCAAATTAATCACATGGAAAGTCTTATTTTATAAATATCAAATATACATTATATCATAATATATATGGATATCACAACCAAGACACAAATATTAAGCATGGACACTCAACTTCAATAGGTTTAGGAACAAAGGGAGATAATTAAAGTACAAATAAACTATAGACTTGCTCACATCACTAGACTACTCAAAGATGCAATAGATGCAAAATGAAACCTAACCTAAATCAATAGTTATATTCAAGTACTAAAAATAGGCCAAGATTCACTAGGATGCAACCTTCCAAAAACTTCAGGACATATACAAGAATATCTTTCTAGCAAATAGATAAACGGTGATACCAATTCTATATATTGTTACAATATTCATAACTTGAGGAAAAGAAATAGTGCCAAAGGGGAAACGATGCTAGTAGGGAAACCAAAAAGATGATAGCTCAACATCTACAAACAACTACATCTAACTACAAAGGAATGTGAAGCTCTAGGTTAGCTCCCACAATAGATAAGAGACATAATGATCATTACCAAAATGTTTCCAATGTAATAGCATACATATGGTAGAAAACAATAAGAAGAGATCATAGAGGATATTATAAGAGATTAAGAACATGTTAGAGAATGGGAAAATATAGAATATGTTAAGTATTGAACATTGGATAATATAATATACTTACTAGTAAATTAATAGATATATAGAGTTTTGTGTTTTTTATTAACGTAAGTAAGATTTTGAAAGGTCCCAAAACCTTTTACATTAAGAAGGATACAACTTTAAGCACAACAAGACAACATGAACAACTAAGAAGTCAAGTACAGAACTAACAAGGACAATAGGACAGCCAAAACAAACTACCAAGTACTATAGGACAACCTCAACGAGGTATCTAGGAAGGTTATTCAATCTGACCATCCCATTAAACCCATCTCCAGCAGCAACCAAAGCAGGGGAAATAGGGGGAGTCATAGCACTAATAATGGGGGAAAGGGAAGAATAGCAACGGCTCATGGTAGCTATAGACACCTTCCAACTAGCTTTTAACATCAAGATCCTCAATGGACCCAGCCACTGAAAGCTCCTTAGCAGCCAGGGGAGCAAAAAGAAAGCCCTATGGAGTTCATTGCCAGATGGAACATTAGCAGTAGAAGGAGCAAACACAACGACCTCAGGGAAAAGAGGCAAAGACTCCCCTGACCGAAGGGCCACCCCATCCAAAGCCTCCTCTATAGAATCATAGACATCTATTTCCACATCGTTCCAAAACATCGTAGCATCATTGGAGCAGATCCCATCATCAGAGATAACCTTCTCAGCCTCCAAATGAGCGAACGCACGAGTACCCAGCAGGATATCTAAAAGTAGCTCATCATCATCATCATCTGAAGGAATAACGCCATCGTTTGCATCATCTTCAGAATATCCCTCACCGGTAATAGAAAACCCACCACCAGTGCTGGCAACAGGGGTTTTCACCGCTTTCACAGAGTGCACACAGGCGCCTAAGAGAGTGTCCTCAAACTTTGGGCCACCATTGCCTCCATCGGGGTCTCAATTGTCTGAATCTTCCATGCCATCGCTCGTACTAACAGGTCCTACTTTCCTTACCCTCTACACCTGCGTTCGTGACCCCACCTGCCCGCTCGTCTGCACCATTTTGAATTTCTCTTATGATTTCATGTTGATTATGCTTGGAGTATTATGTTGTGAGTTATATAGCATTAATATATTTTTGTTATTTATCAACATTCTTGTCAGAAAAATTTGACATATGTCATCATAAAACATGTGATCATTCTTATATTATAAGCACTAGAATATAATTACAACTTGCAATACATTAGGACTTAGAACTTTAGTTTGTGAATCCATTCTCGTTGCCAACACTCATCCACGTGATATCATTTTCTCTCATTTTGTTTTCATCTTAATTTTCATTCCGTTCTTCCATTGTTCTCTTTCCCTTGTTTACATTGTCTACTCTATATCCTAATTAGATTTCGTGGTCCATTTATAATTCTATTATAGAATACATTTAATTTAATAGTTGTCATTTTAATTTTTCATGAGAATCCAAATTTCAATATATAATAGGGAGCTAATCAAGGTAGGTTCTTTTTTTTTCTCTTTCATTTTGAATTTTTTTTTAATACAAAAAATTAATTGCAATGAAAGAATCTAGATGTTTCAAATTAAAGTCACAATTATGTAAAGTGCTAAGAACCTAAAGATGAAGAAATTCTAAAAACTTAGACTATTTTGAGATACGATCAGTTCACCACCTAAGTTTATTCTTTGTGATCACACATGATTTTTTATCGTAGAATAATCTTCCTAGACATAATATACAATTGATCCCATGTCAAATTTTCTCATGTAGTTTCAAATTTTGACAAAGAAATTTCTTTTTTCACTTGTATTTTACGTTGTAATTTTGACTATTATTGCCATGTTCTATTTTTCCATGTCTTGACTTCTGATTTTCTCTATAACTTTTTCTTACTACATGAAAATTTGAATTCTAGTATTTCACTATTATTTGTAATTCATCTATCCTATGTAACTAGAACAACTTGAGAAGACTTCAGCAACATTATATCTACCTTTCCTAATTTTATTAAACAATTATAATATAGTGTTAATGTTTAAGAGGATGAGATAACATTTATAATATCCATTGCGTGACCTCTTAATGTGGTATAGAGCCTCTAATCACAATATAAAACATATTTATTTTATAGGTAAATTTTATCTGTATAACTTTCAACCATCCATATTCTTTCTCTATGTCCCTTTTATTCTTAATCTCAACTTGTTAGTTTTTCTCATGTAAAGAACATAGGACAATAGTTTTTTGAATATAAATTTCTAACTCAAGTTTATTTCTAAATTCTTCTCCAATAATTATTTGATGCCTTCCTGCGAAATGGCGGCTTTGGAAGTCAACTGGATTGACAGTGGCAATAGGAGCTGGTCTACCGATGTGCGAATTTCTGGCACTCAGGCCGCAAAGGTTGGTTCATTGAGTGATGAAGCAGATATTGCCTTTCCTATCGAAACAGGTAGATTGCAATCAGCTTAGAAACTGATTAATGCTGGGAAAGCAGACATGTTCCAGGGTAACAGATATTACAGACCACGGATGAACTATAGAAATCCGTATCCAAGTGGTAACGAATGCCCTATTGACCCGCATAAATGGAAGGAAAATGGTTTTATTTGGAATAAAAAAGGCTGGTTTCACAAAGCTAAGCATCCTGCTTTCGAGGCCCCTTGAAACTGATATCCATCACCTGAATCTAGCATCCCCAATGCGGCAATTGAGAGAGGCAATCCTCATTCTGAACCTACTTTGGTCCCTCCGAAAGCTCATGGTATTTTCCAAATGCGGAATGGGCACTTCGGGCAAAATAACTCAAGGGAGGACCATGCTAGGTATTGGAGATCCAACTTCCGTCCTAAAATTCAGAACCCTTGGTCGAACCGAGAGAGCTACCCTGACTTCCGAAGAGAGACCTTCCTCCCTCAGCATCCCCGTCATTCCAAACCGGTAAGAAAAACCTCAAGACCTACCATCTTTTTGGATGAAAATAAAATTAATTCTTCTAGGTTGAGTTTGCTTGAGTTTTGCCTTTTCATCAAGTGGGGTGGTAGAAAGCGGGTTATGGGCAACTTTGAATCCTGGTGTAGAGCACAATGGGGAAAGGATATTAACATTAATATTCTCCCAAATGATTTCTATATGATTGAATTTATGAGCAATGAGGAGAAATGACAAGCTAAAAACAAATGTCCATATATCTTGGATGGCATTGAAGTTCACATAATAGATTGGCAGCCCAATTTCAATCCCCGAACACATGTATTAACGGACAGCAAGGTATGGATAAGATTGTACAACTGTCCCTCAGATTATTGGCACATTGATGTCATTAAGGATATATGCAAAAACCTTGGCACCTTTGTATCGGTTGATGACATTTTGGAGGATAAATTATGGGGAAGCTTCCTCAGAATTTGCATTAGCACAGATCAAATCACCAAGATCCCCAATGAACTCAAAATTATTGGTGCTGGGAAGATCTGGATCCAAAAGATTGATAGAGAAGATCAGTTGCATATTTGTTCTAAATGCTTCTCCTTGGATCACATTGACATTAGTTGTGATTTTTCGGCTTTGATACAACAAAGTTATTCCTATATGCAATTCCCTATTGAAGAAAAGTTGCAACCGGAACCTCCTAGCTCCACTAATACTGGGGAAGATTTCTACAATGAAACTCATGATAATGAGAATGTTCCATTGATGGAGGCAACTCCGTTGAACATAGCTCCTCCCTCCTTTGGACAAAGTGATAGCCAACAAGATCTTCTCATGCTTCTGGAAAAGACTAAAACTTTACAAGCGGATATTGAATCCAAATTAGCGGATTCACTTCCACCCTCTCCTCTTGTGCCCAAGAATCAACTGGTAATTGAAGATTGCAATTTTCACACTCAGGGTATGGAGGCTAGTACTCTGGGGGAGATGGGAGGGAAGATTTTCTCCTCGATAGGTATTGAATTGGAAGATGGTGAAATTGAATCTTCCTCCTTGAAGGGTGATGAAGACTTTGAACCTGACCCTAAGCTTATATTGGAGGTTACTACAAAAGGTTTTGGGAAGTCGGATTCAACTATTGACAAACCAAATTTTAAGCCAAAAGGTGTGCGAGGGCGCAAATTAAAAAAATTATGCTAGCAGTGGTTGGTGCTGCTAGTGGTCAAACCAAACTTAATTTAGGGAAGGGAAATGCCCTTCTCCAGGAGAAATGAAAATCTTATCTTGGAATGTCAGGGGCATCAATGGCCTTGATAAATGGTGCTTGATTAAGCGCCAGATTGATGACACCAAAGGAGATATTTGGCTACTACAAGAAACTAAGTGGAGTAAGGTTGAGACTGAAGCTAAAATGAGAGTTTGGAAACAGTGGAATGGGCTGTTTAGGCAATTAGATGGAGCCTCTGGTGGTTTGGGAATCATTTGGAATCCCATGATTGTTAGGATCTCTCTTGTTGGGGAAGATAAGTATTGGCAACATTTCTCGGTAACTATTCTTGGTCAGAATGAGAATTTCAATCTTTTCAATGTATATACACCATCTTCTGCTGGTGATAAATGTGCTCTCTGGGATCTCTTAACCATCAGACTGAACAGTATTACCGATGGTAGTTGTGTGGTAGCCGGGGACTTCAATGCGATCCTTTTCGGCATTGAGAAAATTGGGGGGTTTAGAGGACTGGTAAATCCCAGAAGGACTTTTTAGAATTTTTCGAAAAGAATCACCTTCTAGACATTATTCCTAAAAATGGAGTTTTCACATGGATGAACAAGAGAGTGGGTTTTACTAATATTGTTGAACGGCTTGACCGGTTTCTTGTTACTGGTGAGTGGCTAGGACAAAATCTAGCTTTAGAGTCATCGATTCTCCCGCTTATCGAATCAGATCATTACCCGATCTATCTGGAGGTCGCTATGGGTAAGCGGAGGGAGGTACTCCTTTCCGGTTTGAGAAAATTTGGTTCAGACTGCCTAAGCTATATGATCTTATATTTGTTTGGTGGAATGAACTGGTTCTTAGGAACCATTTGAGATTATTCATTCTCAATAAGAAGCTCAAGTATATTAAGGTTAAGATCAAAGAATGGAATAAGAGCCATTTCAAGAATATTCATATGGAGAAATTAAGAATTAAGGCTGAGCTGGATGAAATAAATAACTCTGTTATTACTTCACAAATGAATGAGGATTTATTTATCAAAGAAAATGCTCTCAAATCTGACCTAAATGAAATTCTTCGGTGCGAGGAAATCCATTGGCGTCAAAAAACAAGGGAGTTATGGCTAAAGGAAGGTGACAAAAACACCAAATTCTTCCATCGGTCGACCATTGCTAGTGGAAATAGAAACAAAATATCGAAGATTATGAGACCAGATGGAGTCAATGTCAGGAACTATGAGGACATTGTGCAAGAAGCTATAAGATTCTTTAATTCCTTATTGAATAGTGATCACCAGATCAATCACGAAGCAAGAGCCAAAAATCTTAACTCAATCCCATCCGTAATATCTGATAGTCAAAATGCAGCTCTCTGTACTCCTATTTCAATTGATGAAGTAAGGAAAACTACCTTTCAGCTGAAACCTAATAAGACTCCTAGCCCTGATGGCTTCTCTGCTTCTTTTTTCCATCATTTCTGGGATATCATCACTCGAGATCTATATCTTGCCATAGAAGAATCAAGAAAGAAAATGACTATGTTAGGTGCTATTAACAAACTTTTTTGACTCTAATCCTGAAGAAGCAAAACCCTCAACAGATGAGTGATTTTAGGCCCATTGCTCTATCCAACAAGGTATATAAGCTTGTAACAAAGATCATAGCCAACAGATTGAAGCCCCTCCTTAAACACATCATATCAAATGAACAAAGTGGCTTTTCCCCTGGAAGATCCATTGTGGAAGGCATTATCATTTCTCATGAAACGCTTCACACGGCCAGAAAAACCAAGGATTCCTATATGGTTTTAAAACTGGATATTCTGAAAGCTTATGATATGGTGGACAGGGATTTCTTATTTGATGTTCTTAATAAATTTGGCTTTTGCGAGGAGTGGATCACATGGGTCATGAGTTGTCTATCCTCCCCCAAATTCTTTGTTTTGGTTAATGGCTCATCTCATGGCTTCTTTTCCTCGACAAGAGGAATTCGACAAGGTGATCCAATATCACCATTTTTGTTTATCATAATGGTTGAAGCCTTAGGTTGATCAATCAGAGCCCTTCAGCTAGACGATCGTTGGATTGGAGTCAATGTGGCAACAAAGGTTGAAAAAATGACTCATTTGCAGTTTGCCGATGGTACCTTTCTGTTTGGTTCGACTTCCAAGAGGGAGGCAAGAAAAACTAAATCATGCATCGATGATTACTGTATGGCTTCTAGGAAGAAAATCAATTGGCACAAATCTAAAGTTTTTTTGTCAATACTCCAATTAACTTGTAAGGTGTATTATCAAGGATTCTTAATCTAAGAGTTGCAAACTTCCCAGGGAAATTTCTTGGAACCCCCCCTCTTCATTGGCAGTAACAAAACTCACTATTGGAAGCATCTTATTGATAAGTGCAAATCCAAGCTTGCAATTTGGAAAGGCAAGTGGTTATCCTCTGGTGGTAAACTCACTATGATAAAATCGATCCTTTCTGCGCTACCGGTTTATTCCATGGCTTGCTTGAGATTACTGATGGCAATTGAAGATGAATTGATCTCTCTAATGAGAAAGTTCCTTTGGAATGGTTCGGATGACAAAGGGAAATTTCCTTTGGTAGCTTGGAAAAATATCTACCAACCAAAAAAGGTAGGGGGTGCTGGCATTCACCAAATCTCGATTATGAATCTAGCTATGGGTGCAAAATTGGTTTGGGAAATTTGTAGTGGTGGGAAGGAAAAATGGGTAAGGCTTCTGAAACATAAATATCTGGACTCCTTGGAGCCAAAAAGGATTCTCACTATAAACAACCCCCCTAGAGGCTCGACCATTTGGAATTTTATTGTGGATAGTAGGGTAATCATAAGTGATCAGGTTACCTGGGATGTTACGAATGGTAGAAATGCCTCCTTTTGGATTGACTCTTGGACTAGTGAAGATGCCTTGTGTCTCAATCCCTCTCTGCAACCTATTATGGTAGAAACCTGTCTCCTTTGGGGGCATAATATCTATGATTATGGTTATCCTATCCAAGAAAATGTTATTGCTAAGTGGAAATGGAACTCCTTGGATCCCCTGGACTTGGATCAACATCAAAAAGACTTGCTTTCCAACATTCTTAGCAAAAGGATTATTTTCCCTCCCCTGAAAATGATATTATTAGGTGGTGCGGTTCCTCTGATGGTAAATACAAAGTATGTTTTGGTTACAAATTGAAAGAAGCAGTCGTAGACAAAAAATATTGGCCTATTAATCTTTTTTGGCATCTATGCCTCTTTCCCAAAGTAGGCTCTTTTGCCTGGTTGGCTTGTAAGAAAAAGATCTTAACTAAAGAAAGGCTCTATTCAATGGGTATCAATGGACCCAGCAAATGCACTCTATGTCTAGAGCATGAAGAGACTGTGGATCATCTACTTCTCCACTGCAATTTTTCCAACCACTATTGGTGGCATTTCATGGGAAAATTAAGAATCTTCAGCTCCTTCCCATCAGGGCTGGATAAGTGGTTTTCGCAATGGCCTAAACTGGCAGGAAAGGCTATTTTTGCTGATTTGCTTAATATCCTACCATCGCTTTTGATTTGAGAAATTTGGAAAGAAAGGAATCATAGAATCTTCCAGGGTAAGGAGATGAGCTTAATGTCTCTTTGTGGGAAAATTGAGATCCACCTGACTAAGCTCCTGAGTGAGTCTACTCAATCCAAATCATTAAAGAAGAATTTGTACACGGACTGGGATTGTAAGATTAAGTCAGCTCTCCCAAATTTACTCATTCCACCGCTTTTTGGCTTGGGAACCCTGGTGGATCATGTCAATCCAAGAGTGGGGGTGAAATGGGATGCGCCAGAACCTAGGTGGAGCAAGGTAAACTTCGATGGCACTTTTGCAAAAAATTCAGGTCAAAGTGGCATTGGTTGTATTTTGAGGGACTCTGATGGTTTCTGTATAAAAGAAATCTTTGAAAAGATTGGATTTGCTACTAACAATGAAGTCGAATTCAGAGCGGCTTTAAGAGGTCTTCAGTTAGGGAAGGAGCTTGGGGTGTAGAGAATTCATCTGGAGGGAGACTCATTAAATGTGGTTAATGCAATCCGCTATAATAACATCCCTAGTTGACGCCTTAACCAGTGGCTTCAACCAATTTTGGTGTTGTTAGCCACCTTTGATGAATTTTGGGTTAGCCACATCTATAGGGAAGGTAATGGAGAGGTTGATAGACTCTCTAAATTGGCGATAGCCATTGGTGACCCCCCTGATCTTCCACCGGTGTTATGGCATTCTTATCCTGCCAAGAAATGATGGTTTTTGGTTTAGTTTGTCGACAATGGCTTCTACCGATTGTCTGCTCCTTACAGATGATGGTTCTTTGTTGGGATGGTTGGTGACATTGTATTGCCTCCACCGGTCGACATAGTATCCTCACTTTCTCATTGAGGGGGTGCTCTCTGGTTGGGTCTCTTGCCAGTTGCGCTCTTCTCTCTTTTTTCGATTAAGTTTATCTCCATATTAATCACCAGTTGTGGTGCAAACCGGTACATTGCTCCCCAGTTGATGCTTTACTCCTTCTTAACCTAATGTCGTGGTTTCTAGTGGATTGACCGACTAACTGACTTGATATCCTGTTAAGGTTTCTTCTTGTCACCGAGATGTGACACATTGTCGTCATCATTGATCTGTGTCAGTTTGGGCCCCGTGGCAATTGGAAATAAGTGTACTTTAATTAATATCTTGTTATGACTAGATCCTTTCAAGATTTTCTCATAAGAACCAGATGGCTAAAGTCTGTCGACGTTAAGTTGACGAGCTTTGGCTTGGATGTTGTTTGGACACTGGCATTTCACGTGTGTGTGTGTATTCAATTGGCATGAACTACTTGTAGGGTGTCGTATTCTCTGGTTTGATGTCTTGCTATATAACAATGGAATGCCCTCTTTTTTCCATCAAATAATTGCTTTCTTTTCTCGGTACCTTGCTATGGAGACCCCAATTCTCCTCAAAGCTACTTGTCGCCAAATGGCTTTCCTGGGCGAAATAACGGACATATGTCTATAGGAGGTCCTCTTCTCTCGACATCCTCTTATCCTCCACAACTTTAAGAGGATTTTGGGGAAGGATTTCCTTATGTCTTATCACAGGTATAGAGCCAATGTCGATATCCTAGTGTTTTTCCTTTCAATGATATTATACATGGGTACTAGCAAGCAGAGAGCAAAACTGTTAACTCAAATAATGTTTAAACATCGCCTTTTGGGGGAGATTGATGCTGTATTGGATAATATTGATGCCAATCTGTGAATTCCGCTTCCCCAAAATTACTATATGACCTTAGACAACAGGGCAGAGGTGAGGAAGTTTGAGATTGTTAACTCCCTAGACTTTGATTCTCTTCAAGCAACCTGGTCTGTCATTACCAGGAGCATTGAATTCTTTCTTAAAGCGGCTAGCATCCAAAACGGCTTCACGTCAGAATGGAGGGCAAAATTTCTTCATGATGAAGAGCTAGTGGGTGTTGATGATTTTGGGATTTTGGAGAATGGAGACTTGGTGGTTGGTAATGACTAGGGGTTTGGGCTTGGTGAGGAGTGGTTCCCAAATGACTTTCGACTCCCTAGGGAGAAGGCAAAATCGGCCACTCACTTGAACTGTGGCACTGAATGCCCTATTGTCCTAGATGCGGCTCATGCTCTTGTGGATAGTGCTTCTGAAGACTCTCTTTGACTCCGGTTGTCATTGTTTTCTTCGGTTTCTCTTATTTTGTTATTGTCTGTTTTTGTTTTAAAACCTCTGTTATCTACCTTTTAGAGGTTGGTATCTGATGTCATGTACTCATCCTGCCTTCATTGCTGGTTTTTCTTTGTTTAAGGAATAGAGATAGGTAGCGGGTTTTCTTCCTGGTTCTTTCCCCCTACCGCTCTCACTGAATCAGGCCTTGTATTCTCTTTTTTGTTTAATACAAGGGTGTTGCCCCTCTGCAGCTATTTACTTATTAAAAATAAATAAAAAATTAGTTTTTTGAATATATGTATATGTGTGTATGTGTATGCATATATGCGTGTATATGTGTATATACATGCACACACACCTATGTATGACATGCATATAAATACATATAAAAATCTTAGACAAAAGATAGTCCAAGAAATGGTCAATAGGCAAAGTCTAGACACTCTAGTAAACATTTAGTTCAATTGCAATATCAATTTCCCTCTCCCCCATTATTTTAATATTAATCATGTTGACCTTCCACCAAGTTTTCAAGATATTCACATATTGTTTATTGAAAAAGAAATAAAAATACCGACACTCTATAATAAAAATAATTTGAGAATTAAATTTCATTAATACACATTTATTGAATAAATGTACTATAAAATCTGATAGTTACAAAGAAATAAATAGAATATATAATAATCTATGATCAAATTATAGCCATTGCAAAACAAAATTAATAAAAAATTAACCATTATCAAATATTTGAATACATAAATATGATGATTATTAAGTTGTTAACGAGTGAAGAGTATATTTTGACTAATAAAAAAAAAACAATTACTGTTTATCAAATGTTCATATAATTAAATATTAAATTATCATTAAGTATTTCACTTGACGAAATGAGATTTCCACAATCTATAAATTATCTGTAAGCAAGCTTATGAAACAATTATGTACGAGTTTTGTTATAACGCTTCGGATCACACTTCGTGATCCCTCATCAGGATGAATGAAAGCACAAGAAGCAAAAAATGAATCATAGAATGTAATCCCAAACATAATAAAAAACTTACCTTCCAATTTCTTCTTCAAAATCTTTTGCATTGAATGAAATGCGAAGAGCAGACCCGTGTAGAGGCAACACCCAACCATAAACCAGTGGACGTTAAATCGATGGGTAAAAGTCTGCATCGTCGTGAGCGTAGGGTAAGGAGCAAATACAACTTCCATTCTCAAATCTTCCCACACACGACACCCCATATAATATATATTTCACCTTATCACGGCCATGACCATCGTCTTGCTCTCCATAGATACGAAAGTCAAGTCCACGAGCATGACTTTTTGATACGTATTATCGTTTAATTGTATTTTGTCATTATGGCGTGATTTCGATTTGAGTTCACAGATTTGTGTGTCGATTAAACAATTCTCCTTTTATCTGACCATTTTACAGTCAATTAAAGACTCTCGGAGCTTTAGTCTTTCATACTTATTATTGTTAAATACAATTTTTCTCATTATGTTGTGATTTCGGTTTTAATACAAAGATTTGTATTTACACGTATGTCGATTAAGTCTTTCCAGTCGAAAACGATAAGTGACGATTTTATTACCCTCCAAATTGACTTTTGCTGCGCTGTGGTTTTCTTTTTAAGAAATGATCAAAATCAAAACGTCGGTTACTGAATTGTATTTCACGGTATATTTATTCTGTCTGAGTTTTATGCCATATGATATTAGTCTATTACTTAATTGGTCTAGCACGGCATTTTTATGGTGATGGGTAATAGGGAGAGGAAAAAGCATGTTGTTTATATGCCATCATGATATATGGTGTTATTGTCTTTCGATGTAGGTTGTTTGTGATTTTTTATTTTAAATTTATAATCTGTAAAATTAAGTGATTTAACCCTCACAAAACATTATGAAGAGATTTTACATTTATATAGCAATGAATTGTGATTATGTATTTTTAAAAATTATAGAAATTGTAGTAAGACAATAATATATTTGTATATATAGATAGGTAATCATATCTTTCTATATATTTAAAACAAAAATATATTGTGATTGTAATGGAGGATTATTTGTACAATTTGTAATAGTATTTGAAAATAAAAAACATAATTTTCTTTGAATTGTATATACATATTTTACAAAATTCATTATTTTTAAAAAGTCACAAAAATGAAATAGATTCAAGTTGGACATACATCTTGATCACTTGATGCTCTAAAAGAATCATAACTAAATTTACATTTTTCCTATTTGGACCTTCAAATGCACATATATCCGTACTCCTACTTCTATTTGACTTCTCTCATTTAATTAATGTACCTCCACAAACATTTTTCTATATACAAATCACCATTTTTATCAAGTATTTTTTACTAAATATTAGAAACTAAAATTATTTATATTTTTTTATATTTACACTTGATATATTATTATAATGGTTAGATTTATAACTTTTCAACATTTATTTATGTATCTTCTATTCCTTTTAAATATTTGTACAATTATATATAAATTTACACCCCTCTCTCTCTATTTCTAGATTGAGATGTTATACATACACAAATTACTCTTATTTATAATTTTAGATTTACACTTGTTATAATTATAGTGGTTATGAAATTTCTTGATTTCTATATTTACTTTATTTACATGTATATGTATGTATGTGTGTAGATATATGTGTGTGTGTTCATGTGTATATATGTCTATGTATGTATGTGTGTAGATATATGTGTGTGTGTTCATGTGTATATATGTCTATGTATATATGTGCATATATATTATATGCATAGATACATACACATATATGTATATATGTGTGTATTTATTATAATCTTTACATATTTTAATACCTTCAAATATCTATATAAATATTTATACTTAAATAGAACTCTATTTGTATATATATGATTGTATATACATACACATTACTATACATATAAAAGGCTACACTAGTCTACAATTGCTAATTTAAGACTTTAGATACAAAGAGGGGAGCATCAAACCCCTGTAGTCATCCATCCACAACAAAGAAAATGGAAGCAAAGTTAAAACACCTGCACAATGGGATCTCCTGCTACCAAAATCCATTGCTAGAATAATGGTTTTTCTTTTGGAATATCACATTGCCAAAAGTCGATGCCAGAATAAACGATCCCCCAAATGAAAACTTGATGTTATTGATTAGGTAAAATAGGTTTTAAAGGGTCCCCAATGCCCTTTACAATGACCAAAAACTACCAACAAAAGATAAACTAACCAAAACCATCAACAAACTAATACCAACAACAAAACACAACCAAGCCTAAACCAACTTACGAAAGTTCTTTCAAAATCTTAGCAACTTCCATATCCTTATGAATGATCTGGTCATGCATATTCATCACCTCTTTTATCACTTGGGTAGGATCTTCAGAATCATTTAACTGGCTTTAGGTCCTAGACAAGGGCCCCTACACCTTGGATGAAACCTATTTACCTAGAGTAACAACAAGGCCAACAACCTCCACCTCCTCACCAACAACATCAACACCCATCTTTGATCTATTATCTTTCTTCTTCTTTCCTCCCATCCCCAAGTTTTGGGATTTCTCATTAAGCATACAGAGTCCCTTGGCATTCCTCTAACACCCTCCTTGCTGACATTTACCATTGAATTGAGTTTATTGTTAACCTTAGTGATCGAGATTTGTAGCATGATGATTCTTTCCTCCCGATTGGATTTCATATGCGTAAGATCATTGGCCAAAACTTCAATTAGTACCAAAATTTTCTTAGACTCGTTATTCTTCATTCTCCTATCCCCATCACTAGAAGACTATCCACCTTATTAGAGAGGGAGCATAATGTATTCCTGATATCATTAATCTCATACACAAACCAATTGGCCAAATTGGTGTGTCCTTTAGTGGCTTCCATGAGAAGCACCTCCACATCCTCATAGGCATTCATAGGGATTTCCTTTAGAGCCTCCTCTTCAACACCAATAGGCAAGATAAAAGGTGAACCCAAAGTCTGTTAAATGTGAATGCAATTGCAAAAAAAGATTGAAATGCCATTTATAAAAGGCAAGATAAAAAGTGAACCATTCATAAATAAAATAATTGTATTTAAGAGCCATTTGACGATATGCACACTTTCTAACACACGCACTAAAGTTAGGAGACAGAGAGGGAACAGTATACAAGGAATAAGAGGAAGAAGAATGGGATGTATATTGAGATTGAAGTACTCTAACAGTTCTAGCAGTTTTATTTTCTAGCGACTTTTTATTTTTCTAGATTTTCTTCGGTTCTAATCTCTCACGTCTTTCCAGGTTTCATTTAAGATTCGGAAGGAGAAGTCTAACATGACATTGATTGATTTTCCTCTCAAATGAATATACAATTAAATAAATAAACTACAATGCCTCTTAAACATACGTGTGGATAAAGAATAACAAGTCAAAATATACAAGATGGCAAATCATTCACTTTGATGTGTCGCCCAAATCATTATGGGGCCATTAACATCTACACACCTTTTTTTATTGTCTGTAATGGTGAAATTTGTATATATCTTTATTATTTCTTTTAGTTTTTATCTTTATTTTTCTTGAATATTATAAATGCAAAATCTTAAATTAATAATTAGTAAATTATTTTGTTAAGTTTAGTTTGTGAATCTATATCTATTTATTTTTATTATTTTCAGTTTAAATTAAATCTTATATATCTATCATTTGTATTTCACTATAATATCAATTATTGCACTCCCACACACATTGACTATTTTATTTGTAAGGTTCATATTTGTGCAACTACCATCAAGGCTACAGATTCACAAATCCACAACAATGAAAGGAGACCATATTGCATGTAGGAAGAAATGCTTTTGGTAGTTTGTGGCATCTCTTGAAGGCTCGCTACAAAAAGGCACATTAGAGGGTGATTGAAGTGGCGTTGAAAGTCACTATTGACTATTAATTTGACCTGAATGCATATGATGTGTTGTTAACAGCCATTCTAGAGGCAAACATGTAGTTTTTTCAAAGCATTCAAGATGTTGAATTTAGGTCACATGAGAGGCTCAAATTTTGTTTACACTCATATTTAACCACTATTGACACCATCTTAGTTAAATGTAGTCACATTTTCAGAACACCTAATGTAATGCCCATCAAAATACCTTAGAGAAATATAACCATCTAACTAATAAATGGATATAAAATTTTTTTTAACATTTTCTACTAATGCAACACATATACTAAGATACTCATAAGCATTAAACAACCATATACAAGATATACACTTAATCATCTTAAGTATAATCATAAGAGCACATTACACAGATGGAAATAAATATAGCTCATCAAATATTATTCCCTAGAGTATCCCAACATTATTACTTAAAACAACACTAAGAACATAACATCAGAATCACTACCATAATCCATTAGAATCTATCATTATCTACATTTACTTCCCACAATTATATGAGAGGTAATTCATTTATTTATCTATCATGAAGATATCTAATTACCATGCAAATTCCATTAGCCACCTTAAATTTATTTCAAGAGCACCAATCCAAATGTTCCTAATTCTCGATTTCCTTAGTTACTATTATGTCATCATTAATCCATTACCAATATCATCTACAACATAGTTAATTTATTTCCCTTAATAAGAACTAATCTTTCACATCATCATAAATCTAATCATATAATCATTTCAAAAGACAAGTACAATAAGAAAAATAACTTATTTTCCATCAAGCATATAAAGTCTATTCCATCCAAGGCTAATCCAATGACAATTTAATCAGTCATAAATGTAAATCTAATTTTCCATAAATGAACAACATCCAAGAGACAACATAGAATCAACTAGGATCACAATAAAATATTCTTTTACAAATACCATGATCTCAACCTACTACATCATTTTCTTTAAATAAGAATACCATATTCTTTACATCAAATGTATGATACTCAATCTACAAATACAACTATGTCAAGGAGGCCACATGAATCATATTACATCAATCTAGTCCAAAATGCCATCCAACGATGAAGAGACATAGAATCCACATCCATGCATAAGAGCATCCAATGAAGAACATCCCAATGGAAGAAGGCATCAAAATACCTGACCATGTGAAACCATAAGGAACCACCCTCCATGCTAGGAGATGACAAAAGGTCCCACACACAATCTAGTCCTGGGCTGACACCTAACAACCAAAGAGATCTCAACAAGACAACAACCACAATTGAAACCAACCACATGAGCAAATAATCCAAATCACATCACGTGGCTAAATCGAAAGCATAAAAATCCTAGAGGTATAACAACAACCATGGCATAAGGAACAAGGACACATGTAGGGAAGAGAGTGTCATCACATGCTATCCTCACAAAGAAGGGAGTAATATATAAACATCAGGATCTCCATCCGGGACTACGCGATCTCCAAATTCTCCACTCATCCTCCTGATAGACATGTGAAACCATCTCATCTTATGAAAGAATCAAGGGAGTTCAATTTACCATCTCTATGGTCTTCCCAAGCTCATCTCAAGTCTCCACTCAAGGGCTATGAGGTGGGGAACCAAAATCCATTTAATTATCTTGTTTAGGTGAGTCCTAATTACAAAACCCAACTAACTAATTATTATGGTTATCACTTATTTAAATCAAGAAAAACTTCTAATGTGTTCTTGGTGGTCTAGACTTCAAGCATCCTTACAAGGAACCTCTTTAAAGCCTATTCTCTCATGACCTCAACCATTATATGGAAGCCCACTCCCCCTTATCGTATTCCAAGACCTTAGGGTAATCACATATCACAACATCAATAAGGAGGCTCATATAGATGTGCAACATCCATATTTACATAAGTAGTAAAAAACAATAGCCAAAATGCCATAATGCCAACATCTAAAACATAAATCCCTCATGCTCAGACATGAACAATAACCATCCTCAATAGCGAGGCACAGTTCATTTTATTGGACCCATAAGCACAATAACCCTCTACAACAAGGAAATATACATCTTGCTGGAGCCATAAAAATGTGTTCCTCAATAGTAAGGCACAATTAATTTTGCCAGAGCTAAAACATACACAAATACCAAGATCTAAACAAAACACAACTTTGATAATCACAAGAATGCCAAAATATAGCCTCTAGTACTAAATAAGACTCAAGAAAAATGACTCATAAAGTCAAAATGATCAAAATAATGAAAATAGAGTAGTTTAATGCTTTCACATAAAAGTATAGCGCATTCATTAACTAAATCTGTGCATATGAGACCTAGAACAATGCTTTCATTATACAGTTTAGTACATATGAACATTTTTGCAGAGCCTTTATTAGATATATTAGCGCATTTACTCTATGATTTAGTGCATATAAATTACAAACCGATGCATACATAAAAAAGAATAGTGCATATACATGAAATAATAGCTCACTCACTACTCTAGTGCATTTGCTTGGGGATTTAGCACATATGAAGTTAGACTCAAAAAAACAAAGATCAAAATTTCATGATTAAATTCAAAAATACTCAAAGTCATAAGGATAACTCTAAAAGAAACCATAAAAAGAACAATACAAAGTTCCATTTCTTGGGAAACCAAACACATAAAATTATCAACCAAAGCATGACAAATGATCCATAGTCGATTCATAGACAACTCCAAGCGACACACAGAAACATCTCCCACCTACAAGAGGAAAGAAGAAGGATAAGTTCAAGAGGTAAGGCTCCAAGTTCTGCCAAACAAAGAAATTATTCCAATCACAACACCCTCAAAGCGTAAGGATACCAGAGTCTCCCAAAAAAATTCACCGTACAACCAATTCAAAACATTGCATAAGAGAATATGAACAAAGCATCCCTGCCAAACACACCACCAACTAAAAATCCAGTCAATGAAATAGTATCCCCAAACATTATATCTAAAAGTATATAATTATTCACATTATAACTTAATAGTCTGTCGCAGATAATCTTTCAGCCAGACATAGTGAAAACAATCTTTTAAAACTAAAATCAATAGAAGGAATAACTCCTCCAACCTAGAAATCAAAGTTATGGCAATGAAATTCAAAGTAGAGAAATCCAAATTCAAAATCCAACCAAGCCAATTCGAAGCTCCAAACAATCGAAAATCTCAACAATGAAGAAAATTTCTCCAAAAAGCCAACCCATGGAAAAACTCAAAAAGCCATATAAATAAAATTGCATTGAAAACTAATCAAAATAATCAATAATATAATATTTATTACCAACCATGCACAAAATCGAGGTAAGAAAATATAAAATAATATTATTTAACTTATCTACATCTCTCAACCAATAATAAAACATGGTAGGAAAGATAAATAATAATTAAATAACCCAAAAGGGGTAAAAATGAATTAAATAATAATAATGACCATTTAATTAAATAGACCATGGGAAATATAAATAAGTGCATCAATAAAATATAATGCCACAAATAATAATGTAAGCTCAAATTTATCAATAATTAAATAAATAAATAATAAATATCCAAGTAAACATTAAATCACTAAATAAAAATAAAAGCGCCAATTAAATATAAACCAATAATTCAAAGTTCAATAAACATTAATCAAAATAAATATCAATCCTCAACAATAAATCACCCAATAATAATTAAATATCAAAACTAAACATCAAGTTCATTTAAATATTAATAAGCTATATGAATCAATTATTAATTAATTAATTAACCATAACACCACAAGGAAACCAACACAAGGTTGAAGAACACATCTCAAGAAGCTAAGAAGGTGACTCACACCACGACACTAAACTGACAAGGATATCAACTTAAACCTAGACTGTGTAAAAGGAACTCATGTCACCTCTGATCAACTTGCCATTGGGATGAAGAAACTCTCAGACCTATGAGACCAGGTGGAGTCGATGTTTAATACCTACAACCCTGCAACCTTCAATGTCCACGAGATAACATATACAATAACATTTTTCATAAGTAATCAAACAAGTGAAAGAGAATCACTACATCATAGCATGCTCGTAATGAGTGATATGGCATCGTCTCTATCACAAATACAATAGTAAGATAGTCACGACAATCATAGCATCAACTCATCCAATATAATCATGAAGTAGGGTTAGCACTATCGAAATACCATCATAATATCATAAACAATATAAACTATTTGTGAACAATGAGTGCATACAAAGCATCAAATATAAGTCCATCCATCATAATAATCTAGGATATGTCATTATCCACATAAGTCATCATATATCAAATACAATTAGAAAGTGTCTAGCATCATCAATAAGTATTTGAAACATAAGTAAATCCATAGTATGAATCAAAACACCATCAAAAGGTCTAAATAAGTATGCATGAAACAAAAGATGAATCAGGGAGGGACACTACACCTAACCTCTTACTCTTTTTCAATTGAAGAGATAATTACTATGCCCCTACCTTGCACTTTGTAAGTGATCATAGAAATCATAAAAATATTCTTTTATACTAAAGCATTGTACTTGCTTCATTTTGTAGCAATATCAAAGTTATATCCATTCAACCTATACCATCCACCATTATTTCAATTTATTAGTGAACCTTGAAAATAAGTAAACTTGTATAATTTAATGAAACCTAGTGTTAAATAAGCAATACTAAAATTGGCTAGATTCTTTTGGCAGCAAATGGATAGTTCATAAGAGTTTTTATTCTTTTGTTGCCCTATGGATTCCTCAGTGTTATGCCAAACTATCATTATCCATATTGACAAAAGGTTGGCTTGTTTGATTAGGGACAAAATTTCCTTGCAGATTTGTTCTAAAGTTCTATGTACTATTCACATCTACCATTCCTCTTACTAAGAATCTTCCATATCCTCACATCAAAATCTTGAAATTATTGTAATATATTTTTGGTAGGATTTGTTTATGTAGGGAAAATGTTTTCACAAAATTGCATAGGGTTTCTATTTCCTTTAGTTAGTTTGGTCTTATTAGTACTCAACACTATGTTTTCACAAAATTGCATACAGCTCTTGATGAGAATTATACTTGAAAGATCTTGTTTAGGTAGTATATATTTTCTAGTTTCTTCAACGGTAACAAAATGTGAAGAGATCTTAATTTTCATTCTCTCTTTATCATGAAGGAACATATTTAGATTCAAAGAGTGTTTGTGACAAAAAGAATATGAAAGTCATGGGAAGCTATTATGTTCTAAATTATATGAAATATAACTGATTTTTATTATAGGTTACTCATTATTGAATAGTACATTTGGTGATCTCTTATGATCACTTTCTAAGATCTAAGATTCCTACTTAGGTTCTATAGCTTCATGTTGGAATCAAGGGAACATGAAGAAGGGGGGTTTGAATTAGTGTTCAACAAATTTAACTTTAACAACTTGATTTTTCAATCACTTAATGCAAATGAAGAAAAGTAAAGTGCAAAACCACAAAGTCAAGATCAGCAAGACCATAATACTAATATTTTTATGTGGAAACCCGGTTAAGGGAAAAACCACAGTGGGATTCAAATCCACAATATTAATATACTCTATTAGAAGTATAAAAATATTACATAAGGGGAATGCACATGCATTCAGACACACTGCCTAGAGCTCACTGCTCAAAGTTTACAATAAGGGCTACAACCTGAAAGGCTCACTACCTTACAAAATGATTGTAAGAGACACAAAAGAGTGAACTATTTAATATTATCAACAAATGCCTAAGTATTGTTCTGGTTAAGCACAAAACACATGATCACACTCTACTCTACTACTCTGCTTTGTTATAATATTTTGCAACATATTGGAGCACCAATCTTCCAACCACGCATGAGAAACTGCGCACAATAGCTCATACACACTTCACATATCACCATTGATCTAAAAAATGATCAAATCAACTGGCCTTATATATTCACAACATCAAATTAGCTCAATTCCATGTCCGCCCAAAAAACCACATAACACACAACATGAAATAGGTTACCCAAGTCAGCTCAAACTGATTAAAAAATAACTAAGCGGACCGAAAAATGTTGGCATTATAAAAAGATTGAGAAGATTGTTGGAGATAAATGATATAATTGATAAAGGATGATTACTGTCTTAATATTATTATTTTGTCATTGATGTCAAGTAATTGATTTTCTGATTCAGTATGATGTTGTCATATCTTAAAAATCATGCTCTGATGAGTATAAAGATGTTGGTAAATGACATGGAAAGAATGTGAGAATAAAGGGGAGTAATAAGTTATTCAATGGGCAATGATTACCGAGTTAGATAGTGACGAGATTATGATGTTTTGATTGTTTTGATATCCTATATATGTGTATTCAAAGACTGAACAAGAAGGAGAAAATATTTCATGCAATAGAATGAGTAGAGGTTTGATACTATTCTATTTTACCGAGCATAGAGCTAGTCAGTTAACACTAAGGATATCGATATCGGTTGATGAAGGAAGAATGTCTACCGAGTAAAGTTCAATATTAACTAAGTAACAACCGAGCAGTAACAAACGCATTGGATGAATAAATACATTATTAATTATAGGATACCAATGAGCTAGAGATGTATAAATGATTGGTATGTCGTGCAAGAAGTTTGTTGAGGATCTACGACAATGAAAATACAAGAGTTAGATCTACAGTGCAGATTGAACAGTCATAACCTAGCACAAGTACCAAGGAAGGAATACAAGTTCCAAGGTGAGATAAAACATTTTTCAGATCGAAGGATTCAATGAACCTAGTCAAGTATGATGATCTGATGGCTAAGATTGATCATGGGATATGTGATCAAGGAGATTAAGAAGTTAGGAATTGCTTATAAATAAATAATAGTTATAGAACAAAGGAAGTGGGAAAATTGGAAGCACAGTGATGCTACAGAGGTGATTACTGAGTACAAAAGATTGAAGATCTAATTGTAGAACAGATTGAGAAGCCCAGCAAGAAGAAATATAAGTCTTATGAAAAGATTAAATCTTGAGTACATTGAGCACATACAATCTGCTTTAGCATTTCAGATGTGAAGTTGTAAATATATTTTATTACTGTTATTTATTTTTGTAAGTGACAGGAAATCTCTTAACCGAGTGGACCTAATAGTCTTATTTGTAAATCCTCTAGCAAGGTAACATTCTGAATGAGTGTTTGAAATCCTTTGACAAGGTCACTTCTAACAAAGTGCAAGATCCTAACAGATCTGAGGGAAATCCCTTAACTGGGTCACATCTAGCAATGTGTATGTAATTTTTAATAGGATTTTCTTTTAACCGAGCACACTCTAGAAGAGTATATTTTCTGAGTGGGTTCGAAATCCCATAGTGGTTTTTCCCTATTTGGGTTTCCATGTTAAATCTGGTGTTAAATGTGTTATGATGTTTTATGTTTGTTAGTTTATGAGTTTGAATGATTTACAGTCATAGTTGCATATTAAGTAAAGGCCACCGAGGTTGAATCTAATGAATACACTGTATTGTGTGTTTATATGATTCACCCCCCCTCTCATCTAACTAACAATTGGTATCAGAGATTTGGACTCCAGAAGAAAAGTTTAAAGGAACTTGAGGCAAGATTCGAAGATGTATAAAAGGGATGCACCAAAGCTGAACAAGTCAAGTTTTTCCACATGGCAGAAAAGGATGAAGCTGCAATTATCAGGAATTGGAGAATATGCAACATATTATCTAGAGAACGATTACATTGCACCCAGCACCTACCCGATGACAATGGAAGAGATAAAGGCAAAGAAAGAACATATTCAAGAAATGATTGAAATAACATCAACATTGACTGACTAAGAGTTTAATGATCTAGAAGGTTGTAATGATGCCAAAGCAATGTGGAATAAGCTTATATCTGTATATGGTGGTGATGAACATGTTCAGAGAGAAAAAGTAGACAGTCTAAGAGGTCAACTTGAATCCATGAGAATGAATGAAGGTAAGAACATTATCCAATATAGTACAAGGTTAAAGGAAATTGTCAATCAAATCAATGGAGCAGGAGGAACTATTGAAGAAAAGGATGTAACAAGTAAGTTGCTTAGAACACTTCTACCTACTTATGCCATTCGAGTCTCTGCAATTAATGAATTAAGGTCTGTACCAAACATGCCAGTCTCTTTAGATGCTACTATCGGTAAGCTACATGCATTTGAGTTAAGCAATTTTGATAACAGTGGGTCTTCGGTAAATAAAGTTGAATCTGCATTCAGTTCTTTTCATCTTGGTGAATCTGATGATTACAATGATAGAATGTATAAGTATACTGAAGGAAATCATAGTGGAGCAAGTGAGAGATTTCGCAAAAACATGGAAGAAGTACACAAACTATATGACGAAATAAAAAAGCAAGAAGAGTTTGAAGCATTATTAGCTAGAAGGTTACCAAGAGGTAAAGGTAAGTATAAAGGAAAGTTACCTTTGAAATTTTTTAACTGTGATAAAATAGGACATATGGCTTCTAACTGTCCTGACAAAGAATCAAGTGAAAGGAAAGAATACCGAGATGACAGATAGAAAGACAACCATTACAGAGGGCACCGAGACTTCAGAAGGAGAGATAGAAAGACATGCCTAGTAGATGATGTGGAATCCAACGATGATAAATTTGATGAGACTGAGATAGAGGAAGTTGTTTATGTGGCTATCAAAGATGGATCAGATGAAGAAAGGTGTGAGGAAAAAGCCCTAATATCTCACATAAATAACAATGATTCTTGGATCATAGATAGTGGATGCTCACATCACATGATAGGTGATAAACACAAGTTTGTTAAAATAGAAGACTATGATGGAGGTTATGTAATATTTGGTAATGATGCACCATGTCTGGTGAAAGGTAAAGGGTCTATTACACTTCTTGAATAGGATACCGAATAGAATTTTAGAAGGGAATTGTCAAAGTTCATGACAAACATGGAAAGCTGGCTGCTATTAGGACTCAAACAAGAGGTAATACATTTCATCTTGACTCAACTCGAAACAATTGTCTGTATGCAAAATAGAAGATACTTGGTTATGGCATAAAAGGTTTTGTCATGTAAATTTCGATAATCTGATCAAAATAAGTAAAACGCATCATGTAAGAGGTCCACCGAGCTTGGAAAAACCCGAGAATGCAATGTGTCGAGGATGCCAGATGGGTAAGATGAAAAAATCAAGCTTTACAAGTAAGTCTTACACTTCTAAAGGAATTTTAGATCTTGTGCACACTAATCTCTGTGGTCCTATGAAAGTTCAAAGTTATTATGGAGATAAATACTTCATATCATTTGTGGATGATTACTCAAGGATGATCTCAGTTATGTTTTTAAAAGAGAAATCAGACACCTTTCAAATGTTCAAATGGTATAAGGCAAGAGTTGAAAATGAAACAGGAAGACAGTTGAAATGTCTAAGATTTGACAAAGGAGGAGAGTTCATTTCTGATGAATTTAACCTATTTTACAATGATCATGGTATAAAGAGACAAGTGTCTGCACCGAGAACACCATAGCAAAATGGGATAGCTGAAAGAAGAAATAGATCTATTGTAGATTGTGCCAGAACCCTGATGATAGGAAAGAGGGTACCTCAAACATTTTGGAGAGAAGCAATCAGCACTGCAGTTTACACCCTGAACCGAGTACAACTGAAGAAAGGAACTTTGGAGACACCGTATAAAATCTGGTATGACAAGAAACCTTATGAGTTATTTTAAAATATTTGGAAGTAGATGTTATGTTCACAAAGATGATAAAACTGGAAAGTTTGATCAGAAAAGTGAGGAAGGAACATTTTTTGGTTATTCTTCTAGAAGTAAAGCATTTAAAGGTCTGATCAAATCCTCTAACAAAATAGTGGAAAGTTCAAATGTGAAAATTGATGAATTTGCAGAAAGAAATGATGAAGGAAACTCCAAAGAACCAGAAGATTATGAACAGTTTGTATATGTACAACCGACCAGTTTTACCGAGATAGACAATGAAGAATATACTCAGTTACCGAGTGATGAAGAAGATCATACAGAGCCTACCGAGCCTATATTAGCCAAATATGTCAGAAGAAATCATGCATCAAGTCAGATTATAGGAGACAAGGATGATCCAGTGATGACAAGGATCAAACTGAGACAGAACACATGTCTGATCTATGAATTTGAACCGCGAATAGTAAAAGAGGCATTCAACAATGAAGATTGGGTAAATGCTATGACTGAAGAGATTGAACAAATCAAGAAAAATGAAACATGGACACTGGTCCCAAGACCAAAAGAGAAAAATGTAATTGGTAAAAAGTGGATTTTCAGAAACAAGCTAAATGAAAAAGGTGAGGTCGTTCAGAATAAAGCAAGACTAGTTTGCAAAGGTTATGCTCAAGAAGAAGGAATAGACTATGCAGAGACTTTTGCACCTGTAGCAAGACTTGAAGGAGTAAGAACATTGTTGGCATATGTTGCTTACAAAAATTTCAAGATATATCAAATGGATGTTAAATCTACATTTTTGAATGGTATACTAGAAGAAGAAGTTTATATTGAACAACCTGAAGGATTTATTGAAGAGAAGAATAAAGATCAGGTATGTAAGTTGAACAAAGCATTATATGGCCTGAAGAAAGCACCTAGAGCATGGTATGAAAGATTGCACTCTTATCTAATCAAGATTGGTTTTATGAGGACAAGTGAAAACAACAACATGTATATGAAGAATGATGAGGAAAATGGAATAATGATTTCAGCTATATTTGTTGATGATATTATCTTTTGTGGAAATGACTCTTTATGCAAGAACTTTGGAAATGAAATGTGCAAAGAATATGAGATGTCATTAATCGGTGAAATAAAGTATTTTATAGGTTTGCAAATACTGCAAATGAAAAATGAGATCTTCATTACTCAATCCGAGTACATAAAGGAAATCTTGAAGAAATTTGGAATGGAGGATTCTAAACCTGTAAGTACTCCTATGACTACTAATTGTAAACTATCAAAGAGTGATGAATCTGCATATGTTGATGAGACACTTTACCGATCTATGATTGGAAAGTTACAATATGTGGTTCATAGCATGCCTGATATAGAACATGTAGTAGGTATAGTTGCAAGATTTTCTGCAGATCTCAAAGAAACCCATATGACAGCAATCAAGAGAATTTTCAGATACTTGAGAGGCATTGAAGATTATGGTTTAGTATATAAAAAGAGGAATGATTTTGACTTAAAGTCTATATTGATGCTGACTGGGCAGGAAACATTGATGACAGGAAAAGCACAAGTGGTGGAGCTTTCTTTTTGGGAGAGAGACTAGTGAGTTGGCTTAGCAAGAAACAAGGATGCATTTCACAGTCAACAGCTGAAGCTGAATATGTCACTGTAGCTTTGAATTGTACCAATATAGCATGGATCAAACAACTATTGGAAGGTATGATTGAGAAATTTACCAAGCTAGTAACTATATTCTGTGATAATACTAGTGCTATTAACATTTCAAAGAATCCGGTAATGCACTCTAAGACAAAGCATATCTCTATAAAGTATCATTATCTCAGAGAAGAAGTTCAAGATAAGAAAGTTGTGCTGGAATATATTAGTTCAAAGGAACAAATAGCAGACATCTTCACTAAGCCACTGCCAAGGAAAACTTTTGAGTACCTCAGAAGTAAGTTAGGGGTCCTACCCCTATCTTTTACTCACTGACACAGTCCAATGAAAGCATCAATTCTATGACTCTATAGAATACTAGTTGTGAGTTGATGCTGATTTACACACTTTAGAAGGATGTCTAAAGGTGTGTAGGAAACAGTGAATGAAGACAAGTTGCTCTGACCAAGACTTAGATGATACATTTGTATATGTTTTATCAAGCAAGAAAATTACTTCATAGGGGAAGTAATCATGCATTAGTTTTACTTTTTGGCATTGTTGTCAAAGGGGGAGAAGACTAATAAAAGGGGGAGAAGTTTGCAGGAGATGTTTTCAGCTCAAGGTTAACAGTAGATAGTTTTGCAACAATCTGAATCCGAATCAATTGAAATGAATCAAGTTGGTATTGCCATTAAAGTTGGTATTGCCATCAATGCCAAAGAGGGAGATTGTTGGCATTACAAAAAGATTGAGAAGATTGTTGGAGATAAATGATATAATTGATAAAGGATGATTACTATCTTAATATTATTATTTTGTCATTGATGTCAAGTAATTAATTTTCTGATTGAGTATGATGTTGCCATATCTTCAAAAGTATGCTTTGATGAGTATAAAGATGTCGGTAAATGACATGGGAAGAATGTGAGAATAAAGTGGAGTAAGAAGTTATTCAATGGGCAATGATTACCAAGTTAGATAGTGATGAGATTATGATGTTTTGATTGTTTTGATATCCTATATATGTGTATTCAAAGACTGAACAAGAAGGAGAAAATATTTCATGCAATAGAATGAGTAGAGGTTTGATACTATTCTATTTTACCGAGCATAGAGCTAGTCGGTTAACACTAAGGATATCGATATTGGTTAATGAAGGAAGAATGTCTACCGAGTAAAGTTTAGTATTAACCGAGTAACAACCGAGCAGTAACAACCACATTGGATGAATAAATACATTATTAATTGAAGGATGCCAATGAGCTGGAGATGTATAAATGATTGGTATGTCGTGCAAGAAGTTTGTTGAGGATCTACGACAATGAAAATACAAGAGTTAGATCTACAACGTAGATTGAATGGTCATAACCTAGCACAAGTACCAAGGAAGGAATACAAGTTCCAAGGTGAGATAAAACATTTTTCAGATCGAAGGATTCAATGAACCTAGTCAAGTATGATGATCTGATGGCTAAGATTGATCATGGGATATGTGATCAAGGAGATTAAGCGGTTAGGAATTGCTTATAAATAAATAATAGTTATAGAACAAAGGAAGTGGGAAAATTGGAAGCACAGTGATGCTACAGAGGTGATCACTGAGTACAAAAGATTGAAGATCTAATTGTAGAACAGATTGAGAAGCCCAGCAAGAAGAAATATAAGTCTTATGAAAAGATTAAATCTTGAGTACATTGAGCACATACAATCTGCTTTAGCATTTCAGATGTGAAGTTGCAAATATATTTTATTACTGTTATTTATTTTTGTAAGTGACAGGAAATCTCCTAACTGAGTGGACCTAATAGTCTTATTTGTAAATCCTCTAGCAAGGTTAAATTCTGAATGAGTGTTTGAAATCCTTTGACAAGGTCACTTCAAACAAAGTGCAAGATCCTAATAGATATGAGGGAAATCCCTTAACTGGGTCACATCTAGCAATGTGTATGTAATCTTTAACAGGATTTTCTTTTAACCAAGCATACTCTAGAAGAGTATATTTTCTTAGTGGGTTCGAAATCCCACAGTGGTTTTTCCCTATTTGGGTTTCCACGTTAAATCTGGTGTTAAATGTGTTATGATGTTTTATGTTTGTCAGTTTATGAGTTTGAATGATTTACAGTCATAGTTGCATATTAAGTAAAGGCCACCGAGGTTGATTCTGATGAATACACTGTATTGTGTGTTTATATGATTCACCCCCCCTCTCATCTAACTAACAAAAAGTCCATATGATTCCCACATGTCAGCTTAACAACCTTGAACACACAAACAACTGCCAAAATTACTCCGCACGATCTGCACACAATACTACTAATGAACACTGTTCTACCAGAAAACTATCTATCGGATCTTCCAACTTACTCAATTCATAACAATGGAGGCCATAAACCTGGAATAAAATTCATATCACACGACCAAAATGCTTCTCTGATATCTGCAAAATAAAATATGCAAAACAAATGAATCCAACTAGATGTTGTACACTATTGGATAGCTTGTTCTCATCGAACCTTACTGGACCCCAATCAATCTTCCTATATGAATGAATCATGAGCTATGGATTGATTATCTGATTGAAGTTGCCAAATCTAATATGAGTTTCCATAAATGACAACATCTCAACATACATGCAGTGTATCTTGCTAATAATCTCCCCCTTTGGCATTGATGGCAACACTCAGTGAAAAATGATTAAGTGTCAAACCAAAACCAAGATATATACATTTCAACAAGAATCTAACTGCCAGACTCCAAAGAATAAAAGATCTCCCCCTAAGATCAACATATCCCCCTATGATCAACATTTTTAACTCATCTATTCTCCCCCTTTGACATCAATGACAAAGGTATGGTCCTGGAAATCAGAAATGGTATTTACATATGTACACAGTCCTTATACATTCACAAAAATTTAAAGATATCTACAAATATGTTCTTAAATGATTGCAAATGGTCATCCCATCCCTTATTCAAATTCTCAAAAATAGATGTGAGGGTGTTGAATAGATATGTGTGCATCTCTACTACCCTAAGATCTATAGGAGCACTTTTATTTAATGAATTCTGAGCATCCTGCAGACTGCTAATTAAATTGTCTAACCAGGGAGTGATTATATTCCTTATCTCTCCCACTCTTCCTACAATCCTATCTTTCTCCTGACACAGACTCTTAATTTTCTCTGGTGCTTGCAAAAACAAAATGAGGATCATAAGATTGAGATAAGTTGGCCAACTTCCCTTCACACTCTTTTATCTTCTTGTCAACCTTAATAGTGAACTTAGGAAATAAGAGACATGACTTGTAGATTCCTCCTCCTTCAGCTAGTGCATCTTGAATGCCTTTAATGTAGGTGACAAAACTTTTTCAATCTCCTTCAATCATTTTTCAGAACTGTCTTCATCCTCATAGAATTAAAATTTCTTAGAACCTTTGCCTTAGTAGCTTTCTCTAATGATTCAAAATGAGAATCACTTGACTCAAGAAGACTCTTTAGCTTTCCGGAGGGTGTGTCAGATGAGTCCTTCTTGAAAGATGGCAAAATATTCTCAAGAACACTCATTGCCAATGATATCACCTTGTTGTCCTCCGTGTGAGATTTCAATAAGTATTCACTTGCTTTGGCTTGAGGAAGTACGACCAATTTGAGTGCCTGAATAAGGGATAGAGAGTCAATATTGATGGGGCCTTGGGTGAAGTATGTATCACTTATGGTCCGCTTCCCCTTCTCAGATTTCACAGTGTCTCTTTCCACCAGAATCTTCTCAACCTTGATTTCTATTTCCTATGCTCCCTTCTTCATTTCCACTGCTTTCCATGCTTCTTCCTTAAGATCAACAGTTACCACCGGAGGGTTGTGAGTTACCTAGACCACATCAATTTCCTTCTAACTTACATCTACCTCCTCAGCAGTAGTATCCTCAACTCCTGTATCTCTTGGAGCATCTAGGTCAACCTGTTAAGCTATTTGTTCTCCCAGTTCATCAACTTTTGGCTTATCTCCTAGGGATGAAATTCCTAGAACTTCTGAAATAGATTTTTGAACATATTCCTAAGATTTCTTAGGAATCACCTCATACTGATACTTTAAAAGAATTTCCGTCAAAATTTGTTCAATCTCTTTGTGAACTTCTTTATTTTTCCCAATCATTAATCTGTGCACCCTTGATTTGTTTCTAAACTTTTCTTCATTCTCTTTGAGAATTATATCTATCTCCATTTTAGAAATTACGGGACAAAGTTGCACTAAAACATACTCCATTATCCTCTCCTCTTCTAATATTTTTGTCTCTTTCCTTAGTTCTAAGAGATCATATAAGCTCTCGGGAACTTCCGATACAATCTCAATGAGAGCTTTATTATACTTATTCAAATATACAATTGTGGATTCTTCCAATGATTTGTTCTCTTTGTCATCCAATAGATTATCAAATTAGAAAAGTATATTGAAATTACCTTGTTCAGTTATTGCTTCTTTTACTTTATTTAGTGTTATCCCAGACTGTTCTGGTTCAATTCTTTCCTTCTTTCTAGGTTGCTCCTCGCTCGATGGTTTCTTCTTAAGAACCCTAGCAGACGTAGCACTTTTCTTTAATTATTTTATCGCTTCATCAGATTCAATTTTTTCTTCTTCTACAGAGGTTGTCGCATAAACTATTTGTGGTTGTTCTTTCTTCCTCTTTACTGCTCCACCAAATGGTTGGGCTTGAGGCTTAGATGAATTGAGTAGTTTCTGAGCATAGGAGGAGGGTGCAAAATTTCTTGACTATCTTGGCCTAGGTGGACAGGTTTTTGGTTTGGCTTCCTTGGGCTTGAAAATATCTTCATCGTTCAATATGTTCTTCTCTCTAGCTCTCTGAATCACCTCCTTGGTGATTCCCAAGTTTTCCATCAAATACTCCACATCCTTCCTTACCTTCTTCTGTATCTCAAGTTTCTTGAATTGAGAATGCAGGCTCAAGCTATTTTCCTTATATGTGTCGAACCTCTCCTTATAGTTGTCCATCGATTTTCTCAATAAGTGTTGAGAATATGCCTCAAGTACACATCCTTCGACCTCATAGCCCATGGGCATTATCCATGAAGTCCTTAGCTCAACAAATTCCATAAGAAATTGGTTTAGTGTGTACCATAAAACAGATAGTATTTTGATACTTCTCAACTATATTTTTAGGAATCCTTTCTCTTCTTTGCATCATGATTTAAAAGGTTTTGAAATATCCCCAAAGTGTGCCTTTCTATGCTTGTGAATCTCCTAGACTCTGAAGTGCCTCATTGATCTGCACAACCACTAGCCTATCATAGGCCCATTGAACCTTTGCTACTCCTAGAATCCCATTCATGAAGTAGAAGTAAAGACAGATAATCAAAGTGTCAAATTGGAACACATGCTTCTTGTCTTGCTTGATTTTATTCAAATTTCTCTAAACCTCACTCTGGATTACCTCACACAGGTTGCACAACTTATCTTCTTTCAAAATTTGGTAGGCAGCATAGATGGTCATACTGGATACCGAATTGTCTTGGCTAGATTGATATACTTTTTATCCTATCACCATCGATACAAATCTGAAATCATATTCTATTATGTCACTGATAGTCATTTCCCTCTTATGAAATTGGGAACCGGCTTCCTCTAGTACTGTTTGGTTTTTCACATTTCTCAGACCAAGTACCTCACTAGTCGAAATTAGATAGGTTACCACCTTGATTGTTGTCTTAGTGATCTTATGTGTTTTTTCAAGCCACATGAACTTGTCATGAATTCTTCTCAAGATATATTGGACCCACTCAGGTTCATCAAAATCTAGAAAATTCACAAACTATGTGAAACCCTTTTTCTCAAGCATTTTGAATTCGGGATTTAGATTTCCCATTCTGTCAATAATATGATCTAAGTAGAGTACCAACCTCTAGGCATTTCCAAGTTCTTTAATATTATAGTGATAGTAAACTCTAATATCCTCCACATGTAAAAATCCATATGGAAACGATAAAAATGCCCCATTCGGATCATCTTCCATCGACTTGTAGGGATTTCTTAAATTTTGGTCCACCTGGTTTAGTTACATCAACTACTAGTGGGGTCACAACACCGTTTGATGACATATCCAAAAATTTAGGTTTAAAACTAAAAAGTTCTAACAGAGAAATACCTCTTCAATCATCAACCAAATGCAAGACCTCTTTGACAAATCTCATTTTTTCTTTGGAATCACCTTCACCACGCTCTGTTGCTTTCTCGCTTTGAATGAAAAGGGAGAAATGAATGGTTAATTTTCATTTTATCCTTCACATACCTAAAATTTCACTATAATAAATTCACTAGACACTCTGCATTTCACAACAGATCTTCTGCAAATCTTCAAATTTGTTCACTCTTTCGGAAATCCATCAGAAACATATGGAAACATCATATATACCTCTGCAACCTGCCATATTAGGCACAAATCTCAAATAGGGGGTTTGAAATATCTTCATGTAAGCTTCCCCCAAGGCCAGATGCCTTATCTTTAGTTATCAGATGAGGTTCCAACACCAGAATTAGGTGCAAACCCATTTCTTGCATTATCATCACTCTTTTGACCCATGTCTTCTTCATCTAATCTCTGATCTCCTCAAATTTTTCTTTACTCTTCTCATCAGCCTTCATATTTTTGTTCTTGTCTTCCATACCTCTTGATGCAGAGCATCCAACAAACTCAACCAAATAGGGAGATCTTTTTCCCAACTCACCTACTCAAATATGTGATTACTCTTCACAAAGCTACAAAAGCCTCACAAGGTTACTAGCCCTTCTAATGGTTTCAATGCCCCAAAGTAACTTCCATTCTCATCAACACTTCACAACCATTGATAGACACTGACATGGGGCAAAACACATAACTAGACTCCAAACCAAACTCTCCAACACTCTCTCACCACCAACAATCTTTGGTAACCACTCACTTAGTGCCTTCTTCAATTAAGATTTCCAATCTCCATCCACAACATACAATGGATACTCAGAACACATAAACTCTTGGAAATCCATTCAAGGACTTCACAACATGCTTATATATGACTCTCTACCCCCCCAACCACCCAAAATGACATAACAAAGATTATTGAGGGTTCACTATTTTAGGAAAGTCAAAACATGCTTTAGGATAGTCATTTAATAGACAGGGACAATCATCATTACATAATTCATTCCCCCTTAAAAGGACTCCAAACACTTGGATTAATGGTTTTAGGACTCTGTACTCCCTTCGCTATCTTCCAACTCAACTTCAAACTATATCTTCAACCTTGCAAAGCAATAAACTCAGTCTGTTGTCATGTGGGACAATCAACACACTAAAGAGGACAGTCATAAATTTCCATGGTTTGCTTAGTTTCCTTTGCCATCTAACACTTGGCTCATGCCAAATTGTCCTTTATAGACCCCTCTCTTGATTTAAAAAATCACCCAAACATATTTGTAGGATTACACCATCCAAAACTCATTAATTTCAATGTTCTGTCAACTTGAGACACAAAAAATCAAACTTTGTATGTTTCAATAACATGTGGAAAATTCATCATGGGACCCTGCAAATCATAGAAGATAGAAGATTTTTATGTACTGATATTTTCCACCCATTGGAGTGGGTTTTACAAAGGAAAAAATGAAATTCTACATTGTTATGTGCTCACTGCCAACCTTAGGTAGGGTTTTGAATAATTTTACAAAAATTAAGCTCTCTTTAAAAATACAATCAAAACGAATGAAACAATTTTCACAAATAAATATGATAGAGATTAGACAGTCATGTAGAAGAATACTCAAAATTTGTAGGGAATGTAATGAATTTTATTGATTTTATTGTTTGCTTTCTACATCCACTTCAATCAAAACTCTCCATGGCTCGAGGGAGGCTTATTTTAAGGCCATATAAGCCTTTCCAATTTCCATAACTTATTTTTGTATTTATTTCAACTAACCAACCCCTAATTGCTCTTACAATGCAAAAATTGTCTTGACAACATTTTGGCAATATTGACAATTTTACCAAAAATGCAACCTAGACTTAAACCAAGACTTTTATGACTCAAAACCAATATGAATAGGTCCAAATAGGACTAAAATACCTTCATAAATCATAAAATACCATATATGACCCTATTGAGACATATTTGCCACAAAATGACAATCTTGACAATTCTTGAGCAATACTAACAATATGACCCTAATAGGACTTAACCTAACATCCAATGGTCTGATGGGAACTTTATTACATCACATATGGTCTTCAAGGACCTTATTTACAACCTTTATCCTTAAAAACACAAAAAAAAAAATTACCTCATAGAGACTTGATGGTGCCTAGGGTGCTCCCGCACCACCTCTCTTATTCATATTTCTTCTTCTACAATACTTAGCAATGTGACCGGATTTGTTGTAAGCATGGAAAAAAACTTTCCTTGCATGGGTCTGAAATTGATTTGATTTCTTCTCGATCTTCAATAATTAACAACATGTCCAAACATGCCACATGCATAACATCCGATATTTCTCCTATTCTGAAGGTTATTCATCACACTTCTACATACATTTTCTTTATGACCATACTTATTGCATTTGAAATATTGACTAGTAAAAGATGGACCATTATTGATCATCCTATTTTTGTGCTGACTAGCCATATAATCAAGTTTACTACAAACAAAATAGTTACCATTGAATTTGTGAGAATTAGACTGCCTTACCAGAGGCCTTCTTGAGTTGTCCTTCTTTTATGCTGACTTGGAACTTTTGCCTTTCTCAAATCCAAGACCTTGTGTATCATTGGGATTCTCTTAACTTTCAAGCATCTCATTTAGTTTGGCTGAGCTGATCTGGAACTTCTCCTTGTACTCATTTGCAAAATCAAGATCATATTTGAGAAGAAGGGCCTACTTTCCAAGATCTTCCTCATGTTCTCTAGCATTTTGAAGGTCACTCATCAAGTGCCCATTCTCATTTTCAAGTCTGCAACATTCTTCAGACTTGTCTTTCAAGGTCTGAGCAAGATTTTCCTCATTTTTCTTCCTTTCTTCAATCTCCTTTGTCAATTTCATTACAATGGCTTCCATTTTATTTTGGTGAAGTGCATAACTCTAGCAAGTTTGTCACATTCTTCTGTCTTTTCCTTCAAGACTTCTTCATCAATGCTTTGAATGTCTTTCTCCTGAACCTGATCAACAAGCTCCTTTCTCCTTTCCTTGGAATTACTCAGTTGCTCCTTGAATGTCTAAATGAAATTTTTAGCATCCTTGAGACTTGTTTTCAATTCCTAAACTTTATCTTTGGATTGATCAAGATCATCAAGTGCAACAAGTAGTTATTAACTAAGACCACTAAAATCCATTAAAAAACCTTCTCGGATCTCCCTCAAATTGTTAGGCTCCTTCTAAGGAACTAGCCTCTGATACCAATTTTTTGAATCAAGTGAACACTGAGAGAGGGGGGTGAATCAATGTTCAACAAATTTAACTTTAATAACCTCATTTTTCAATCACTTAATGAAAATGAAGAAAGGTAAAGTGCAGAACCAAAAAGTCAAGATCAACAACATCATAACACCAATATTTTTATGTGGAAACCCGGTTAAGGGAAACACCACGGTGATTCAAACCGACAATATTAATATACTCTATTAGAAGTATGAAAATATTACATAAGGGGAATGCACGTGCATTTAGGCTCACTGCTCAAAGTTTACAATAAGGGCTACAACCCAGAAGGCTCACTGCCTTACAAAATGATTGTAAGAGATACAAGAGAATTTGATCTATTTAATAGCATCAAAAAATGCCTGAGTATAGTTTCGGTTAAGCACAAAACACTTGATCACAATCTACTCTGCTACTCTACTCTGTTTTGATACTCTGCAACATACCAGAGCACCAATCTTCAAACTACACATAAGCAACTATGCACAATCACTCATACACACTTCACATATCACCATCGATCTACCAAATAATCAAATCAATCAATCTTATATATCCACAACATCAAATTAGATCAATTCCATGTCGGCCCAAAAACTGCATAACACACAACATGAAACCTGTTACCCAAGTCAGCTCAAACCGATCCAAAAAAATTAAGAAGATGAAAAAAAATGTCCCTGGGTGAAAACATGTTGGATTAACAACCTTGAGTACTCAAACAATCGTCAAAGTTACTTTGCACGATCCACACACATAATCTTCACAAGTTACTACTAATGAACATTGTTCTACTAGAAAATTCTCTACCAGATCTTCCAACTTACTCAATTCATAACCCCAGAGGCCATAAACCTGGAATAATGTGTATCACATGACCAAAATGCTTCTTTGAGATCTACAACATAAAATATGCAACACAAATGAACCCAACTAGATGTTGTACACTACTGGATAACATGTTCTCATCGGACCTTACCAAACCTCAATCAATCTTCTAGTATGAATGAATCATGAACTATGGATTGAGTATCTGACTCAAGTTGCCAAATCTAATATGAGCTGCCATCAATGACAACATCTCAACATACATGCAGTGTCTCTTGCTAACACTTCATACCTTTAAAATTTTTAATAAAGGCATTAAGTCATTTTTAAGATCTTGCTTAAGTTCCATAGCTTCATACTTTTAAAAGTTTCAACAAAGGTATTAATTTATTTTTAGGACTCTTTAATGAACTCTAAAATTTTAATATTGTGTCCTAAGCACAAATTGAAATATAAATTCACCAATTAGGATTTCAAATCCTTTCAACGTATAATTGGTTATATTCCTAGAGAAATATTTTTGATTAGGATAAACTGGTTTTACAAGGACCTGAAACCCAAATCCATACAAAAAGGATTTAAACAGTAGAAAACTAGTTTATAACTAATAGCCAAATGACCACAAAAACAAGGGAGTCACCCCACAATACCAAACCTAACAGGGACACTAGCAACACAAACAACAAAAAACTAACCAAGAGAATGCATGAACTCATAGTTCTTCTTGATTTCCTCGATCTCTTTCATTATAAATATCATAGCACTCCTCTCCTAGTTTCTACTTCTTGTTCTGGTAGAGGGTCTATTTGTAACCTGCATGTCCACCCCTTGAGAAATTAGATCCAGATTCTTCTTTTTCAGCTTGGCAACTAGAGGTGGAACACTGTTAATTGGCTGGGCTTTTTGGACGACAATCATCTTGTTAAATTTTTCAGACCTTACACACTACTCATAATGGCTTCTTTGCTTATTTCCACCATCTTCCTCAAGTTGCCCTTAAGTTCCTTCATACTTTTCTCTAGATGAGCAATCCTTGACTCATGTTTAGTTTTCATAACTTTGACATCCTCTATGAGTTTTTGAGTCATTCTGAGGAGCTTATCAGTCTTGTCTAGCATAGGATTCTTAGTGAAAGTGTCGATTATGTCTTTAATGCCTTGTTTTAAGAGAAAAATTTTATTGGTAATCCAATGAAATATTTTTTCCTGGATGTTAGTGGAGTTTGCCAGGAACACCTCAAAGTCCATGTCTTTTTTGTTCTCTCCCAAGTCCACTTGGCCCACATTGAGAGGGACGTCCAATTTGATTCCTTCTTCTGCTTTACCCTTTGAATCGCCTGTTTACCCCACTTTTATCTTTTCAAGCCTGGAAAACCCAACTCTTGAGGCTTAGAAGTGGGGATTTTAAAATTACTGGCTGCAAGTCCAGGGTGTTTGCTTCTTCTACTACTATTGGTATTGAGAGTAACTTTCTTTGGTGGGGCCTCTTCCTCAAAACAAAAATAATCAGGATCCTCCAACACATTAAGGTTGCACCATTCCATGGCCAAACCTCCCCTACCCTCCTCATTAATCTCAATGTCTAAGACCACTTGCACGTCGGGGCTAATAGAAGATTTAGGGGCTTTTGCAACAAGAAAGGGTTTAATTTTGCATTCTTTAGCATATTCCATAATAAGCATAATTAAACCCTCGTGTATAAAAGGGTTCTCACTATCCTTGACATGATTTTCCAAACTATGCTCAAGGGAGGACAATAAATAAAAAAGGCAAGGAAGTTCTTCTATCATGCCTAAAGTGATTTAGAATCATAAAATGATAAGAAAAAATACTAGCAAAACGGTTGTCCAGAGTTATGTACCTCATTATCACTTCGGCCATGTCCTCCCAAGGCATCATAAGGTCTTTCTTGTTATATCTTTTGTCCGCCATCTTCCTAACCCTATCTCTTTCACTTTGTTTGTTGAAGAAAACTAAAAGGACTTCCTCGACAACTTTCCTCTCCCTATAGAACTTTTTGCCTTCCATCTACAAGCTAGTAATATCAACTATAAAGGGCTCATCAATTTTGTATTTGCCCCCATAAGCAATGAGAATTTCATTGTGCCATCCATTCACAAATTCAACAATCACCCTCAGATCCTGGCCATGTAATTTCTTGAGTTATGGCGCCAGACCGCCATAAGAAATTTTCATCCAAAGATCCCTATTATGTTCCCACTTGTGGCAAGAAGTTGGATCCAATCTATTTTTGTCTCCCCCCATTTTGAAGCATCCTATGCAAACATGGAGATACCAAGTATTAGAGCCAAACATGAACCAGGAGAAGAAAAACTAGATGGTTAGGAACAATCTAGAAACCCTAGTTTTGAATCTATACCACATACTAAAATAAAAACCTTTGCACATTTGACAGGATGACATCATTAATAAGTTATCTTTGGACAATATTTTTGGTGTCCTTTCTTGTCAGTTCACATAGGTGTATAGGGAATGTTTCCCTTGCCATACACCACCTCATATGTCACACTTAGATTTTCCATGTAGTCAGCAGACATATTTCCTTCCCGATACACATGGCAAATTTGAGTTTCGTCTAGATTCGTCATCATAATGTGGCACTCGAATTAAATGATTAATAGTCTAGCTAGGGGTTGTCTGTTTACTCAAACATTTAATAATATTTAGTGAATCACTTTCTAACCATACTTTGTTTATGCCCTTCATAAATAGCCAGTTGTAACCCAATGTAGACTGCATTTGCATTCCTAGAGAAATGTTACACAAAGTTGGGGTGAAGATTTTTAGATCCTACTGAAAAGATTAGAAATGGTATCCTAGTACTCGTTTTCTCAATGACAACCATAGGAAAGGATGTGTGTAGTTTAATTTGTATTTGCATATTCTGGTAAATATTAATGGGAAATGATACTGAAATACCTTTTGATGGATCTTAAAAGTGCCTATTCAAGACTATTTGAATATCTATTTTCTAGTTGAAGTACTCTTTAACTTTTCTTGTATACTCTATAAGAGCATTCCACTTAGTTCTAGAATGATTCATTTGAGAGTTGTCAATCATTGTTGTCCTTTGTGTGAATAGTAGGTTACTCTTAAACATTTATTTTAGCTTTAATATAGGCTAGTTGGAAAGCAATAAATTTCCTTATCTTACTCTAGCTGGGTGAACTCATATATTCCTCTGACAAAGAATGATACTAGATCTTTAAATGGTTCGTAAGCTAATTAAAATGTGCCATGATATTTTTTTAGATAGACAAGAACTTCTTGATGACTAGGGTAAGCCTACTGACCATAATTCACCTCCTTATCGTCTGTAAATTGTAGTCCATATTTGGAAAGAAAAAAAAAAGATATTTATCTAATAAATAATAAGCTAAATAAAATAATGATTATCTTTGATCCACTCTCATTGGCTAGTCTTTACCATAAGCTTGGTCCATTGAAACTGATAATATCTATTGGGTAGTTGTTCTAGTTCAGATAAAGATTACGACTTTCCACTAATGTTTGATTTGTGTTTTCCAATGGCAACTACCTGACAAATGATACTTCTGTAGAGGAGATTCACTTTTATTACTTCATTGGAATTTGCAATCTATGCAAGCCTAACTTTTTAACACATTCCAATTTACAACCTATAGATACTTTTTTATGTATAAATCAGCCAAAAAATAATAATTGGTGTTAGTTATAATCTAGGAATTAAAATTTATAAACTCTAAAGAGAAAGACTCGAGATTAAGGTAGCATAAATCCTACCTAGCAATAGAATTTATAGATACTTTTTAATGCATAAATCATAAATAAAAGAGATTATAGAGAGACTCAAGACTAAAGTAGTATAAATCCTTAAGACTAGGCTTATAAATAGTAGAAATGGAAGTTATTGGCCTCTGCATCAGAAAGAGCTAAAACAACAAGACGAGTTATTGAGTCCTCTAGAACACCTTTGTCTTGTAATCTTGGAACAAATTGCATTGATGCTCAATAAAAACATAAATTTATGCTAAGGGAATACCTTGAGCTGCAGGAAAGCTATAATTGAATGCATTGGGGTTTGGTGTGGATATGGAAAGGAAAAGAAGAGAACAAACTTATTGAAATCTAACCTAAATTTAAAATCCAAAGATAGTCTAAGGCTGCTTTAATTCACTCCATTGCATAAAAGAAAAATGGGTTACCTGAGATCTTATTACTAAAGTCAAAACATGCATTTACCAAATTTTTAAGCAATTTTCTTTTCCAATTTAATTTTTGGGAAGAATTAATAAATTTATGAACGATTTAAGTTCTAAGAATATCTCTTTATTCTTAAGATAGAGTAATAAATCATTGAAATTGTATAGTGTAGGTTATTTTTAATTTTATTTTGGATTTTCACATTTGAGGTATATTTGAATCTTTTTGTGTAACAAGAATGAGGTACGAAAAGTAAAACATTTTTGCAATGCAAGCATTGACCTAGCCACGCATCAAACTATGGCCTAGCTCACTATTGACGATTTAAATCTCCATCTCTTTAATGACCTCACTAATATGAATTTTTTTCTAAATAAAAAAAAAGTGAAGAGAAGGTGTGTCATCCTTAATGAATGGTCTCTTGGAAAGAATTGCATGTCTATTTTTCACAGTGGTGTAGGTTATTGTCACATTATTATTTTTGGTGCTTGTTTTTTCTGGTTGAAGTTAGATCTTATTTTTTTTGTCTCCAAGTTTATAACTTGTTGGTCAGATACTCATTTTTTATGATTCTTGTGGTAACAACAAGGTATTTAATAAATTTATAAATCTATCCATATTATTTTTGCTTATTGTTTTAATAAATATCTAGTATTCTAGTTTGAAGTCACATTTAGTAATTTGACTTAATCTCTTGAAAAATCACAAGGAGTTGAATTTTTTTCTTCAATAAAGGGTTTGATTGCTTATATTGTGAGTGGTAAATTTTTGTTTCTTTATTACATTCTCTATTTTTTTCATTGATTTGCCTAAAATCACAAATGGAGTTACCATTGTTCAAATTGAAATTCTAAATAATCACGTTTGCCACAAATCTAGAATCTATAGATGTTGTGGAAAGAAAAAAATGACTTGATAAGAAATATGAAGCCTATAGTACTTCATGTTTATCTAGCTCTTGATATCTTCAATTTCATGAGGAATCTTCTAAAAGACTTGACAAAATTTGGACTACATGGGAGAATCTATTTGAAAAACAATAGAAGATGAGGAGTTTGAAGTTGGAAAATGAACTTGATATGATATCTTTTGTTTCTTTTTCTTAATCAGTTACTCAATAATTTGATACAAGCATATACTACTATTCATTTCAAGAAGAAATAGAAATAATAGATTTTTCATCATATTAACTATTAAGGGAAAGATAATGTAGTTTAAAAATCTAAGTAAATTTTGGTAGCATAGAGTGTTTACAATAGAAGCAACACATGAATCGATGTTCTGTGAATAAATAAGTGGATTTTTGGGTCGATGGAGTGCGAGCGTGTTTTACTGGTTCGAGCTAGGGCATCCAAGCCCTAGCTTGTGGAGGTTGTCTGTTGGGCGATGAGTAGAAGGGGGGTTTGTCTTTGGCTCTCAAGGGACGTGGTGGCTTCTGCAGAAGATATAGGTGCTGGTGGTGGGGAGGACTGTGGGGTGGTTTTGTGTTGGGAGCTGGAGTGGGGGGTGCAGGGTGTTTGATGTTTGGCGGTAGAGGTAGGCGTAGCTCATAGGGTAAGGAGGGTTGTGATTTCTCTCTGTTTGGTGGCAGTGGTGGGTGGAGCTCGTGGGGTGTGGAGGGTTGTGGCTTCTCTCTCCCCATAACAAAGGTTGGGAGGAGTGTGCGGTTTGGGAGGTGTTTCTGGAGGGTTGGGTTTTGGGGTGTGGGCTATTTTTTTTTATTTTTTTGTCTTTCCCTTCTCCTTAGGGATGGCGGTTGTTGGGGGTGAGGCCTTGGGAGACTCTCCCAAGTTGGATTTTTGAGGTGCATTGGGTGCGAAATCCCCATCCCAAGGTACCAAGACCTTTGGTAATGATCTCTTTGTTCCATATTCGGGGTTTACTAGGGCAGGTTTGTCCAATGGCACTCGGATTTGGAAGGTTAATGGATTCCTTGAGAGATGTAAAGAGCAACCAAAATTGGTAATTCCGACTGAGATGATTGCTGAAGATGTTGAATATTTCTCAAAGCACTCGTTATACTACAAATTTTTGGGGATGAGGGTTTCTATATAGTTTTTGTAGAATTGGGCTGAGAGGACTTAAGCACCGAAAGGGGAAATGGATGTTATGTTGTTGGAAAAAAATTACTTCATGACCACTTTTAATTGCATGGATTATCGCAATTGGGTCTTTGAGGGAGGCCCTTATTTTTATAACCAGGTGGGGTTGTTCATCAAACCTTGGCATGTGGGATTTAACCATTCAGAGGAGCTCCCAAATAGGGTTCCAGTGTGGGTTTGTTTACTTCATTTTCTAATATAATGTTGTCGGGAGGATGTGTTGTGAATGGTAGCTTCCCTTCTTGGGAAGCCTGTTGGATCTTGAATGCAAACCTTGGGGAGAAAGGTAATGACTTTTTCTCGCATTTGTGTTGAAATTGATCTTAGTAATCTTTTTCCAGATGCTATAGATATGTGTGCGGGCTCTTACTCTTGGGTCCAACATCTTGATTATGAGATGTTACCTTTCCAGTGTCGTCTATGTCATGAGTATGGTCATTTTCAGTGCAAGTGACCTGGTCTAAATCAGCTGAGCGTCAACCTCAATAGCCATCTTGTAACCTTGATTGGGTTGATAAAGGAAAAGCTTCCATGTGTGGTGTGGCTATGGGTGCTGATAGTTTTGTCCCAGTTAAGACAAAGAATAGGAACCAAGGTCAAAAGAGGTCTTTGCAGGAGAGTCAAGAGGAGGATACCTTTAACATTTTTTAATCCTTGGATGACCTTAGCTAGCAGGAGGTGAATCCGGGGATGATTCCTTTGGATCTTAGTGTAGTAGGGTTGATGCCTAATAGTGTGACCCTGGATCCTATCGAGGGTTTGCAGGAGGTTGGAAGTCAACAGATGGAGATGGATCAACAAGTATTGGCTCAAAAGGGTCCCATCTATAGTTTTAAAGTGAAGATGGTTGGTGGGGATGTTTCTCATGCAACACATAAATTAGAATCTGTTGGGGTTAAAATTAATAAGATTTGTTTAAATCTGGGTGTTCTTCAGAAAGAAATTAAGAAAGGTGCAGTGGAGAATAGTTCAAAGATTGGCAGAAATAAGGACTTGGATAAGATAAAATTGATGGGGGAGAACTTGGTTGAGTCAGGGTCAGTAAAGACACTAGATTATTGTTTTTTAATCCCCCCAAATGATTGTGCTTTCATGGAATTTGAGGGTCTTGAACAGTGGCCCTAGACAAAAAGTTGTTCGGGAATTGATTAGGAGTCATTCTCCTGATGTCCTTTTCTTGCAAGAAACCAAATTATCTATAGAAAGTATGTTGGGTCTGGTGCCTAAGCTATGGGGGAGAGGTGAATGTCAGTGTATTGGGGCATTTGGCTCATCTGGAGGTGTGTCCTGTCTTTGTAACCCCTTGAGGATTCATCCTATATGGTGGGTTTCTTCTAGATCTTCTTTATCTGGGGTTGCCTCTAGTCTTGAGATTGGGGAACATATCTTGCTTACTAACATTTATGCCCCCTCTAATCTTCAAGGTAAGTAGAATTTGTGGTCTCATATTATTTTTATGTGTGGGTTTTTTCCTTTTCATTCGTGGATTATGGCAGGTGATTTCAATGCCATCTTAGAGTTGAGTGGGAAGAAGGGTGGTGTTATGCGGTTAGAGCCTTCTTCCTTCCTTCTTTGGGATAGTATATCAACCTTGAATCTTGTTCAAATTAAGATTGGTAATGGTCTGTTCACTTGGAACAATAGGAGACTAGGGGATTATTGGATTATAGAGAGGCTAGATCACTTTCTGGTTTCTAGTTTTTGGGTTCGTGGGGAATGGTCCATATGCTCCGAGATTTTAGATTGGAAAAGTTCGGACCACTAGTCCATCAAATTGGTGTCCTCTTTTTCTTGGGTTGCTTGTATTCCTTCATTCAAATTTCATCTTATGTGGTTGCAAAATTCTTATTTGCAGGTTCATGTTGCAAAGTGGTGGAAGAAAGGGAGGCCAGCCTTTGGCTCTGTCATTTACTCTTTTGCCACGCAACTGCAATTTGTTAAGTTTTAGCTTAAACAGTAGAATCATCAGTGTTTTGGTAATATTTTTCATGCTAAGAAAGTTGCTCAATTAGAGTTGAATGGTATTACTAGAGAGATTAGAGAGCATGGATATCATAAGCCTTGCTTAGGGAGGAAGTCAGGGTAGTCAAGGATTTAGATGAGTGGGAGCTTAGGGAGGAAATCTATTGGAAATAGAGAGCTCGTATTGATTGGCTTCAAGTGGAGTAAAAAAATACTGTGTTCTTTTTCAATTCAGTGAATGCAAGAAGACATGGAAATTCCATCCCTGTTCTAGTTAATGATAGAGGTGAGAAGTGTTTATCCTTGCAAGAGATTTCTAGGGAGTCTATGCAGTATTTCCAATCCCTTTTTAGTGAGGATTCCCAGGGAGAATGGGAAGAGGAAAATCAGGTTCTTGCTTGTATTCCTTCTCTAGTTAGTAGGGAGATGAATGAGAAGCTTATGGGACCTATTTTGTTGGATGAACTTGAGAGGATTGTTTTTCATGTGAAGAAGGGGAAGGATCCTAGACTGGATGTGTTTCTAATTGAGTTCTATCAAGAATTTTGGGGTATTATCAAATTGGACTTATTAGAGGTGGTCCAAGAGTCCTAGAGGAGTAAGAAGATTCTTTGGGCTTTGAATATGACTTTCATTGCGCTCATCCCCAAGTGTGATGGGGCCAACCAGTTAGGCCAGTTTCATCCTATTTCTCTTTATAATGTGATTTATAAGATTAATTCTAAGTTGATAGTGGAAAGGTTGAAGAATTGGCTTGGGGGGATCATTTATGAAGAGCAGAGTGGATTTGTGCAGGGTTGTCAAATCTTGGATGGAGTGGTCATCGCTACTAAGACCATTCATTGTATGGTAGCTTCCAAGGAAAAAGCTATGTTTATAAAGTTGGACATGGAAAAGGCTTATGATAGAGTCTGATGGTCCTTTCTCTAGAAGATTCTTAGGGCCTTTGGTTTCATTGATGAATGGATCTAATGGGTTATGAGTTGTGTTTCATCTACCTCATTCTTTGTGCTAATTACTGGAGATCATAATGAGTTGTTTGGTGCATCCAACAGTCTTCGTAAGGGGGACCCTCTTTCCCCATACTTATTCATTCTTCTGGTTGAGGCTCTGGGGAGATTGATTAAGTATAATGTGGGATGGTATTATTCATGGTTGGAGTTGGGGTAATGACATACCTCCTCAGTCCCATTTGTAGTTTGTGGATGATACGGCCCTGATGGGACTGGCTAGGATCAGAGAAGCTATAAATCTGCGTAAAATGTTGGATGTTTATCTTGTTTCTTCTGGCCAGTTGATCAATGAGGATAAATCTTCCATTATCTTCTTCAACACACCTGGAACTATTCAGTTGAGGATTGCTCATATCTTTAAATTCTAGGTCAGTTCTCTTCCCTTGAATTAGCTGGGTATTCCTATCTTTGCTAGTAATCCTCCTTGGGACTATTGGCAAGGTATTCTGGACAAATTTTGCATGAAGGTTGAACATTGGACTCATAGATGGTTATGCTTTACTGGGTGGGTTCAACGGATCTAGTTAGTGGTCCATGCTCTTCCGATTTATAGGTGTATGCTCCAAGTGGCCCTAGAGTGGTTTGTGAAGGAATTGGATTCTTTGGCAAGGTAATTCTTATGGGCAGGCAACCTGTCCTCCTATAAATGGTGTCTTGTCAAATGGTACTTGGTGTGCAGCATGAAGCAGTTGGGTGGGATTGGCTTAAGGCAATCTTCATTATTTGGGGACTCTTTGGCGACTAAATTATACTGGAGGTGATGTGTTGAAGAGGATTGAGGTTGGCCTAAGATTTTGTCTTTCAAGAATATGCAAAGGATCCTGAAGGAGGAAATCCTAAGATACGCTTTTGCGAGAAAAGGATCTACAATTTGGAGTACTCTCAAGAGAGGGGCTACACTAATAAAAGAAGGTCTGTTTTGGATCTGTAAGAGGGGGGAAGAGGTTTTTTTTTGGTTTGATTCTTGGGATGGTTATCCTCCCATTATTGACTAGTTTCCTAATTTAGTGAATCTTTGCCAAAGGTTATTGGAGGTAGGATGGTCTAGAGTGAGCAACTCTAAGTTTGTTTATAGGTGTGGGAAACTCGAGATGGTGTGGTGGAAGGTTCCTAGTGAATGGTTGATTGTTGATATGGAGGAAGATTGTGTTGAGCTTGATGGCATTTTGGCTAGTAGACACTGTAGTGCCCTTAAGGATAGGGATATACTTGCTTGGTCCTCAAATCCTAAGGGTATTTTTATTGTTTCTAGTGGGTACTGGTAGCTTTTGTTTCATCCGTTGGATGAGAGGGAGGTGCACTGGTGGAAATATGTTTGGAACAATTTATCTTATCCGAAGTGTAACTATTTTACTTGGGCTTTGGCTTTCAATAGATGTCTAACCTGGGACAATATTCGCAAGCGTGGGTTCCATAGGCCTTTCATTTGTGTTTTGTGTGGTAATGGGGAGGGGGATTCCTCTCGTGTGTTCTTTAGATACCCTTTCTCGTTGCTACTCTAGCATTACTGGTGGGGGGTATGGAAGCACCCCTATGTTTGTGTAGATTCTTTCATGGAGTTTTGGAGCAGTTTGGGAAGGCCTCCTATTTTGTCCTCTTTTCTCCAAACTGTCAAGCACATTGGGCCCATTTTCATACTTTGGCAGATCTGGCTAGAGAGGAATAGGAGGATCTCTAGGGAAGTCAGACTGTTAGTTCAACAGGTGTGGAATAGAATCATTGGCATGATCTAGGAGATGGTGGAAGATAAATGTGAGGTGAATTTTCCTCTGGATTGATGAGAGACTGATATTGTGAGTAGGTTGGGTTTGTAGGAGATGTCTCCTATCTCAACTTGTGTTAGGAGAGGTAGACGTGCTAAGAAGAAGGTTCAAAGGGTGGGAAGATGGTTGCCCCCTCAGGATGATTCCATTAAGATTAACATCAATGGCTCCTCTCAGGGTAATCCAGGTCCTGCTGGGATTGGGGGTGTTGGTAGGGATTGTATGGGGGATGTGGTTTTCTTTGTTTTAGTTCATAAAGGATAGCAATCTAAACATTTTATGGAGGGACTAGCAATTTTCTATGCCATGGAGCATGCATATGAGCTGGGGTGGCGTAAGGCTATCTGTGAACCGGATTCGTAGATTATTGTTAATCTACTGATTGAGCAGAAGGTGAGTGGGATTAATTGACAACTGGCAGGGATTGTGCACCAGATTTTGTAAATTAGTGTTATGATGGAGAGGGTGTCTTTCATCCACATTCCTCGTGAAGGGAATAAAGTTGCGGATTGTTTTGCTAAGTGGGCTTCATAACATGGTGATGTTTAGAAAGTTGAGGGTTGGGAGCATCTTTCCCTTGATTACTGTCAGGACTTGCATAAGATCTTTGTTGAGGATATGGATAGTTATGAAGTTGGTTGATTTTTGGTTGGGTTTGTTGTTCTCTTCTGGAGCCTTGTGGCTTTGGCTTTCTTATGTAATGTTGGTTCCTGATTATTAATAAATTTTTTACCCCTTTATTCAAAAAAATATATTGGTAGCAAAGAAACATGTAAATTTAAAAACTTTAAGAACATGAAAGAAGAAGAACAAAAATAAATATAGATAGTGTAGTCACATAAATCTGTCCACTTAATTAAATGAATACTTAGTATTTATTTGATTATTTAACCATCAATTAATAATTAATTAAATTAATATTTAATTAATTCATCTTAACGCTCTTCTCCTATTAATTAAATAAATTATTCAATTTATTTGATTTAATTCACTTAACCAAATTCATACCATTAATTAAATAAATAAATCATATTTGTTTAATTAAATCTTCTCTCACATTTAAATAAATTAATATTTATTTAAATCCCCCAAAATCCCACCTCTCACATTTAAATAAATTAATATTTATTTAAATCCCCCAAAATCCCACCTCTCACATTTAAATAAATAAATAATTTATTTAAATCACCTTTATCCTCCACCCACTTGCATTTTCCTACAAATGCAAGTTGCACAATTATTTTAAATAAATCATTTATTTAAATCACCTTTATCCTCCACCCACTTGTATTTTCCTACAAAAGCAAGTTGCACAACTATTTTAAATAAATTATTTATTTAAAATCCTATTTATCCTCACCCACTTGAAACCTTTAATGGTTTCCCTTAAAGTATTCAAACTTGATGGCTTTAAAGTCTTCAAACTTGATGGCTTCCTTCTATAGTCTTCTTAAGACTTTAATGGTTTTCCTTAAAGTCTTCAAGCCTTTAATGGTTTCCCTCAAAGTCTTCAAGCATTTTAATGCTTTATCTTCATTTTCTCATTTAAATAAATTAATATTTATTTAAATATTTATCCAAATTCAACTTACACCATTTAATTGAAATAAATGATTTTATTTTAATTGAAAATACCAAAATTTCTCCCACTTGCATTTTCCTACAAAATCCACTTGTATGCCTAAACCCCTTCTAGATTCTTCTAAACCCTTCCTAATTAGCCTAAATCCATCCCTTAAATATTGTCACATTCCTAAGCAAATTGGAGTCACTTCTCAAAGACTCCAAAGTCTTTGAAAAGCAATTAATGCTTTGTGTGTTCAACAAATTAACCCTCAAAGTCTTGGATAACCTTTGAAAGCTTCCAACCTTCAACCACTAAATGGCTCAAAGTCTTTGATAACCATTGAAGGCTTTCAACCTTCAACCACTTAATCCCCAAAGTCTCCAATAACCATTAATGGTTAATTCAACCCTCCCACATGGTTAAAACATTTGTTTTGACTCAACCTCTACCCAACCCAAAGGTCTCATCAGGCCATTAATGCTTTGACCATGATTATCTCTTAAACATTTGCACAAAGGTTTATCCTTGGATTAACTCTTAATCCAATGGGTAATCTTAATTTAGACTTGACCCTTACCTTCTAGATAACCATGAGGTCTTCTCAAGCCTTTAATGCCTCCAACCTCTTCTCTCAACTCAATCCTATGTTGACACTTGTCACCATTTTATTGGTGCCAATTGTGCACATGGATCCCCAACTTTCAATCCTAACCCTTGTTAAGATTGCTCAATCTTAACCCTTCATTTCCCTATTTCTTCTATAAATAGAACCCTTCTCCTCAAGCAAAAGGAGAAGCATTTAGAGTATTGTTGTTATACTGGCATTAGCATAGAGCTTTTTCATAGCATCACTATCTACTCTTGCATAGTATTTGCTTATCATATTCAACCATCTTGAATCTCCATATGGCATCCATGGCTAGTGCTAAAAGCTGAGAGCTACACTCATTTGGGACTTGGAGAGGAGAGGAACAAGTGAGGAGCAACTATGAGCATCTTGATTAGCTATTTCATTTTATGTTTATATGCTTTCTATTTCATGCTTAATATCTCTCTTGATATGCCTGTTTAGGATAATCTTTTGTTGCTAACACTAACGTTTGTTTCTTGTGCTCTTGTGTGTGTTGCCATCAAACAGATTTTCTAATCCTTTTTGCAGAGCATCATTTGGTGAACCCGACGTGAATCTAAACACCAAAAAGATCATTTTTTTTTTTTAACCAATAACATGTTTGAATGTTGAAAATGTCACACAGGTTGCGATTTTGACACTGTTTTGGTGCGTTTGGCATTATTTTGGCGCTATTCCCCCTGTTTCAGTGCTTTTCCCTTCTATGTCTTTCCCTTTCTTTTAATACGTTTGTGTTAAATAGTGCCTCTGTTCAAACGCAGACTAGTGCTATTGTAACAAAACGTTGTACAAATCACCTTGTAACCAAAAAAAAAAAAAAAAAAATTTAGGCTTGTAGAAGCCCACCAAATAGGCAGATTTTACTAACTATTTTTCTCTTTTGTGCAGATTTAAATTAGATTAAAGAGTAGATTTATATTTTTTACTAACTTGTTTTTGAAGTTGGTTTTAAAAATGAATTCACTTTTTATTTTGGTTTAAAATTAACTTCACATTTCAAATTTGGGCTTTTGAAAAAGAATCACACATTTGTTTGGGGCTCTTAAAAAGAATTTCATTGTTCAAAGGTAAAAAGAACCACAAACTTATACAAAAACAACTTTTTTTTTTTTTTTTGCAAGTTAGGAAACAAACTTCGTTTTGGTGCTTAAAATCAACAAGGCAAATTTTATTTCTTGCATCAAGATAAAACTCACAATCCACACTTCCATTTTTGGTGCAAATAAAATTCACAATCAACTTGTCTCATTTTTAAAGCAATCTTACTTCATGCAAACGTGTTTTTCATTAAGTTGACCAGGATTTTCAAATTCTAGTTTACTCAAACAATTGCCTTTGAAAATTAAAAAGAACACCATGATTGTTGGAGCAACATCTCCAAATAGTTAGATCACATTGCAATGATAGATTAAAAAGAACAGGTGTTTTTCGTGCTTGGCACACTTGTGCAAAGAGTTGGTCGAGTGGTCCTACTTCTAACACACACTATCCTCTCCCTTGGCTTTCGTGGTCCTAGGTGCAAGAGAAAAGTGTTAGTAACACTCACATTTTATCTTTTTAAGAGAGGCCTGCCAAGGGATCGATACTCTTGGGAACGACCTCGAGCGGTAAATCCTTCGAGCCGCTATAGAAATCAGGTGAGAGCGAAAGCTGTAGCCTTGGGTATAGCTGTTCCTACAGTGTAACTGGCCGAAAGGACAAATGGGCCCCACCACCAGTTACAAGGCTCTTAAGTGAGTCACTGCAGAATGAACTTATGTCCAAAGCCATCGAACATGACTAAACACCTTTAAGTAGTAGCCCACCTGTTCTATTGATTGAGGATATTTGAGGTATAATTTAGTGCAAGAGCATAGATGGTTTTGCTCCCAAGATACTCACCATACATATTTCCTTGAGTAGAAACATAGCTTTTTGAAAAGTCACTTGTGGCTTGATAAAAGTGGTGACTCCCCCATCATAGGGATCATCTATTTGTTATGCTCGTGCAAGACTTAGTATATCACATCCTTACCTGCCATGGCGGGATTCATAAGGTATGTAGTACCAAAGTCGAAGAAATATCAAGATGTGGGCTAAATTTATCACAACTGGCCATTTGACCTTAGGGATAAAAAAGTGTTTGAAGTGTGTTCGTTTTACAGACCTAGTGCGAATTGAGCCGACTTCAGGCTTTGGAAATACACCTTAAAATAAATCTAAAGGAAGGGTCAAAAACAAGTCCAAGGATTGGGTTGATCTAGACCCATACTCATTTGTGCCTTTGAGGCTACAATCTTGTGTTTGTGTGCTTGCTTTGTTTTCTTGTCAAAGAAAAATCAGAAAATCAATCCCAAAAACAAAGTATTCATCCAACATCTGTCAACACAACCAAAAATACCAAAAACAAAGTGCAAACAACACAAAGTCACAACTTTTATGACCATTCTTCACATCTTGCGAAAGAAGAAGTGTCATCAGAGTATCACCTTGAAAAGGAGACCACTAAGCTCAAAGGCTTTAATCAAAAGGAGGAAATTCTTCTATATCAATCGACAAATCTTTGTCTCCCATAGAGTCTTTCTACATCGCATGCGTCTATACCTTCAAGGTAAAACAAACGAGTTTGATTCAGAATCATTGAACCGCAGAGCTTTTATGCAATATAGAGCTCTGAGTTATCACAAAAATCAAGGAGGAAAGATTAATCCCAATTTCTTCCCAAACATCTGTATCACCTACAACACAGCTCGAGAAGTGCCACCAACGTCTGAAAGGGAAGAAGAAGAGTTTGTCCCATTTGTGACACAAAGTTTTTATTGAAAGTTGAAAACATTTACATCCATCATCCCACTCATACATCATCACTTCATCATCAATCCATCCCAACTCTCAAAACATTAAGAGGTTCTTGTCCCAAGATTCCTTTTTAGATATTGCTTGAAATCAAACACATCACATCACTTTTAGATTGTTTCTACATCTAGGATAAGCTCATCCTAAGAGACACATCTACGCAGGTTAAAACTAGTTCATGAGTGAATCCTCTCATTACTAGGTAGTCAAAATCTGTAACACATCTCAGATTTCTCTACACCTTATCACATCCAAACTCATCAAAACAAACAAGCAATTCAAAGAAAGAATTCTGGTTACATTTACCTTTAGAGTGCTAGAGATCTACAATCCACTAATCATCCATCTTTCATCGAACAACTCATCATCATCTTCAATCAACTTCAACACAAACTTGCAAACAAAATGGCTCAAACCCGATCGCGATCAAGGCAACGAGAAATAGAAATTGAGGAAGAAGAGGACAACCTCAATGAATTTCAAGAAGCACTTGGAGGAAATGTAAATGATGAAAACCCAAGTAGTCCCACTCCTTCAACAATCGAAAGGGTTCAGCATAACCCTCACTTTAACAGATTATTTGATGAAATTCTCAGGAGCAATGCGGATGCTCACTTCTTAAGACTTGCTCAAGAAGGAGCCAAACTCCCCTCAGACTTTGATCTTGCCCAATTAAGACAAGCATCAGAAAGACAAAGTCGCCATGAGGAGGAAAGACGTAGAGATCCCATCAGATATAACATCCCTCGAGGTAACCCACCACCTCCTCCTCCAAATGAAATGGAGATGTTGCGGCAACAAGTCGCGAATCTCGCCCAACAACTTCATAGTGGTGTTAAGACCAATCAATTTTCACTTAACGACATCTGTCCCTATCCGTTTGATAGGAATCTTTATATGCCACCCTTTCCACGCGGGTTTGAAACACCCAAATTTGAAAAATATAGAGGAAAGGGGGATCCCCGTGATCATGTCCGAGAATTTCATTCTGCTTGTCTTGAAGTAGCTTATGAGGACACATACCTAATGCGCCTTTTTCCCCAAAGCTTGGGAGGAACAACCACATCATGGTTTTCCCGACTTCCAGGTGGCATTAGAACATTTGAGGAACTCATCCAGAAGTTCCTATCTCATTACTCTTATAATATTGAACGCGACATCACCATGGCTGATCTATGCAACACCAAACAAAAACCAGGTGAATTATTCTCAGTATTCCTGCAACGATGGCGCCAAATGTCTAGCAGACGTTCTCTTCAGTTACCTGAACGAGAACTAGTGGAAATTTTCATTTCCAACTTAAACGAAGAAATGGAATTTCACCTGGATGTCAAAGACACAGACTCTTTTAACGATATGATCACCAAGGGTATAAAATGTGAACGGGCACTCATCAAAAAAGGACTCATCAAAATCTTTAATGAACCCAAAGATGGTCCTCGCCCGCGCTTCAATAGTGATAAACCAAACTTCTGGAACAAGAATAAGAATATCGTCAACGATGGGGTTGTGGATGCTCGGACTGTCCAAAATGCACAACCTGTGGTTCGGTTTGCAGGACAAAATCCTCCACCTCAAAATAACACAAATGTTCCTCTTAATCAAGGTCGCATCACATCTCATGATGAACCAAGACCTCGTCCACAAAAACAAAAACGCACATACACTCCCTTAGGGGAACCCATTGAAACAGTGATGCAACAACTCATTTCTCAAAATTTGATCACTTTACCTAAGTTATCAAATTATGAGCCTCAAGTCAAACCGGCATGGTGGCGAGATACTGAACATTGTGAGTTCCATCAAGGAAGAGGACATAAGACAAGTAATTGTCATCGATTGAAAGATCTCATTCAGGATCTTATTGATCGAGGAGAAATTGAAATTGAAGGACATGACCCAAAAACAACCAATAATGATCATCAGATGTTCAAGAATCCACTTCCATCACAAGATCAAAGGGGTCCTTCCACTTCCAGACGAGGTCCTGATACCACTGATTATACGCAGGCTGCGTATAATTACACTGTCAATCACCTGTATGATGCCAGTGAACAAATTGCAACTATCACCTTCAAAAATCCCACCTCAAATTGCAATGTTGTTACGCGTCGCAGCAAAGTTACCATCAAGGCAGCTCCACAAGGCACCACCTCCATCCCAAAGCAGTACAATCTTGTGGAACAATTAGACAAAACACCTGCGCTTATATCCATTTTAGAGCTATTACGCCTGTCACCACCTCATAAAACTATCTTGGATCAAGCACTCCAAGAGGCGTCAGTCCCTGCAAACTTGAATACAGACCAATTTCAAGCCATGGTTGGAAATCTAAAGTCATCACCTTGTCTCACTTTTTCTGAAAGCGACAACTCTTCTTTCCAACAACCTCATAACGCCTCACTCCACATTGAAGGCTTTGTCAACCAACACAGGATCAAGCGAGTCTTGATCGATAATGGAGCAGGCCTAAACATTTGCACACTTCAGTTGGTCACAGCATTGGGATATGCAATAGAATCAGTGGATCCTCGTAAGAAGATCACCATCAAGGCCTATGATGATGCAGAGCGTTCATCCAAAGGAGCTGTGGTACTACCAATCCGAGTGGGCCCTGTGGTAAAGCACATCGTCTGTCAGGTTCTGGACCTTCCTCTGCCATATAATCTATTATTAGGGAGACCTTGGATACATGCCATGCAAGCCGTTCCATCTACCTACCATCAATGTATCAAGCTCCCACATAATGGCGCAGAGATCACAATCCTAGGCGATGCCAATCCCTTTGCATTTTGCCATAATATCAGCCATCAACCAGAGATTACTGTTCCTAATAATAGGGAAGCCATTTCCTCCACATCATATATAAATCCCGCCTCTCTTGCCAGTTCAAACACTCCTATACCCAAGCAAGAAAAGCTTAAGATGAAAGTCGCAGAGGAAGGTCCTGGAGAATACAACTTGAGTCAACTCTTTTGTGTGGGACAAATGCCCACTTCTCCTAGAACACATGGTAAACCACAGCAGTTGCTCCAGCAACCACTAATCACGCCAGCATGTGCCTTAACGCCTTTCATCCTTGGAAAGAGTCAAGAGGAAGAAACACAAGATGAGGACTTAGCGGACTGGATCTATAAAGATCCCATCACCACTGACAAACCGCAAGTTACACTTCCTACAGAACAGTATGGCAAAGGCCTCCTCATTATGCAAAGAATGGGGTATGATGGTCAAAGTGCTTTGGGATCCTGTAAACAAGGACGACATGAACCTCTGCTACCAGAATTCAAGCCCAAAGGTAATACAGGCCTAGGTTTTGAAAAAGAGATCCTTCCTAAACTCAGATTCAAAGGAAAACCTAGCAAATCATTTTGCCCGCCTACTGCAAAGAGGACACCCTTCATAATCAAAGCACCATCAAGCACTATCCCCACTGCCCCATCGAGGCTCACAAACCCACCGCAACCGTCATCAGTGCCAAAAATCCCACCAATCGAACTAGTAATCCCATCCACAGCAGTCATCACATCAATAAAACCATTCATAGCAGCAACTATATTGGAACCCGTAGTAGCATCTATGGCACCAGCCGTTCCAATAGAAGCCACTAAATCAACACTGTCGATACTTCCAATGACAAAACCTTTAAACCCCATCACAGTTCCTGCAACACCGATCACCTCAAAGGTACATAAACCAATCACACCTGCAGTATTCAACTCCAGCGACATCCCAGTATGGTATAGCAATCGGATGCTGGAAAGTGATTCAGAGACCGACTCACATGAGTGGGAATTTGATTCAGTGCAACTTAACACTTCAGATGAGGAAGACACATCACCACCTCCACCCCGCAAAGACATCCCTGTTTACGGAGAAGCACAGATAAAGACCACTTGGGTACCTGAGCTGGAAACATCTTCCACAGACCCTACGTCTCATCCTACGCCTGATTCTGACAGGGAGAGTACCATCAACGACCTTCACCACACTGTCTTAACCCTCACTGATACATCTCCCGCACTTAACTTAATTGATGAAGTAATGCCCATTATCCACCCTGAACTCATCGAATGGAACCAACCAAATCCCCCATGTCTTGACCTCTTCCAAAACGATGAGGCTATCATTGACTTTTTGGAATTAAGGGATAATCTACCAAGCGGGGATCACAAAGCTGGATTTGCCATTGAACTTAATAGCGCAGCATACTTCGGGGTGGATGCCAAACCCTTCAGCTGCAAAAATATAACAATAAAACATGGATCTTCCAGTGAAAACCACACTGTGGCACTATTTGATCCGATAAAAGTAAAAAGAAAGAGCGTATCCAATGGTGAAAACCTCTCTGAGGCGCCTGAGGATGAAGGGTTTGACATCCTCCCTGCTAGTACACAACAGGAACGATCAACGATTCTTATCGAGGAAACCAAAGATTACAATGTGGGGACTCCTGAAAATCCTCATATTATACATCTGGCATCCCTTCTCACTCCAGAGGAACAGCCTAAATTTATAGAGTTCTTCCAGAAGCGTCAGATCAACTTTGCATGGTCATATGCAGACATGCCTGGGCTTGATCCTGATTTAGTCATGCATCATCTCACAGTAGCAAAAGGAGCCAAACCTGTCAAGCAGAAGCTTCGTAAGATGCATCCTCAGATTGCCGTGCTAGTCAAAACAGAACTCAAGAAACTCCTAGATGTTGGTTTCATTAGACCAATTGATTATGCAGAATGGATCTCCAATATTGTGCCAGTTGGCAAACCAAAAGGGGGCATCCGCATTTGTACAGACTTCAGAGATCTGAATAAGGCATGTCCTAAGGATGACTTCCCTCTACCAAATATCGACATCATAGTAGATTTGACAGCAGGACATGCCATGCTTTCACTCATGGATGGCTTTTCGGGATACAATCAAATAAAGATTGCACCAGAGGACCAACATAAGACAGCCTTCACATGCCCATGGGGCACATACTGCTGGAATGTAATGCCTTTTGGTCTAAAGAATGCAGGAGCGACCTATCAAAGAGCAATGACCACCATCTTCCATGACATGATGCATACTATAATGGAAGATTATGTGGATGATTTAATAGCAAAATCACTTACTAGAGAAGGACATCTTCACATCTTAGATAAAATCTTTGATAGACTGGAACAATACCATGTTCGACTCAACCCAAAGAAATGTGTCTTCGGAGTGACCTCCGGGAAGCTTCTAGGATACATTGTCTCAAGCAAAGGCATTGAGGTCGATCCAGCAAAGGTTAAAGCAATCATGGACATGCCACCTCCAAAGAATATCAGTCAGCTAAGAACACTACAAGGACGGCTTCAATCTATCCGCAGATTCATTGCACAATTGGCTGATAAGTGTCACCCATTCACACACCTGCTACACAAGAACATCCGCTTTCAGTGGGATGACAGATGCCAGCAAGCATTTCAGGCGCTTAAAGACTATCTCATGAATCCACCATTACTGATGCCACCAGATCCAAGTAGACCATTATTGCTCTATATCTCAGCAACAAGTACAGCATTGGGTGTACTACTGGCACAACATAATGCAGAAGGAAAAGAGTGTGCTATTTACTACATCTCTCGCACACTTGTGGGCTATGAACTCAATTACACACCTATTGAGCGAGCTTGCCTAGCAGTAATCTTGGCAGCCACTAAACTGAGGCACTATCTGTTAACACACAAGGTGCAACTCATTGCAAAGATTGATCCACTCAAGTATTTACTTAACAAAGCAGCATTGATAGGTCGCTTAGCTAAATGGGTAATGATTCTAAGTGAATTCGACATCGAGTATGTGGACCGTAAAGCTATCAAAGGTCAGGTCATTGCAGATCAATTGGCCGATGCACCACTCATAGGCGATCATCCTCTCATTTCCAATTTTCCAGATGAAGAGATATTCATGATCACAACAGCACAACCATGGAAACTATATTTTGATGGTTCATACACTAGGCACGGCTCGGGGGCAGGCATTCTGTTTATCACACCTCAAGGTGATAGCATCCCGAAGTCTTACAGGCTCACATTTCCATGCACAAACAACATAGCAGAGTATGAGGCCTTGATCACAGGACTCAGGTTAGCCGTACAATGGAAATTAAAAGAATTGCAAGTATATGGCGATTCCCAACTAGTCATTCGACAAGCAACCGATGAATATCAGACCAAGGATGATAAACTCATGCCATACAAGCAAATGGTGGACAATCTAAAGACATCATTTACTACTATCACTTTTGAGCAGATACCAAGAGATCAGAATCGAGCTGCTGACGCTATGGCTACCATCGCATCTCTACTAGATCTTCCACAGAATTCAACACGCTACGAGTTCTTGGTAGAACAGCTTTGGATTCCCGCTTATGATATCCCCGAATCCGAAATGATATGTCGCCTTGTCGGTTCTGAATCCCCATGGTATGGTGAGTTCTACACCTATCTCCGCGATCACACCCTTCCTCCCGACCAATCAAATAACCAACGAAAAACCTTCATTCGCCAAACTGCTCGATATACCATTATTGCTGAAACCCTATACCGACGTAGTCTTGATGGTACTCTCCTTCGATGTCTGGAACAAGATGAGATAACAAAGGCTTTGGAAGAGGTACATGAAGGAATTTGCGGGACTCACTCAAGTGGTCCATCACTAGCCAAGAAGATCATGCGAGCTGGATACTATTGGCCCTCTATGGAAAAGGATTCCTACTACTTTGTCAGGAAGTGCAAGAAATGTCAAGTTCACGGTGACCTGATACATGCACCAGCACAAGAACTGCAACCAATCACAACACCATGGCCTTTTTGTCAATGGGGCCTTGACCTTGTGGGTAAAATCCATCCATCTTCATCCAATGGCCATAAATTCATTATTACCGCCACCGAATATTTCACCAAGTGGATCGAAGCTGTTCCACTTACCCAAGTCACCGGCAAGCAGATCGCCTCATTCATCCTCAACTACATCATCTGCCGGTATGGTGTACCCATGTCCATCGTCACAGATAACGGTCTTCCTTTTAAAAATCAGGATGTCCGTGAACTTTGTGAGAAATTTCATATCCAACACCGCTTTTCCACTCCCTATTACCCACAAGGAAATGGTCAGGCCGAAGCATCCAATAAAAACATATTGAGGATCCTAAAGAAGACAGTCAATGATGCCGGCCGTGATTGGCATGTTCAATTGAATCCAGCGCTATGGGCATATCGAACTAGCATTCGGACCCCTACAGGTGCAACTCCTTATTCATTGGTCTATGGTGCTGAAGCTATCTTACCTATTGAGGTCGAGATACCATCCTTACGAGTTTCATTGCACAATCTCATCGATGATGAAGCATACAGAGTATCTCGTCTTCAGGACTTAGAGTTACTAGATGAGAAGCGACAAGCTGCATACAATCACCTCAAAGCCTATCAGCAGCGCATGAGTAGAAGTTACAATCACCGAGTTAGATCTCGTACATTTGAGGTAGGTGATCTTGTTCTTCGAGAAAATCCTCGCAACCAACCAAATAGAGAACATCAAGGCAAGTTTGAATCAAACTGGCTGGGCCCATATGTTGTCACTGCTGTATTCGGGTCCGGGGCATATCAGTTGGCTACATCAGAAGGAGAACCGCTTGCAGATCCAATCAACAGCATGCACCTCAAACGGTTTTACACATAAGCTGTACAGAGCATCAGGCTCCCCTGCCTATCAGAAAATACCAAAAAACATTCAGAAAAATGTCCTGAAGAAAATATAAAAACATTCAAAAAAGTAAAGAAAAATCATGCATCCAAACGGTGAACAACCACTCCGGTGGCACCTTGGGTAAGAACGATGGTGAAAACCTGGCAAACAGGCGCCACTCGTAAAGGCTATGGCTCCATTATCTTTCAGACTTGTGGCGATCACATCTACTTCATACATACATCCATCCATCCATCAACCATGGCTTGTTATTCCTCTGCAATTATGATAGTACTCCATACATCTTGCATCCCGCTTTTTCATAGTCATGTCTAAAACTGGGGGCAATGCCTTTAACCTATTGATGGAAGTGGATTCTACATTGTCTTATGATTCATTAAGTTCTTCATTCAAACAATCATCAAAAATCCAAAAACATTCAAAAATATCTCGCAAAAATACCAAAAACATTCAAAACAATTCAAAATCCAAAAACATCGACAAAACCATTGAAAAATCACACAAAAACATGGCAACACCTTGTACATACTCATCCATGCAGATACCAAAACAAACATTGCGACAAACTACTCACACAATGACCATTTACCAAACAACCACACAATCCACATCAACAATCCAAACCTGTCTTTAAACAAGGATGCATCCTTCCTTATCAAAACAAAGACAAGATGACATTTTCTTTGACAAGAAAATTATGTTAAGCTATCAAATACTTGGTTGATTTATGAGTACAATCATTTGTTTATCTGTATTAGGATCTTTCAGCATTGTTTTGTATCGTTTGCGCATTATTTCCGATGAAGTTCTGGGGCATGTACTAATGGTGTCTACGTGGGAAGTTCACCAAGCTACGTGATCTTATGCCAAATGTAGTCATAGATCATTACGGCTTGCTGACTACAGCGTATATCTCGACCATATGAGCATGAACCATTACCAAGGATCCATATTCTTTATTCTTTATGTATATATTGTTTGTTTACAGGTACAATGCTCATTCTTTGGTTCCTCCTCATCCAATTTGGATAAAGGTTTTTATTTCTTAGTACGGTATGCACTTGTCTCAGGATATGATCAGCCTAAGATCAAGGAGGACGTTCCAAGTCATGCATGAAAGGAGATAATCCTTATCTGTTCCGCAAGCAATACTCAGGTCAACTTGATCCCTTATATCAAGTCGTTTGTATTAACTTGCTATATAAAATCCATGTAAGGAATACTCAGGTCATCTTGAATCATTATGTCAAGATGCTTGTATTTTCTTCCAAAATTTTAAAGCTCAATGATGAAAAATAAAGCACTATGGATCATCATTCCATCTCATTTGTATATATTGCATTCCGTTGCATTCCATCCATCCATACATTCATAAATAGCTGCATATCATTCATACATAGTAATGACAATGGATACTCTATTTTTCCTCTTCTTCCATAGGAATGTAATAGGTCCTCCATTTCTTCTATCTAACATTGCACCCCCCCCACCCTCCCCATCTCAATAATCAGCATCACATACCCTACATCGTGTCCCAATCAGCCTAATCAAGCCACGTTCATCACCATCCATCTCTAACTAGGAGGGATTGTGTTTCCTATCCTAAGTCATCCAATAAGTCAAGAAAGTTACTCTATCTGCACAGATACATCGTCTCACACACACCTAGACTATCAACAGATACTCTGATCAAGTATCTTCGGGTCTCAACAGGTAATCGATTATGGTAATCCTAGACTACATCAGGCATTTATCATAATGACCTAGTCTCAACGGGGCTGCCATGATTCCCCACAACTATCCATCACACGCACACACTATCAATTGATCAACCAATCAAACACAATCCAACGGACAATTACATCAATTGTCTACGTCTCAACGAGTATTTTGCTTCATATACCTTGACTTCATCGGGCAATTACATCAATTGTCTAAGTCACCATCAGGTCACTTTGATTCACTTACTCAGACTTTATCATGTTCAAGCGACCAACTGACATCAACTGTCACGCTTTGACTTGACCGGGGCAATTCAACCGATTGCACCAGATTGTCCAACCAATTTTGATCAATTGTATAGCATCAATCAAAACCCCACACTACATCTGCTATGTATCTCTTGCATGACCTCAGGGTACTCGCTGGCTTGTTGTTTCTTCATATTCACTCCATTTTCTCCCATGCTTTCATCATTAGTTCTAATTTCTTCTATTCTACCTCCCCTCCGCTTTTCATTCTTTTTCGAGAGATCGCCCGATTTTTCAAAAAAATTCGGCCCATCTCTCGAGGGGGCATACCACCCATTAAATTTACATTTTATGGGGCATTTCTTCACACCTATTTTTCTTTCTTTGAAACGACGCGATAAACTGCACCGTCTCAAAGAGGGGCAAATGTAGTCACATAAATCTGTCCACTTAATTAAATGAATACTTAGTATTTATTTGATTATTTAACCATCAATTAATAATTAATTAAATTAATATTTAATTAATTCATCTTAACGCTCTTCTCCTATTAATTAAATAAATTATTCAATTTATTTGATTTAATTCACTTAACCAAATTCATACCATTAATTAAATAAATAAATCATATTTGTTTAATTAAATCTTCTCTCACATTTAAATAAATTAATATTTATTTAAATCCCCCAAAATCCCACCTCTCACATTTAAATAAATTAATATTTATTTAAATCCCCCAAAATCCCACCTCTCACATTTAAATAAATAAATAATTTATTTAAATCACCTTTATCCTCCACCCACTTGCATTTTCCTACAAATGCAAGTTGCACAATTATTTTAAATAAATCATTTATTTAAATCACCTTTATCCTCCACCCACTTGTATTTTCCTACAAAAGCAAGTTGCACAACTATTTTAAATAAATTATTTATTTAAAATCCTATTTATCCTCACCCACTTGAAACCTTTAATGGTTTCCCTTAAAGTATTCAAACTTGATGGCTTTAAAGTCTTCAAACTTGATGGCTTCCTTCTATAGTCTTCTTAAGACTTTAATGGTTTTCCTTAAAGTCTTCAAGCCTTTAATGGTTTCCCTCAAAGTCTTCAAGCATTTTAATGCTTTATCTTCATTTTCTCATTTAAATAAATTAATATTTATTTAAATATTTATCCAAATTCAACTTACACCATTTAATTGAAATAAATGATTTTATTTTAATTGAAAATACCAAAATTTCTCCCACTTGCATTTTCCTACAAAATCCACTTGTATGCCTAAACCCCTTCTAGATTCTTCTAAACCCTTCCTAATTAGCCTAAATCCATCCCTTAAATATTGTCACATTCCTAAGCAAATTGGAGTCACTTCTCAAAGACTCCAAAGTCTTTGAAAAGCAATTAATGCTTTGTGTGTTCAACAAATTAACCCTCAAAGTCTTGGATAACCTTTGAAAGCTTCCAACCTTCAACCACTAAATGGCTCAAAGTCTTTGATAACCATTGAAGGCTTTCAACCTTCAACCACTTAATCCCCAAAGTCTCCAATAACCATTAATGGTTAATTCAACCCTCCCACATGGTTAAAACATTTGTTTTGACTCAACCTCTACCCAACCCAAAGGTCTCATCAAGCCATTAATGCTTTGACCATGATTATCTCTTAAACATTTGCACAAAGGTTTATCCTTGGATTAACTCTTAATCCAATGGGTAATCTTAATTTAGACTTGACCCTTACCTTCTAGATAACCATGAGGTCTTCTCAAGCCTTTAATGCCTCCAACCTCTTCTCTCAACTCAATCCTATGTTGACACTTGTCACCATTTTATTGGTGCCAATTGTGCACATGGATCCCCAACTTTCAATCCTAACCCTTGTTAAGATTGCTCAATCTTAACCCTTCATTTCCCTATTTCTTCTATAAATAGAACCCTTCTCCTCAAGCAAAAGGAGAAGCATTTAGAGTATTGTTGTTATACTGGCATTAGCATAGAGCTTTTTCATAGCATCACTATCTACTCTTGCATAGTATTTGCTTATCATATTCAACCATCTTGAATCTCCATATGGCATCCATGGCTAGTGCTAAAAGCTGAGAGCTACACTCATTTGGGACTTGGAGAGGAGAGGAACAAGTGAGGAGCAACTATGAGCATCTTGATTAGCTATTTCATTTTATGTTTATATGCTTTCTATTTCATGCTTAATATCTCTCTTGATATGCCTGTTTAGGATAATCTTTTGTTGCTAACACTAACGTTTGTTTCTTGTGCTCTTGTGTGTGTTGCCATCAAACAGATTTTCTAATCCTTTTTGCAGAGCATCAGATAGAAGCCAAGAAACATCAATATGTACATGGGAAAATAAATTGAGTAAAAGACACCATGCTCCAAAGAATCAAACCACTTATTTTATTTTAACAAACATTATTACAATACACTTGTAGGGTCAAACCCTTAATGTAGATATCTACATCTTACTTTTATTTAGAGGAAATATGATAGTATAACCATGGAGCGAATAATTCTCCTAATAAAATCCTCAAGAAAAAACCTATATTTATAGAATTGAAAATACAAATAGGATGTTTCTAAAAGTGGACACGAAGAAAAGTGACATGGAAAGGTTCTAGTACACCCACATGTAGAACAAATGCACATGCAAAACTCCACCTATCATAAGAGTTTTTTTTACTATATCTTGAGTTATCTTCAACAAATGGAACCCACAAATAATCAATAATAACATAATCAAATAATTAAATAACCATGTTTGGAATTACCAAAGGTTTAGACACCTTATTCATAACAATACTTTCCGCTCATTCATCATCCTTTCCTATGTGTTTCCTCCATTCTTAACCCTTTTAAGCCTTATGTCTTGTTATTTTCTCATGCTATATCTTCCTTATCAATGTGGTTTGCATTTTAATTTATATATTTTTATATATCTAATTTTATATTTCTCATATGCATGTTTGGTAAAAATCTATGTAGGAGTACACATTACGGGTTGATTCGAGTAGCTTCCCCTTTAATATTTTTACTATTTTTTGTGTAAACAAAAATATTTCTATTAGAATATGAAATAATTTGGTCCTTCTAAACAAAAATGACAATAATGAAAAGTTACCTTACAATGGAAGGATGAATAAACCCTAAAAATATATGTATGTAACATACTGTGAAAACATAATAAAAACATATTGTAAAAATAGCCCCTTGGATTAACACTCTAATGGCCCAAGAGTCTTAACCGAAAATTGCCACTTACCATTTCTTGAAGTTATTTAGTGTTCATTCATTGTATACTTAGATGCTTCCATCCATATGTGATAGGAATCATTCCATCCAAGATAGAAATACATCCATACATAATATACATCCGTCTATAAATGATAGGTATTCATCTATCCATCTTAAAGATGGTGCACTTCCATTACAAAGTGTAGTATTTAGAAAGACTGACTTAGCATGATGGACTATCCCTAAAATGACTTAGGGTAATGGACCATCCTTGATTCTAAGACTCTAGCCATAGCACATACCTATCTTTCTGATAAATTCCTATCCCATTCAAGTCGATATTTATCCTTTATAGATAAATTTCTTCAAACACCAACTTTTTGTACCATTTCTGTCTACCATAAAACTACAATAGTTATTTCCTTCCTTCCATTTGGTCTTGAATAAACTATTCCTTTGTGTTGATTCATCCTTATTACATATCAATAGAATAAACTCTTCCTTTGTGTTGATTCATCCCTCTTATGACATCTCAAAGAAATAAAATCTTCCTGTTGTTGATTCATCCCTTTTTTACATCTCAAAGTTGTCTATGACATAAAGGGATTGAGTTACATTTTGTACCTCTTCTTGAGATCAATGACCTCCTTTCTCCACATTTATATCATGTATCTTCTATTATCTTTCCTTGATAGTCAAATTTCATATGTCCTTCTTCACCACACCTAGAATAGGTTCCTCTAAACTATTTCTTTTCTTTTCTTTCAATATCCTCCTCTACTCTATCAAGAATACCCTCCATAATGCTTATAGGCCTCTCTATAGTGTGAATCCTCTATAATCTCATCTTATTTCAAATTTACATCACCATCCCTACATCTATAATATGTGTCACTATTTCTACAAATAAAAATATCATATTCTTTATCTATAGAATGGGATTTTTATCCTTCACCATTTCTAAAATAGTTAATACCAACTCTCCATCCCCATTAGGTTTCTACCTTATAGTATCATCTTGTCCTACTTGTTTTGTTTTTCTCCCTTTTCTCACTCTAGTTTATTTGCCTTCCTACTACTTCTAATTCAGGGGTTTTTATCTAATGAGTGTCAATTGGTAGGCCTCCATTACTATCTATATATCTTACTGATATAGTAGGATAATAAAAATAACAATCAATAGAAAATCCATTAAAGATGTAGAGAACAACTGTATGAAATAAATAAGAAAGAAATGTGTGGTGGCTCAAACCAACTTGAAAATTCACAATGACACTCTTCATAACACTATTAGATACATTAATATACTTTATCAAATTTTCTTACAATGACCAAATCTAACATAAATCCATCAAGAATCAAATTAATCACATGGAAAGTCTTATAAATATCAAATATATATTAATCATAAAATATATTGATATCACAACCAAGACACAAATAGTAACAATGATCACTCAACTTGAATAGGTTTAGGAACAAAGGGAGATAATTAAAGTACAAATAAACTATAGACTTGTTCACATCACTAGACTACTCAAAGATATATAATACATACAAAATGAAACCTAATCTAAATAAATAGTTATATTCAAGTACTAAAACTAGGCCAAGATTCACTAGGATACAACTTTACAAAAACTTGAGGACATATACATGAATATCTTTCTAGCAAATAGATAATGGATGATACCAATTCTATATTTAGTAACAAATATCCATAACTTAAGGACAATAAATAGTTCCAAAGAGGAAATGATGCTAGTAGGAAATTAAAAAAAAAGATCATTGCTCGGCATCTATAAACAACTGGATCTAACTGCAAAGGAATATGAAGCTCTAGGTTAACTGCCACAATAGTTAAGAGACAAAAGGATCATTACCAAAATGTTTCCAATGTAATAACTTACATATGGTAGAAAACAATAAGAAGAGGTCATAGAGGATATTACAAGAGATTAAGAACAAGTAAGATAGAGAATGAGAAAATATAGAATATGTAAAGGATTAAACATTGGATAATATAATATACTTACTAATAAATGAATACATAGATATAGTTTTATGTTTTTTATTAACATAAGTAGGGTTTTGAAAGATCCCAACACCTTTTACACTAAGACGGCTAGAACATTAGGCACAACAAGACAACATGGACAACTAAAAAGATAACTTCAAAACTAACAAGGACAACAAATAAAAAATAAGTACAATAGGATAGAAAATGAAACTAGCAAGCATTGTAGGACATCAAATTGAAACCAAAACAAATCATGGGGTTTAAGAAAGAGATCTAAAGTTTTCTGTTAACCTTATAACTAGGGTCCTTTTCCCCTAAATTCTTCTTCTTAAAACAAGGAGAGTCTGAACAAACAACATTAGGGGGAGATGTTCCCCAAATTTCCACATTTTACTTCTTTGTACTAGATGGAAATGGCTAATCCTTCTCCTCCAAAAACATTTTCATGGTATAAAGAGAATTCAATAAATCACTAGTAGAATCCTTATGCATCTTAACACCATTAGGAGTGGAAAGTTTCTATGGAGATTCCCCCTATTATCCATATTTTTTTCCTCCGCACTTGGGGAGGAGAGATTTTCATAGCTAGAAGGCATTTGATCTTTTTCCTCCAAACCAAATGGTTATCCTAAATTGTCTCAAAACTAGTAGTAGAATGAACCACTTTGCCACAATAATTTCATTCGATCGAAGAACTTTCATATTCAATTTTTTACACCTTTTTAGCAAACTTGGATGACAAAGTAGCAGGGAACACTTTATTTTCTCCTCAAGAACATAGAATCACACATAAATTAGGCATTTCATCTATCTGGTAATAGGGCCAATTGCACAAAATTGCCCAAAAGAATGGATGGAAATCCACACAAAAGAATCTTGGCACTCAAAAATTCCAAATGCAGCCCTAGTAAATGAGCCATTCGCCTTCTCATAGCTGTTCATTTCATTGTTGAATACGATTGTATAAATGGTTGTATACAACCCATGTATGAAGTTGTATTGGAGACTAGGTCATAGAAGTGTTCCCTTCTTTCCCATGAATGTAGCTAGTTATGGTGAACCATTGAATTCATGGTGTTGTGTGTATTTTATATTTGATTTCATTCTAGTTTAGTTGTTTAAATGTTTTCTTTGCTTGTTTTAAATTAACAATTGGTATTGGAGTTGTGGTTGGATTGCGCATAGATGGAAAAGTTGATTATGTCATTGACGAATTTCTCAGCAATTTAGACTCGACAGGAAATCAAGTTATGCAAGTGAAAGCTGAAACAATCCACCATGTACATTGGTGGGATGGCTAGAAAAAAGAGGAGGTTTCAGCTGAAGAGAAGGAGGATGCTGGGTATGTTTCCTTCTTTACTCTTGAGGCATATATCAATAGTTTTGACTAGGAAATTGATGTTGTCTTTGGTGGCTCGCAATCAAAAGTAGAAGTTGTTGAAGGAGAAGAAGAGTTTGAAGAAGATGAGGCGAGTGAAGATGAAATTGAGGAATATGAGACCGAAAATTGGGAGGACTACCAAGAGAACAAAATTGCAAGGCTAAAGGAGGAGAATTTGTTTCTCAACGACCAACTGAGTTTTATAGAGCAGAAAATTGAGGTTTTGTGTCATATGATAAATTTGAAACAAGACAATTTCGAGATAGAGTGGGAGTTTTTTTGAAGAGACATTGAGTCAGGCAGAGGAAAGGGAAGACCCAGCGGAACTTGACAGAGAACTCTTTTCTTGCAGAAATGTATCTCTTAATAATAGAGAAGATTCTCTTTGGTGGAAAGAAACCATGGGTAGTCAAGGCTATAGAAAACAAAGATGAACATGAACGCCTTACGACGAGAGCGTACTTATACAGGGGTTTATGGGAACAATGGCAGCTTCCTGGCATAGTCATGGTCAATAAAAGGCCTGATAAGACACGATGCCTTGGCTTCAAGACCAAGCAACATTTTCTCTATGTGAGAGTTAGATGTCAAGGCAGGAAAAGGTCTGTTCCTAAATCTGAGTCTATTGACAGGATAAGTGGTAATGATTTATGTGATGAAATAGATAAATTGGAGGTGGATACGCTATTGGATAACAAAGACCAGAACAAGAGAGAATGTATCCCTTTTTCGGATTTGAAGTTGCAGAGAATGTATCCTTGTTTCGGATTTGAAGTTGCAGTACAAGATTTTTGGCAAGGAACCGAAGTGATTTCAAGAACTGGAATTGTGAAGGGCCATCCACCGAAGGTCGTCGTGGGCTTGAAAGACAAGATATGGGACTATTGCTCTCAGGTTGGAGTAGAATCTGAGACGTTTTTGGGGTGGAGTTTGTTGTTGCCCGAAGTAAGCGTCATTTGTGGGAGGCACCATGATATAGACTTTCACCTAGCAGTGAAGGAGAGAGAGCTGAAACACGTGAAGGGGCTTTTGAATGCTTGCTATGTTGAAATCGATAGTGCCAAGAGGAGAGGCATTTCACTACTATTTTGTTCAAAGCAGTTTTTTATAGGAAATGGGTCATGTGATTAGAGCCCAGAGAAATGGATTGGGTTCCATGTTCAAGTTTCACACACACATCTCAGAAAAGGCCCTGCTTGCTTTCGAATTTTGGATTACGCCAAGCAGGGAATCGTTAGAAACTTACTATTGTGGAAAATGAGCAAGATGATGGACATGGAAATGATAGGAACTATAATGGTCTGGCCTTGTCTACAATATGAGGGACGAGAGGTTACTTAGCACCAGAGTGGACGATGAACCTGCCCATCTCAGCCAAGGTAGATGTTTATAGTTTCAGCACTCTTCTCTTAGTGTTAGTCATTGGGCGGAAGGCTGCAGATTTTAATATGTCTGGGATTAATTTTGTGCAATGGGCTTGTGATAGTGTTAGAGAAAGAATATGGACGGAGAATATGGTGAACCCAAAATTAGGAGAGGAACATGGAGTTTTGCGTTGTATAACTAGCTAACCGTGATGTTCTTGATGCTCTATTCAAGGTTGCGGAGAAGGGGAGCACAGGAGCAGGTGATCACGATGGAGGAATGTATTATGAACCTATGGATAGTGGTGTTCCTGATTATGAATTAATAGGTAAAATTTTAGGAGAAGATGTCTTTGACTTCAATTTGATTTGGAGAAGATCCATTCGGAGTCTGCTAGAATAGAGAGGCAAAATTAAAATCTTCTCAATGCCTGGTTATAATGCGAAATTAGAAATGGAAATGTAGGGGATGTCAATGCATGGCTGTATCGATTGGCCTTTAGGGGGAGATTGTTAGCAATGAGAAGCACAATGGTCACATGAACATTCGCCTTCTCTCAGCTGTTTGTTTCATAGCTGAATACGATTGTATAAATGACTATGTGCAGCTCATGTATGAAGTTGTATTGGAATCTAGTTAATAGAAGTGTTCCTTTCTTTCTCATTGATGTAACCAATTATGGTGAACCACGTAATTCATGGCATTGTGTGTATTTTTTGTTTGATTTCATTTAAGTTTAGTTGTTTAAATGTTTTCTTTGCATGTTTTAAATTAACAATAGGAAACTTGAAGTCATTTCAAAGGGTTGAAACCAAAAGACCATTTAGAAAGACAAAGGCCATTCAAACCTAGGAACCAAGGATCCTCATATATAATATTAGAGCATACTTCAAAATTAAAACAATGAATATAAAATATTTATCTAGCATTGTAGTTACCTTGATTTGTCCTCTCAGTTTCTAGACTCAAGAAATCCATCTTCTGATAGTGAGGAAGATTGCCACAAAATCTCCCTACAAGTGACCTCTCTAGCCAAGAAGAAGTCTCAAAAAGAAGAGATTTAGTAATCTCAACTTCAAAATCTTTCTCTCAAATAGGTGTTGTAGAAGACGCAACCATAGGAGGGATATCAACAATAGGAGGCTCTGCCAAAAACACAGTTTGAGGGAGAATCAACAACCTCAAAGGCACCATTACCTACATCCAAATCGACACAGTGACAACTATCAATATCTTTAGCAAACTATAAACTTCTCCATGAGGATCCTCGGAAACCTTAGGGGAAGCCAACACACCAATGGAATTATTCTCAAGACCGTTATCATTCAAAGTTAGCTTAAACTAACCCATAGCTTTGCCCACTGGAGAATTCATCTCCTCAATATCCAAAGAGGCAGAGATGCTAACCTGTGAGACAACCTCAATGAGGTATCCATGAATTTTATTCAATCTGGTAATCCCATTACATCCATCTCCACCAGCAACCAAAGCAGGGGAAAAATGGAGAGCCATAGCTCTAACAATAGGGGAATGGGGAGAACAACAACCACTCATGGTAGCTATAGATACACCTTCCATCTATCTTTTAACATCAAGATCCTCAATGGACCCAGCCACTGAAAGCTCCTTAGCAGATAGGTGAGCAAAAAGAAAGCCTTTATGGAGTCCACTTACAGATGGAACATCAGTAGTAGAAGGAGCAAATACAACGATATTAGGGGAAAAGTGGCAAATAATCCCTTGACGAAAAGGCCACCCCATCAAAAGCCTCCTCTATAGAATCATAGACATCCATTTCCACATCATTACACAATATCATAGAATCATTGGAGCAAATCTCATCATCAAAGGTAACCTTCTCAACCTCCAAATGAGTGAAAGCACAAGTACCTAATAGTATATCTAAAAGTAGCTCATCATCATCATTATCATCAAGAATAATGCTATTGTTTACATTATCTTCATAACATATATGTTATAAAAAACAAGAAACGTGAAACATGATAGCAACAATAATGCAATGAGAAACAAAATTTAGAAAGGATGCACATAAGAAAACCCACCACTAGGGCTAGCAACAAGGGTTTTCACCACTTTCACGGAGTGCACACAAGCACCTAAGAGTGTTGTCAAGCTTTGGGCCATCATTGCCTCTATTGAGGTCTCAATTGTCTGAATCTTCCATGTCATCGCTCATACTAGTAGGTCCTGCCCTCCTTATCCTATACACTTGTGTTCATGACCCCGCCGGCCTGTTCGTTTGCACCATTTTGAATTTCTTTTATGATTTCATGTTGATTATGCTTGGATTATTATGTTGTGACTTATATAGCATTAAGACATTTTTATATTTATCAACATTCTTTTAAAAAATGTTTGGTATATGTAATCATAAAACATGTGATCATTCTTGTATTAAAAGCACTAGAATATAATTACAACTTGCAATACATTAGGACTTAGAGATTTGGTTTGTGAATCCATTCTCATTACCAACACTCATCCACCCGATATCATTTTCTCTCATTTTGTTTTCATCTACATTTTCATTTCGTTTTGCCATTGTTCTCTTACCCTTGTTTACATTTGTCTACTTTATATCCTAATAGATTTTGTGGTCCATTTATAATTCTATTATAGAATAGATTTAATATAATAGCTATCATTTTTATTTTCCACATTGATCCAAGTTGCAATACATAATAAGGAGCTAATCAAGGTAGGTTATCTTTTTTCTTTCTCATTTTGATTTTTTTTTATATTTTGCAAATAGAATATGAAAGAATCTAGATGTTTCAAATAAAAGTGATAATTATGTAAAGTGCTAAGAATTCAAAGATGAATAAATTCTAAAAAGGTATTTTGGGATATGATCACTTCACCACCTAAGTTTATTCTTTGTGATCTATACATGATTTTTATCTTAGAATAATCTTCCTAGACATACTACACAATTGAACCTACGTCAAATTTTCTCATGTAGTTTCAAATTTTGACAAAGAAGTTTCATTTTTCACTTATATTCTACAATGTAACTTTGTCTATTATTGCCATGTTCTATATTTTCATGTCTCGACTTCATATTTTCTCCACTTTTTCCTACTACATGAAAATTTGAACTCTAGCATTTCACTATTATTTGTAATTCATCTATCCTATGTAATTGGAACAACAGGAATCAACATCATATCTACCTTTCCTAAAATTTTAACCAATTCTAATATAGGGTCAATGTTTAAGAGTATGAGATAAAATTTCTATTCTTCATTGTGTGACCTCTAAATTGGTTTTATAGCCTCTAATCACAATATTAAACTTATTTATTTTATAGGTAAATTTCATTTGTATAAATTCCAACCATCCATATTCATTGTCTATGTCCCTTTTATTCTTAATATCAATTTGCTAGTTTTTCTCATGTAATGAACATAAGACAATAATTTTTTGCATATATAAATTTGTGTATCCATATATGTGTGTATATGTGTATATGTATACATACATGCACACATGCAATGCATATGATATGTATATATATACATATAAAAATCCTAGAGAAAAGATAGTTCAAACAATGGTCAATAGACAATTCTAGACACTCCAATGAACATTTAGTTCAATTGTAATCACACTTCCTCCCTCTCCCATTATTTTATCAATTTTCAAGATATTCACATGTTAATTGTAAAAGAAATAAAAATATCAACAATTTATAGTGAAAATAATTTGAAAAGTAAAGAAACAACTTCCATTCTAATATCTTAATTTTGAATAAATGTACTTTAAAAATTGATAATTATAAAGAAACAAATAATATATATAAGTAACCAAAACTCAAAAGTATATTTTGAGTAACCAAAAAAAAACAATTACTGTATATCAAATGTTCATATAAGTAAAATATTAAATTATCATTAAGTATTTCACTATTAATTGAAACAATTTTAAACCTCTCACGGCATTCCGATTTCTTCTTCAAAATCTTTGACGAATTCAGTTTTACATTTTCATTGGCATTGAATAAAATGCGAAGACTAGACCAATGTACAGGTAACACCCAACCATAAACCAGTGGACATTAAATCGATGGGTAAAAGTCTGCATCATCGTTAGCGTAGGGTAAGGAGCAAATACAACTTCCATTCCAATATCTTCCCGCACACGACACCCCATTTAACACCTATTTCACCTCATCACGGCCATGACCATCGTCTTGTTCTCCAGAGATACAAAAGTCAAGTCCATTTCGTGTTACTTTCGCAAACCAACTAATCTGTGGGCCTCTCTTCCGATTATTTATGGTCCTTACCTACGCCTTGTATCTTTAATCCTCTCTCTTTCCTTCTTGTAATGAGATAGTGTAGCTCCTCTTTATTATTGATTCAAATTATTTCCTTCGGTAATCTTTCCGAAGGCTTCTTTAGTCGGGCTTTCATGGAGTGCAATGCATCGATTGGAGCCTTCCACGGGATAAATCTCATGCCGAAGACTGCTTCTGCAGGAATTTCCCATGTAAGAATTGGAGGGACACCAAAGCAGTCTGCATGTAAACTCCTCACAACTATTAAGGCGTCTCAATCTCAATGTCCGGCTTCTTCTTCGTACTCGTTATATCAAGTGTTGTCTGTCCCAGAGAACGTGAGTGCGAGTGATTTAAAGCGCGCATACCGTAGAATGGCTCTCAAATACCATCCTGATGTCTGCCCTGCTGCTGAGAAAGAAGAGTGTAGCAAATTGTTTCTTCAAGTTCAGGAGGCTTATGAGACTCTGTCGGATCCTCTCGTCCGCCAGGATTACGATTGGAGACTGCGAAATGGGATGGAAACTAACGAACGTGGAGGAAGATTGGAGAGTTGCAATTATGCGTGGGAAGCTCAGCTGATGGAGTTGATAAAAAGGAGACCTGGTAACAATTCATCATCTTGGGGCAGCAGAATGAGAAGACGGAACCAACAAGAGGCTGCGCCTGCTTCTTGATGACTTATTTATTTCATTTCATTCTCTATGCATTGCATTCTTAAATGTTGGTTCTAAATTGAAGTTTCAAAAGTTGAAATGGATTTGACACCCGGTATATGTTGCCTGTACTAAACTAATTACCCAGTGCTACAGTATTAAGCAATTCTCCTTCATCTGACCATTTTATTGTCATTTCGTATTTTCACCAAAGTCAGTTGTAGAGAGTTTCGTGGGAGACAATATATTTCTTCCTGCTCAATCGAAGACTCTCGGAGCATGACTCTTTGATACGTATTATCGTTAAATTGTATTTTGTTATTATGGCGTGATTTCGATTTTAGTTCGAAGATTTGTATGTCGATTAAACAATTCTCCTTTATCTGACCATTTTGCAGTCAACTAAAGACTCTCGGAGCTTTAGTCTTTCATACGTATTATTGTTAAATACACTATTTCTCATTATGTTGTGATTTCGGTTTTAATACAGATTTGTATTTACAAGTATGTCGATTAAGTCTTTCAAGTCGAAAACGATAGTTGACGATTTTATTACGTCGGTTATTGAATTGTATTTCACGGTATATTTATTCTGTCGACTTGTATGTCATATGATATTATTTTATTACTTAGGTTGGTCTAGCACGGCATTTTTATAGTGATGAGTAATAGTGACTGGAAAAAGTATGTTGTTTATATGGTGTTATTTTCTTTTGGTGTAAGTTGTTTGTGAATTTTTAGTTTAAATTTATAATCAGTAAAATTAAGTGATTTAACCCTCACAAAACATTATGAAGAGATTTTACATTTATATAGCAATGAAGTGTGATTATTAATTTTTAGTCTCTAATGTTTTCATGTCACTTTTCATATATTAATTTTGTTTGTCAAATAAAATAAAAAATCTCTAATCCTAAAGTTTCAACCATGATTCTTTTGATCTTATTATTTTACAATTTTATTTTATTTTTTCCTTGAAATGTTATTGGCTGATAGAATTTTGTTGGGGTTTAAATACATTTTCAATTGCAAAAAACTATAAAAAGTTAACTGCGTTCGTTGGCAACTGTCCTCATGGCAAGTGCAAGCGACGAGGACTGAATAAATGAATTGATGCCGATATAATTCAATATTTAATTACTTATTAAATGTTTTGTGCAGATTTCATTAATTTTTAGGTTTAAAGGAAAACAATATTTTCATTACCATGTTCTAGTGTTCTCTCGCTGCGCAGAAAACTTGATTGAAAGCATTAGTCGATACATAGGTCACAGTATTAGCCAAGGCATTGCTCTTTCCAAGTGAGTTTGGACAAAATTTGGTGCAAGTTTAAGACTGAAATCTTGAGATTTATTATAATTTTTGCAGCTAGATTTTGGAGCTAGATTTTGGGCCTAGATTTTGCCAACTACAATTGTAGGGTGTTGTTAGAAATTGAAGCTGTTTTGAGAGAATTTGGGCTGCTGATTAAAGTGCTTTAGTCAATGTCGCTTTTGGTAGAATAGTTTCTGTATTTCTGCTGCTAAAGCAAAACTCCACGACGACTTCAGTAATTTGGCGATTCTCACCTAAATTTCCCTCGCCAAATTTAGAGTCTTGTCTGTTTGGCATAATTGCGGGTTTTGAAATGACTGGTTTTTTAATTCTTTTTTGTGCAGTATATCTTGTTTTAATGTTGTTAATAGGTGAATATTTGTTATTCGAAACATGGTTGGAATTATACAGATTCTGCATAATTAAATTTAGGGTTCTCTCTTTCTGGTTCGTACATAACCCAACACAGAGAGGAATCTATTTTCGACATTCTTTTGGTGCTATTAGTGATCCAGTGGTGGGCCTAAGAGAAGGAACTGTGAAGGGCTTTTTAGGCAGACGTAAGATTTTAATAAATCCTTGCTTAGACAGGATTCTTTTGACTTGAAGAACCTTTTCCTCCCCATATGAACTATCAAATTGCTGCCATTTTAAAATATTAGAAAGTGGCATTTGCTTTCGGCTAGTATGCACAAACAAATTTTAAAAATTAATCATATGCCATGTTCTCAAATCACTGCCATTATAAAATATTAGAAAGAGTCATTTGTTTTCGACTGGTATGCACAGACATGTTTAAACATCTAATTCAAATATCATATTTTTCTCAAAAAATAAACAATGTGCAAATTTTTTGAAAGAGAATATGATTTTTTTTTGTTTTCCATTGCAATGTTACAAAGCAAGAGTCATACTTGATAATGACTAGGAAGTTGAAGTAACCGGTAAAGCGAAAATAAAGGACTTTCTACCAAACAGAAAAGTGGAAAAGCTCATTTACAGAAGTTAAATTTTAACGATAGAATGTATATAGGTATATGTATATGCAAGTCTACCACTCTTAAAAAGAGACATAAAAATGATTTGTCTATCTCAAAACTCCAAAACCCTCTACCATTAATCAACAACTCTCAGTGGAATTAATTATTTAACCTCCAAAGCCGGATATTTCTCCAACGAATTTTCATGGCAGGTGAAGAGTTGGGCAGAGCCTACACCCCAAACTTAAAAAAATAGACGCCAGGACCTGCATCAGGAAACACTAGCTCCTCTTGCCCATTCACAGACAAACCCACTTTCCCTTCGTTTGCATTGTGGGTAACATTCAGAGAAATCAACTGATTATTGTATGCGGGAAAAGTGGGCTGATAGAATTAAATATGTGAAAATATTCCAAAATGCTAGTCCACACACACATTATAAATGTGGTTCAGCAGCACTAGGTCATTGTGATGTGTTAGATATCTTAGATATCTATCTTTAAGCTGCAGCATATACGCCATGTCCCTTTGCACACCCCTAGAAATCAGCATCATGGATACTCTCGTTGTGTTTGGCCCAGCATACATCTCTGCCTCAAAAATACATTCATTTTACCTAAATTTTAGAAAAAGAAGATGGATTAAAAGTACAAAACTAACCCTCATAAAAAATGTTGTCCTAAACCCATGAAAATCCTTTTCCCTAGCGGTTTTATCATTTATATTATTTGGATAAAAAATAGAATGTTTTCTAGTCTATCTTCAATATCTTCTGAAACTCCTCTGCTGTTAAATATGACTGCAAGTTCACAGATTGCTAGTTAGTCAATATGTGTACCCTCTCTGTTTTAACATTATTTAGTATAAACTTTGAAATGAAAGAAAATCATGTGTACTAAAACTCAAAGTAAAGGCCTAGGGACTTGCCTCTCTTTTTCTTGAATTGATTCCAGGTGGCAGATTTATAGACTTGGACTTTAGCCATTCATAGTTGTATGTGCTACAAAATCCATCTTCATCAAGATTGGTTTCAACATTCTTAAATATTTCTTGTCCATGACCATCTGAAGCAGACCCCTTCAATTTTGTGCCATTTCTGTGGCTAATCCTTCACTCCCAGTCAGCTTATTTTCAGTATCCTCTATAATACTTGTTTCAACCTTCTCTACATTTGTAGAGTTGTACAGGATAGCGTAGTTGGAAAGAAATTAAATGATTTGAAGAATTCAAATTTATTTATTTTAGGCCTTATCAAACTTAAAATTAAATATTCATTGAATAAGTCCCGATCTACCCACGAACCTGAAATTGTCAGATGAATTTTTTTCATCTGCAACTTCAGCAGTTGGGTTTGGAGGTAAATTGCTTGCAGTCAAAGACTTAAGGTCATAGGTGATGCTCCAGTAGCAGCTGACCTTTGAAGGATGCTCTCATTGGTTCAGTCAAATTTTTCTCTGTATTAGTTGATGTAAAAATAGTACACAGAGCAGCCAGTGTAACTGATTTTTGTGTTGCAACACCTTAGCTAACACCATTTGAATTATCTAAAATTTGCTCCATACTTCCATTGGATCCAAAAGTGGTATCAAAAAGTCAGGTTTGTACTTCTTGTACAAATACTTGACTTAAATTTGTTTCAGTGTATATTGTACATCATGAAACCCAACATTTGAAAATCAGATGTATTTACAATTCTGACCTCAACAGTTTGAGAAAGTTTTCCTTGAAGAATCGAAAGCTCCTTTTCAAATAAATTTCCTTGTATATGTAACGATAGAAAAACACACCTAAATAAACATAGAATTCTCAGAATTCAAAACTGCTAGCTATGAGCTATATGAAAACATGTAACATTTTATTGATCACTGTTCGCAGTGTAACAAATTGACAATTAATCAACTTTTCAACTTTTTCTTAGAAGGAATTGATTGCCAGAAAGATAATTATTTTTGTCATATTAAATTTTTAACATGTATTGGCCTAGATCTGAATTCAAATAACATAATAGAAAACATACTGCAGCCTTGGCATAATAGAAATTCTCTGCAATTTTGCCATGAAATTGGGAATACAGAGCATTCACCTTCATAATGGTGTGAACCCATAGCCGCCTGCTGATGTTATTGATGCCAATTACTGTGGTTTCGGGATGGTTAAACCCATCAAGATCACTCTGGTATATCCATTTTTTAAGTGCAGGGAGAGAAACGGAGCACCCAGCACCAGGCACTAGGCATATATGGATACAGGACACCGGAAATCTGTTGTGGTGAGGGAAGCTCTGTGGCAGAATTAAATGCCATAACACGTTGAAGCTTGCGTACACTTTTCACTATGTATGCCTGTGGTGTTGAATTTGGAGTGCCACGATGATATATCATCTTGGAAACCTCCTAGTAGCTAATATTATTTAAAATAAGAAAGAAATTAAAGAAAATTTAATTTGGTTAAATAAAAATTAAAAATTATAAACATTTTAAATTTTATTTTCCATGCACGTCTATCACATGGTTAATTTTCTCATGTTCTATAAAATTTTATTTTTAATTTTTTTATTGTGTTCAAATCTTATAAGAGATAAAATATACATAAATGTAATATTTATGAATTATTTTATTAAATTAATATTATTTTAAATAAAAAAGAGATTAAAAAAAATATAAGTTAGTTAAAGAAAAACTAATTGAAGCTTGCAAAAAATTTACATTGTTGTAGCCATCTCGAATCGATTAACGGTAATAAACGAAGAGAGAAAGGACTCTTTGAAGATATGCAATATGGGAAGTCTAATGTATTGCACTTTGGGTTTTTAATAATTATATAAGAAAATGTAATAATAATGTGATATTTATTAAAATATATTAACAAATTATAGTTGGGAAGAGAAAATGAGAACGCTCTACAACTAGGGTACGCAACTTCGCATTCCTGGTTGTTGTCCAGGCTGTGTACGGGGGCTCCAAACACCATTGGGGACCCCCGCAATTAATTCTCGATCAAGCGGATGTGATGGATGTTAATATGGTTGCTGGACCGCCGAATGAGCCTCATTCTTCCTCAACTGCTTGACTCTCTTTGGCTCGGCGGTGGATTCTTCCAGATCCCTCAAGCAAGCCAAGATGCTGCGACCAATTCCGAAGCGAAAGAAGATAAGGTTCCGCCTGCCACTAAACTCCTCATTTTGCCAAATGCTTCTATGTCTGCGATGATTTCTAAAGAAATTTGTAGGCTTAGAGATCCGGTTATCTTTCTTGCAACCTTAGATGTTAATAGCATTTCGTCTATGCAATTCATGAATAAATGGCTTCAAGATGTCTGGGTTAAAAAACTAGGGTTTCATTTTACATATTGCAGAATGATACAAAAAGGTTTGTTTCTAATTTTCTTCAAAGATGCAGATAGTTAGAAAATAGCCCTAGATAGACATTTTTGGGTGATAGGTAATGCTACCTTTTGAACCATTAAATGGGTCCCTGAGTGTTGTAATGAAGAAATTATGGCCTTTTCGAACCGTAGATGGGTTAATGTGAAGAATGTCCCTCCGTTCCTCTGGTCTTGTCTGCCAAAAATGTTGGAGCTTTTGGGTAAAATTTTAAGGATGGACTCATCTCTGACCCTTCTCCCTCATTTGGATGCAAGGCTTCTAGTTGCATTTAATCCTGGAACAAATTTATCCTCGGAAATTGTTATCAAGATCGAAGAGTCTCTCTATTCATGTCTTGTTGAATATTTAGAGGACGTTAATTCTTGCCATATTTGCCGAAACAATGGTCATTTTAAAAAGGATTGCCCTCTTGTGGCTAAGCGTAAGCCCCAATCTAATCCCTCCAATGAACCCACCCCCCCGTCCTCCCAATCTCCCTTGGCTCCCCCTCACTCCAACCCTGTCTTTGAAGCCGAGTTAAATAAAATGGCCTATCCTTCCCTCCCCACTGACCCCTCCATTGCAGAGAGCATCCTTAAGTACAAACAAGCTCTAAGGGAAGCTAAGGTGGCCTCTAAAACTACCCGGCCTTCCCTCTTTGATTACTCTGATGGGTTGGCTTTGACTAAGAGCCCAAGGACTCAAAATGTACAATGGATAGTTCTGGCCAAGTTGAAAGATGTGCTCGAGGCTAGGAAGCAACTTGAACAGGCTATTGGTTCTTACAAGGTTGATCGAAATTGGATTCTCCTCGTGCCCTCTAGTAAGTTCATGGGTGGTGATGGTAAGTTGGAGGCCACTGCCACTGACAGCGTCACTATTGGTGGTCAGGTGGATTGTGTTTCGTATTCCACTAACCTGGAGACTAACTCTGAGGTCATTAAGTTTGACTCTTCTCTCAATGATGACTCTTGACCTCAAGGGGACATGATATTGGGAAACTCTGGCCCTAATCTAACCTCCATCAAAGCTAAGTTCCTGAGTCTTATGATGAAACTGAAGTTCCCCATCTATTGATGGATACTCCTAGGTCTCCAATGGGTACTTCTGTCAGGGGCAGTGACCTCCCCCTAACTAACCCTACCTCCACCCATTCCTTCACTCATGGACAAGTGAATGCTAACACTCGTACCCCTTCAATGGGGAATGGACTTGATTTGGTAGGCCTTCAGGCTCCTAACTTCACTCTAGGGGTTGGTGAGAAGGTTGATGGTTTCATTGAATTCAAAACAAAGAGGGATAAAAATAAGAGATCCCCCAGGACTAACAGGGATGCTTCTGTCAGAAAGGAAACCTTAGGACCTAAGCAAATTTCTGAAAGTAGGAAGAAGAGAGGTGGACCTAATTCAATTGTGGCCTTTGATGCTAGTAATCACTCTAACAAGGAGGAATGGCCTAAATGTTTTGAAGGGTTTAAGCCTCTAATGGATGCCTCTGAATGAATATCATTAGATGATTAATACAATGTCTTCGACTATAAGGGGATTGGTGTCCCTGGACAGAAAGTACATGGTGAAGAGATTCCTCAGTATGCACAAGAATATTGATTGTCTCATGTTGCAAAATCTGAAATTGGTTGGATTCTCTCTAGAAGTAGGATTGAAATGTATTTGGAAAGATGCCACATACTTATTCGCTAATTATTCCAGGGGTAAAGGGGGAATTGCTATTTTGCTTAGCCATAAATGAGATAACAATGTGATTAAGTGGGGACAATCCCCCTTGTACCAAAACTGTGTGGATTATATTTAAGGTTGAGGATAAGATCTTTGGGGTGTGCTCAATTTATGTCCCTAATGATAATAGGGAAAGAGTTGAACTGGATATCCTAGTTAGATGACATCACTTGGTTCTTAGGGGGGATTTTAACATTGTAGAAAATGCTCAGGATAAGAGAGGTGGAAACAGATTTGAATGGAAAGGAGTGGAGAGAGGGCATTTGAACAAGATGGTCAATAAGATTAAGCTTATTGACCCAGTTGCTGGAAGGAAGGAGGAACTAAATACTATCAAGTATACATGGTGTAATTATCAGCATCTCAATAGGAGAGTCTATTGTAGGTTGGCAGGTTCTATTTTAATAAAGAATTCTTCGAAATTCAAAGAGATGCCAAGGGGGAGAAGTACTTTGTGGTTCCATACACATTATTTGATCATCATTCTATCAATTTATTCAACTAGGATTTGCAGTGGGTTGTTCTCCTAACCCCCCTAGAGATGCTTCCTTTATATTGAATGTTGACTTGCTTGAGGATGAAGATGTTAGGTGTGCTTTGACTTTTATCCGTTTGGTTAATAAGAATAATAACTCAATTCATTCACGCTATGAGAGATGGGGTCAGAATGTTAAGAGTTGGACTAATTTGTGTCAAACTGTGGGTAAGAAGAAGTGAAAGGATAATAGGAGGGTTGAGGTGTTTTGGGAAGGAGCCCTATCGGTAGCTGAGTCCAAACTTCAGGACAACCCAAAAAATGAACAACTTACACATGAGTTGATTGGAACTAAGACAATGTTGAGGATGATTCGGGATACTAAGGTTAATGGGTGGAAAACTAGGGCTAGGCTAAAGTGGCTTGAAGTCGGAGATAGGGGGTCTAAGTTCTTTTTCCGAATGCTTAAAGCAAAAGAGGAAAAGGAAAGTATTCATAGTATATGGGAAGATAATAAGAATATCTCAGACCCTAAAGAAATATTAGAGCACTTTACACAATTCTATAGATCTTTTCTTTCTTTAGAGGGCAGGGGGGTTGAACAAACCAAAGCTAGGGAAGTGATCAAGACGGTGGTGCCAAAAAAGCTAAATGTAGATGACTACTCTCAAATTCATATGCCTCTATAGAAGGAGGAGATACTGCAGGCCATTAATTCCTTCAGTAATGATAAATCCCCTGGGTCGGATGGATTTCTAGTGGAGTTCTATAAAGCAAACCTAGGGTGGATCTCAAAAGATATTTTTGAACTATATCACGAAGTTGTTGATGGAGGCTAGCTTGGTAGGGAGATTAATCTAGGGCTTATTAAATTGATTCCAAAGGAGGGGGACAAAACCTTGATTAGAAATTGGAGACCTATTACTCTTCTTAATGTTTCATACAAAATATTGGCCAAGGTCGCAGTTCGAAGACTAGAAGACGTCCTCCCTAAAATCATTAGTCCTACCCATACTGGCCTGGTTAAGGGTAGGTTCATACTAAAGAATCTAATTATATGTTGGGAATCTGTGAATTGGGCAAAGGATACAAGTCAGAATGCAACAATGTTACTAATTGACTTTAAAAAGGCATATCATAGGATTGAATGGGGATTTATTCTCCAGATGCTTAGAAGTATGAGCTTCCTGGATTTTTTTTGTAGGCTGGTTCAAAATCTCCTCTATGATGCAAATGCAATGGTTGAAGTTAATGGGTTGCAGTCAGAATGTTTCCCTCTTTCGAGATCCATCAAACAAGGTTGCCCACTGCCCCCTGCATTGTTTGTAATTGCTGCAGATGCCTTGCACTACCTAGTCAGAAACAATGACATTACTCCTAGGGTTGAGGGATCTACCTACCTAATGGAAAATATGCTATTAATGTGCAGTTTGCGGATGACACTGCTGCTATGTTGGCTTTGGAAGAAAATAATACGAAGGCCCTGTTAGAGAATATTGACATCTTTTGGAAAGCATCTGGTAGTAAAATCTTTCTTCATAAATCATGTTTTCTTGGGTGGGAACATACCCCCCCTTTATGGATCTCTAGATTTTCAAAAAGTTGGGGGGGGGGGGCAACCAAATTGTTAGGTATTTGGGCATCCCTTCTCAATTGCTCCAAACCTAAAGGAGATGTGGGAACGGATCAGAAACAAGGTTGATAAAAATTTATCTAAGTGGAATAGGAATTTCCTTTCTCTAGATGGAACATAGCCCCCCTTTATGGATCTCTAGATTTTCAAAAAGTTGGGGGGGGGGAAACCAAATTGTTAGGTACCTAGGCATCCCTTTCTCAGTTGCCCCAAACCTAAAGGAGATGTGGGAATGGATCAGAAACAAGGTTGATAAAAATTTATCTAAGTGGAATAGGAATTTCCTTTCTCTAGATGGAAGGTTTCTGATCTGTCAAAAAATACTCTCCTCTTACAACATATACTTCTCCTCAGCCTAGCTCTTTTCTAATTATCAGTTTAATCACATTCAAAAGAAAATCAAGAATTTTTTGTGGTCTGATGGAAAAGTTAATAGGAAAATGCATGGGGTCAAGTGAGACTGGTGTGTCATGAAGAAGAAGAGTGGAGGTATGGGACTCAAAGATCTGTGGACTCAATGGGTTGCACTGGCCTCCAAGTGGATCTTTAGTGTGATTGTTGGAGAAGAGCCATGGAAAGTGTTTATTATGAAAAATATTTTAAGGTCAGTTCCCAGAAAGGCTAGAAAATGGAAGGGTCTTTCGTTTAAGGACTTAATTGTAGGAAAATTTGAAGTTTCTCCTTGGGGATCTGAAGTCTCTAAATCTCTGTGGAAGGCATGAGAGCTTTTTAAGAAGTTTGTCAGAAAGAATGACTACCTAGGGGATAACTATAGTCTTGTCGAAAATAGGTCCATTTGGTGAAATGCCTCTCACAAAGGTAAATTTCTTTCTATTTTGCAGGGTTGTTTGACACTTAAATGGTATAACAATGGTATTAGAGTGTTTGGGAATATATTTCAGGATGGTTTGTTGTTGTCTTGGGAAGAGTTGGTTTCTAGATATAAGGTGTCGCCCTCTCAGTGCAGGGCCTATGTTGTCCTTAAGGATGCTCTTTCCTCCTTCATTTTCCTTGGCCCCATTACTCTCCTCCCTATTTGTCCATCCTCTTATTGTTGGGTTGATAATACTCCCCTCCCAAACCTTAAGACCAGAATTATCTGTGACTCTTTGCTGGATTCCTCTCTTGTGATTGACCATATTAACTCTCTCTAGAGCTTAATCTAGAACAGGGTGCAGTGGAGTAAGTCTCTGAGTATTAGGTGGGTTGGACCATCTGAGCCTAAAAAGAAATTTTTTGTGGCAGTTGCTCCTAAAGAGACTCCCCTTGAAAGACACTAATGGTAATTTTCTCCTTTGCAAAATTTGTTGCCTCTCCGAGTCACCTCATCATTTGTTCTTTAACTTTCTATTTGCCAGTGAAGTCTAGAAAATGTTTGGTATTAAAATGGAAGAAATGAATATTGCTTGCACTGATGTTATCCTAGGTTACATTTAAGGCTGTAAGAAAGTTGTTAACTCTTTTTGGTCTTGTCTCTCTTTGGAAATCTTATGGTTGATATGGAAGCTTTGTAATGATGAGTTCTTTAATGGCGGGGTTAGGAATCTTACTAAGTCTCTGAGTTGACTCATTTTTCATATGATTTCTATGCAAGTGTCCCTGGTTATTAAGATCGATGAAGATAAGTTTGATCAGTGGTTGAAGGATGGCTCTATTGCTATACACAGAAGGGAGCTCTCCCATAGATTCACCTGGGATAGGGAGATCACAACAAGACCCCGCTTGAGATAATGTTCCTTAATTTCATGCACTTCCTGGAGGAGAGGCAGACGCAGATGGATCTGATTCACCAAGAAAAGGATTTGATGCAGTAGTGTGTAATACATCCGAACAAAGAACAAATCCTGAATGGACTGGTCAAAGTTTGGTAGGAAGGAGACTTAGGTTGGGTCACATGGGTTCCCCCTTTGGGAAATACTACTCTTCTGGATGGGGAGATTGAGTTTAGATAGAAAGAGTCTTCTATATTTGTATCTATCCTATGGTTGTTTTAGATTGGATGTTTCTGTAACAGCTGGGAGTCGACTGTATGTAGTTTTTTGTGGGTAATCATGGGTTGATCGGATGGGTTGTTATACTATTTCTTAGCCTCTTTCTGGTTTCATTGATACCTTGTCTAGCATGATATCTTTGTAACTCTTGATATGTTACTCCTGTTTTGGCTTGATTATATTTAATAAAAAAAAATATTCTTTTTAATATATTAATTATATTTTTGAATGAATATAGTTCCTTATAATTTATTTTTCTAATTAATTAAAGAATTGTTTTCTTTTTTATTTAATTATTAATTAAATTAATAAGTTTAATATGTTTTATTAAATATTTAAATTATTATTCGGATTTTGATATATTCTAAGTTTGTATTTAATTTATTCTATTTTAATTTATATTAATATAGAAATTATTTCAATTATCTTCCACTATATCTATATAAATTGATGTGTTTCAGTAATTGTAAACCTAAGTAAAATATAAAATTCGCATTAATATTTTACCATTACACAATTTAATATTTAAGTTGAGCATATTATGCTTTCTTAAATGATTCTATTTATAATAAATGATAATAGTTTGAATGTAATATAAAATATGTTACATTTAAATAATTCTTACTATAATATCACCTCCTTTATCTCTCACTCTTGCCCCCTCTATCTATATCTTCCCATCTTTCATGTGATATCCCTCTTTATCTATATAACCTTCTCATTATCTCTCCATTTATCACTTTCTATATCTTTATCTATATCTTGAACTACTCCTTCTTTCTATATATATCACTCCCTCTATCTCTCTTTATCTCTAAAATCTATATCACTCACTCTCTCCATCTTCTATCTATTTCTCCACCTCCATCTTCCTCTCCCCCCCTCTATCTCTAGACATGACACCCTTTATCTATCAATTCATCACTTTCTCTCCCTCACCCTCCTCCTAGACTCCTATATTTATATCTCTTCATACCTCTATCTTTATCCCTCCATATTTCTTCCTTGATCCCTTCCCCTATCTCTACATCATTATCTCTATCTACCACTATATAACTCTCCCTACATAACCCCATATAGCAATTCTCATCTCTATCTTTATCTTTCTACCTACTCTAAACTAGAACTACACTATTATCAAGAACTTGATGCACTATGTTCCTTGTTTGTATTTAGATTTTATCTTTACTTCAGTTGTGTATTATAAATGTAAATTTTAAATAATAATTGGTACATTGGTTTGTTAGGTTTGACGTGTTTACCTCTATCTTTATCCCTCCATATTTCTTCTTTGATCTCTTCCCCTATCTCTACATAATTATCTCTCTCTACCACTATATAGCTCTCTCTACATAACTCCATATAGCAATTCTCATCTCTATCTTTATTTTTATACCTTCTCTAAACTAACTACACTATTAGCAAGAACTTGATGCACTACATCCCTGTTTTTTTTATTTAGTTTTATCTTTAGTTTAGTTGAGTACTATAAATGTAAATTTTAAATAATAATTGGTGCATTGTTTTGTTAGGTTTGACTTGTGAATCTATATTTATTGTGAAACAAATAGCCGAAGAGTCATTTTCCAGTTCACCAACAAAGAAGACATGCGGTGTGAAAAAAACACAACAAGATACAGGTATGTGGAGTGAAGTCCATAAAAGTGTTTCTCATAATACAAAAGATTGCAGAACTATTAAAAATTTAATGATGGAAACACATGAAGACAATGTGAAGCTTGAGGTGGCAGATTCTTGCAAAGAAAAAGATAATGAATGGGTCATTGAGACTGACCCATATGCTACAGTAGTTACTACAAAAATATTGCCTCGAGAGGAGGAGGAAAGATTATTCCATTCACAAATATGGGTTGGGGGAAAAGCCCTACACTTTATTATTGATAGTGGGAGCCAAAAAAACTTTATATTGGCTAAGATTGTAAAGAAGTTGAATTTAAAAATAATAACACACCCACAACCCTACTCCATGGGATGGGTAAGTCAAGGGTGATATATTTAAGTGAACAAGCAATGTCATCTTCCATATTCTATCAAGCCCTTCAAATATGAGGTAATTTGTGATGTAGCTCCTCTTGATGTCTGTGATGGGTGAGTTCACAATAATGGTTCCCACTTTCATCCACGAAGGAAAAATGTGATGGTGGGAAAAACAATTTGGAGGGTGTTGGTTGGAACTAGGGGTGTTTGAAAGAACTACCCTTTGGGGTTCGTTGGAACCCCCCACTTTGCTCGCACCCCCTCTTTCGAGCCAACCCTTTAACGGTTATTTTTGTTGATTTTTAATTATATTGAGGGGGTTCATTTGAACCCCCTTCATTCGAACCCCCGTTCATTTGAAGGTAATTAGGGGGTTCATTTGAACCCCCTTTCATTTGAAACCCCCTTTTTACACTTCTCTGAAACTTTCTACAAATTTCTGTAAATTTTTGGCCTTCAAACCTCTGGTTGAAATCTCAAATGTAATGATCTTGACAACCCAAAATGTAGTATGGTAGTCCTCGAAGCAATCTTTCCAATGACTATAATTTTATTACATTGTGAATTTATTTTGATATTGTTTTTTAAATTTTATGAAATATTGGTTTTTCAATGAACATGAACTTGTCTTAGAAAATTGTGTTTGCTATAAAAAAACTACTTTTTGAGGGAGATGGAAAAATAAAAAACAATTTGAAAAAAAAAATTGAATTTTTTTTTTTAGAATATGCAGACAAGATGTTACAAATCACTAATTTACATCATCTTCAAATTCTTAAAATTCTTAAATGATTTCAAAGTTATATGTATTGGAGAGTGAATATTATTTTAGAAATGTTCATCTCAGTGTCAAAGTTGGCAAAAAAGCAGAAACCATTATTGTGAGTTCACCCAGATGTTTTACTAGGACAACCATACATATATCAGCATCATGGAGTATATGAGTCTAGACCACGCAGTGTGCCAATCAGATTGGGTGGACAAAAGTACTAAATACCAAAGGTAAGTCCTACACACTTTGCATCTTTGATTAGTGCTAATCAATGTAAAAGATTGATTGCCCAAACTGGCACATTTTTATTATTGATGATTCATCCTAAGGAAGAAATAAAACTAGTATGTAATTCCCATGCTACTATGAATACAACAACACAGAAACACAGATCAATGGATCATATTTTGACAAAATATTAGAATTTATTTAAGTTTCCAATTGGGGTTCCCTTCGACTGCCAAGTTACAAATCCTATTGATTTGATACCAAGAACTCCATTGCCTAATGAACTAGTGTACCAGAGTTCAGCACTATAAAATGATGAAATTAAAAAGGCAGATACAAGAATTGATTCAGAAAGGACATATCCGTACAAGTTCATCACCTTGTGGTAGCCCAATTGTTCTCGCAAAGAAAAAGGATGGGAAGTGAATACTTTGTATTGATTATCGAGCATTGAATAAAATCACATTGAAAAATAGATATCCAAACCCTCAGATAGATGACCTTTTGTACCAACTTAGGGGGGCCAAATTCTTCACTAAAGTTGATTTGAAATCTGGATACCATCAAGTACCAATTGATGCCTTTTGGCCTAATGCATGTCCCAACCACATTAATGAGGATGATAAATGATGTACTTAGACCATTCACTGATTCTTTTGTAGTGATATACCTAGATGACATACTTATTTTTAGCAAAATTTAGGAGAAGCATTTGAAACATGTGGAACAAGTACTTTCAACTATACAAGATCATGGACTTTATGCAAATAAATAAAAATGTTCCTTTGGTATGCAGAGAATTATATATTTGGCATATGTCATTAACAATGAGGGTGTTCATGTTGATCTTGAAAAAATACAAGTGATTAAGGATTAGCCTTCTCCTGAAATCTCAAAGAGTTACGCAACTTCCTTGGGTTGGCAATTTTTTATTGTGGATTTGTGTTTGGATTTTCATAGTTGTCTTGGCCTTTAAATCATTAATTGTGAGGAGGAGTGAAATTGAAATTCAAGTGGACATGTGCTTAACAACAAGCATTCAAGGAGTTAAAACAAAGGTTATGTTCTACACCAGTTTTATCTCTTCCTAACTTACAACAGTCATTTGAAATACAAACTGATGTGTCAGAGTATGCTTTAGGAGAAGTCCTCATGCAACATGGCCATCCAGTTGTATACTATAGTGATACCTTCTCTGATAGAGTTTGTAGATATCCCACCTATGATGAGGAGCTATATGCCATTGTTCCAGCTTGTAAGGAATGGAAGCATTATATTTTGGGTAAGGAAACTGTCATGCACACAAATCACAAGCCTCTTCAATTTTTGCAAACACAAGGAACACTTTTAAAATGATAGACACCAAATATGGTTAGCCTATCTTCAACAAATTCATCTCAATATTCGCCATAAGAAAGGGAGAACTAGTAAAGTAGAGCATTGTTTGAATAAGCCTCCAATTGCAGCTATAAGTATGGTGCTAGAATCATGTGGTCACCAAATTGAAACTTGGGCTCATTTGTATGGGCATGATAATGAACTTGCTTCTATTTACAATCAGCTTGTGCAGGGTAAACATGTAAATGATTTCTATTTGTAGGATGGCATACTTTTCCACCTTGGCCAAATCTGTGTGCCCAATGAAGAGAGCAAAAAATTGATATGGGAAGCTCACTACAATAAGCTTGCAAGTTATTTTGGAATAGGTAAGACTACTACTATACTCCAGAGATATTTTTATTGGCCAAAAATGAAGAGTGATGTAATTTCAAACATTCAAGCTTGTACAACATGTGCTATTGCAAAGCCTTCCAATCATAAGTTAGGTTTATATTCATCACTTCTTATTCTAGAAAAATCTTGGCACTCATTTTTTTATGAATTTTATGTCTAGTCTTTCTACCACCAGACATGGGCATGATTGCATGTATGTTGTGGTAGATAGATTTTCAAAAATGGCAATAATAGTGGCTTGTATAAAGGCAATTTTTGTAGAGGATGTTGCAAATCTCTTCTTTGAGCATGTCTGGGTTCATTTTGGTCATTGAAACAACATTATTTCAGATAGGGATAGTAGATTTCTTAGCAAGTTTTGGGCTTCACTATGGGAAAAGATGGACACAAAATTAACAAAGTCTACTTCCTTCCACCCTCAAACAGATGGTCAAACAAAGGTAGTAAATCTAATGATCTTTCAAATTTTACGCAAGTATCATTCAAAGAATCCACGCACATGGGATGAAATCCTTCCATATGTTCAACATAGCTACACCAAGGCAATTCACAATTCGACAGGTTACACTCCATTTGAAATTTGTCTTGGTTATCAGACATTAGCACCCATGAATGTTGTCATTCCAGATATTTAGCCTGATTTGGTTCCATGTGTAGATAAGGAGGAAGACAAGGCAATAAATTTTATTGATAGAATCCACTACTTGTAGCAACAGGCTCATGAAATCTTGAAATACACCAATAATAAATACAAGGAGAGGCATGATGAGCATCAAACCTCCCATTATTTTCAAATCGGCAGTAAGGTGTGGCTACATATTCAAAAAGAGAGATTGCAAGGTCCCAATAGGAAGCTTCATCCTCTTCGTTATGGCCCATATAAGATCATCAAGCAAGTTGGTGATAATGCATTTGAGCTCAACTTACCCCCATTTCTGGGTATTCATCCAGTCTTCAATGTAGAACTATTGAAGCTATATTTTCCTCCACTGTTGGATGTTTTTGATGTTGTTGAGACAATTAGTAATATAGAATTGAATCTGGAAGCTACAGCTCCATTACAAAGTGATCAGGCTATGGACTCCACTGTGAAAAACTTAAAACAATAGACCATTCATTATTACAAAGTGGTTCAAGCAGGTCAGTTTGCACATCAAGGTAAGTGGCTTACTAGAGATCAGATTTAGCTTCATTTTCCTCACCTATTATAGAGTGTTGATGCAATGGAGCCCATTTATTTCAAGGGGGGAGGAATGATCAGAAACAATCCAAGAGTTTCCAAATGGTATGGGCACAAAGAGTAATGGAAAATATCAAAAATATAATTTTCTCGGTATTTTCTATATTTTAGTAAATGACAATTTTTGAGGTCTATATAGCATTTTTTGCCCTTGAAACTTTGGATGGTCCTCTATGAGTTTTTTCATAGGAAACTCATAAATGACTAAAACTAGGGCTCTTGAAGATCTTTCCAATGGTGAAAATAGTTTGCAGTTTCGAGCCTTGAGTGAAAAGTTATGACTTTTCAAAGTTGGACAAAGTTTTTATATAGTTTTTTGAAAAAACATTGTTAGGTTTTGGATTTTATTCTATAAAAAATATTCTGAACTGTTCATTTTCAATTTCAAGGGTATTTTGGTGACCCTTGGGATCTTATGAACTTTGTATATACAAGATTTTCAAATCTTGTATGAGATCACTTTTTGTCTTGCATGAGTTCTTGCTGAATTTTGTTCTTGTAATCAGATTGTCAATACTGTAGGTTATACACCAAGTATTGTACTTTTAAGTTGCAATTCTGATCAGTGGTATTAGAGCTTTTTCACTCTTGTATGTCATATCTCATGCAATCAACATATCAAAGGCTTGGGTTGGAAACAAAAGATCCTTCAGATTACCTTCCTTTAAGATGCACACGATCGCAGATGTCTAAATTTAAAAGTGATGGTTCAGATGACACAATCAAAACATTGGCTAAAGATGGGTTAAATAAAAAATGTGAATAAATGATGGAACAATTCAAATAGATGCTGGAAAATCACAGGTCACAAGCAAACCCACCATTCGGTGGATACACCCCATTCAAGGTGCAGGTGAATTTTGGTATTCCTACTTTTCAAGGAAAGAATGATGCAGATGTTTTTGATGATTGGTTATTAAAATTGCAGTGGTATTTTTCTATTAATCAATTCTCACTTTTACCCTCATCAAAGATGAGTCATGTGAAGCATTCATGGGAAGATAAAACATCAACCAAGGAGGTACAAGCCAGGGATGAACTTGGCATAAATTTTGATCAAAAAATTACATGGGGAAATTTGTGGAACACATAAAGGAAGAATATTTTCTTGAAGATACCTACAAACATAAGTATAAACAATGGCAATTGCTTCAGCAGAAAAAGGACCAAACATTTGAGGAATATACTAACACATTTCATGCCCTATCAGCGAAGCTTGGTATCAAAGATTTTGAAACATAGTTTTAAAATATCAAAGTGGGATTCATAGGTATATCCAAACAAAGAAGGATTTTTTGAACATAGAGACTTTATCCAATGCTTTCAAGTTTTCTTCAAAGATTGATGAGAAATTCAAGAAAAAAGGAAGGAGGTACTTTTATGAACAACAAATGGAAAGGTGAAAGTAGAAAAATTGCAGGGAAACAAACAACCTAAGAGTCATTTTCTAGTTCACCAACAAATAAGACATAGGGTGTAAAAATAGGACAACAAGATAAAGGTATGCGATCTGAAATCCATAAAAGTCCTCATAATACAAAAGATTGCAGAACTCTAAAAAATTTAATGATGGAAAAACATGTAGACAATGTGGAACTTGAGGTGGTATATTCTTGCAAAGAAAAAGATAAAGAATAGGTCATTGAGGATGACCCATATGATACAGTAGCTACTACAAAACTATTGCCCCAGGAGGATGAGGAAAGAATCCATTCACAAATGTGGGTTGGGGAAAAGGCCTTGCACTTTATTATTGATAGTGTCTAAGCCAAAAGAACTTAATATTGGCTAAGACTATAAAGAGGTTGAATTTTTAAAAAAAATACCAACAACCCTACTCAATGGGATGGGTAAGTCAAGGGTGAGATACTCAAGTGAACAAGCAATTTCGTCTTCCATATTTTATCAATCCCTTCAAACATGAGGTAATTTTTTATGTAACTCCACTTTATGTTTGTGATGTTTTTCTGGGAAAACCATACATGTATCAACGTCATGTTGTATATGAGTCTAGAAAATGTAGTGTGACAATTAAATTGGGCAGATAGAAGTACCAGATATGAGAGGCAAGTCCTACACACTCTGCATCTTTGATTAGTACTAAGAAATGTAGAAGATTGATTGCCCAAAATGGAACATTTATATTATTGATGATTCATCCTATGGAAGAAATAAACCAAGTATGTAATCCCCATGCTACTATGAACACCACAACATAGCAACAAAGATCAATGGAACAAATTTTGAAAAAATATCATAATTTAATTAAGTTGCCAACAAGAGTACCCTCACACTGCCAAGTTAGAAATCCTATTGATTTGATTCCAGGAACTCCATTGCCTAATGAACCAGTGTACCAAAGATCAACACTAGAAAATGATGAAATTAAAAGGAAGATACAAGAATTGATTCAGAAAAAACATATCCGTTCAAGTGCATCACTTTGTGGTAGCCCAATTGTTCTAGCAACGAAAAAGGATGGGACATGGAGACTTTGTATTGACTATTGGTAATTGAATAAAATCACATTGAACAATAGATATCCAATCCCTTAGATAGATGACCTTTTAGATCATCGTAGGGGGGGCAAATTCTTCACTAAAGTTGATTTGAAATATGGATACCATCAAGTACCAATTCATCTAGTAGATGTGTGGAAGAGCACTTTTAAATCTAAGGAGGGTTTTGTTTCAATGGTTACTGATTCCTTTTGGCCTAACAAATGCCCTAGACACATTCATGAGGATGACGAATGATGTACTTAGACCATTCACTAATTCTTTTGTAGTGGCATACCTAGATGAAATATTTTCCGCAAAACTTGGGAGGAGCATATGCAACATGTGGAACAAGTACTTTCAACTCTACAAGATCATGGACTTTATGAAAATAAATAAAAGTGTTCCTTTGGTATGCAAAGCATTAAATATTTGGGATATCTCATTGACAATGAGGGTGTTCATGTTGATCCTGAAAAAATACAAGTTATTAAGGATTGGCCTTTTCCTAGAAATCTCACAAAGTTACGTAGCTTCCTTGGGTTGGAAATTATTTATCATAAATTTGTGTTTGGATTTTAACATTTGTCTTGGTATTTAAACAATTCATTGCGAGGAGGAGTGAAAGAAAAATTCAAGTGGATAGGTGCTCAACAACAAGAATTTGAGGAGTTAAAACAAAGGTTATGTTCTGCACCAATTTTGTCTCTTCCTAACTTACAACAGTCATTTGAAATACAAACTAATGCATCAGAGTATGCTCTAAGAGAAGTCCTCATGCAAAATGACCATCTAGTTGCATACCATAGTGAGACCTTTTTTTGATATAGTGCGTAGATATCCCACCTACAACAAGGAGCTATATGTCATTGTTCAAGCTTATAAGCAATGGAAGCATTATATTTTGGGTAAGGAAACTGTCATCCACACATATCACAAGCTTCTTCAATTTTTGCAAACACAAGGAAAGTTGCATAGACACCAAAGATGGTCAGCTTTTCTTCAACATGTTCATCTCCATATTCGCCATAAGAAAGCGAGCACTAATAAAGTAGTAGATTGTTTTAGCAAGCCTCCAATTGTAGCTATAAGTATGGTGCTAGAATCACGTGGTCACCAAACTCAAACTTGGGCTCATTTGTATGGGTATGATAATGAATTTTCTTATGTTTATAATCATCTTTTGGAGGGTAAACATGTGAATGATTTCTATTTGCAAGATGGAATACTTTGCCACCCTTGGCCAAATTTGTGTGCCTCATGAAAAGAACAAGAAGTTGATATGCGAAGCTCACTACAACAAGGTTGCAGGTCATTTTGGAATAGGTAAGACTACTTATATCAACGATTTTTTTAGTGAGGAATATTCACCAGTTGGCGAATTATGTAGGTCGATCGCGTTGGGAAATTGGCGAATAAAACCATTATACTAGTGGTCAAATCACCTTGTGTTCATGCAAAATCTGTCCCATGGCCCTTTTTTACACCACCTTGTGGTTGGTCATTATTTTTGGAACACGGTTTATTCGCCACCAAAACATAGACGACTTGAATATTTATTATTAGTAATTTCGCCTCGAAGTTTCCAGACGAATGCAAGAAACCACCAATGGTCACGCATGCATTCACCAATATCGACATAATATTTTTTTAATTTCGAGGGGCCATATTGCCAATAACATTAATTATTTTGTTCTCGAGGCTAGACCCAATTCACCCCCACTAGTATTGAAAGTTAATGCCAGCTCCATAATTTGCTTTCAAATTTAAAATTGCACTGCCTTAATCTAGCTCAATTTCGCCAAATTTCTATATCCCAATTGTAGAATGGTGCGCAATTCACCAAAATTTGTTTCATATAAACAAATGAGAAGGTGACATTTTACAATTTACACCTTATTCAGATCAGCCTGCAATCCCAGAATCCACATGCTCTTCTTTGGACACATTTGCTGAGGAATTCTTTAGATGTTGAGTCACTGACAGACCCTGTCACTGTGAAACTAATGGTAAGTGACAAAGGATATAAGATTGATGTTAGTGTTTGCCATTTTGAGTTGTTAGTGTTTTTGTGTCTGTCATTTTGATTTCAAAATTTTCTTGCAACTTAGCTTTTATGGCTTAGTCTTTTCCATTTTAATCTGTTATTCTTTACATAGCATGCATTGTTACAACAAGATACAAAGTTTATCTATTTTATTTTTCCCTCTTTTTATCTGTTACAGTATTTCATAGCCTATAGGAATCAAATTCCTTCTTGCATGGAGTAGTTTTTCCATTTTAATTCGTTATTCTTTACGTAGCATGCATTGTTACAACAAGCTACAAAGTTTATCTCCTTTAATTTTTCCTTTCTATCTGTTACAGTATTGCGTAGCCTATAGGAATAAGATTCCTTCTTGCATTTTTTGTTAGTAAGAGATGTTGAGCGATAGGACTCCTAAAAGTGATGGAGGGAGGCCATCCAAAAGCAGAAATAATAATATAATGTCATACTTTGGGACTCGATCAAGTAGAGCTACAACATTAGTACTTGCACCTAATGCCTCTGGCTCTGTCGCAGTGAATGTTCCAATTGGTATCTAGAGTAGCCAGACTAAAATAATAATCTTGGTTGACAATGTCGGTGATGCTATTGCTGACAATGTCGTTGCTGCTAGCAATGTCGATGATGTTGTTGTTGATAATGCTGCAGATGCGGGTGTAAATAGCGGTGATGATGTTGGCATATGCACACTCCAATGAGACATTGTATGTGATTGAAGGTTTTGTCATTGATGGCAACCTTACAATCTTATGGCACCGACAAGGCATTACACTGGCAAGATAGTTCACCGGCATCAATAAATCACACTGTACACTGGCACCGGCACAGAGAAAGGAAGCATATCGGCACAGAGGCCGACAAGATTTTTGTTATATTATATTTTGTTTATTATTGTAAAAACCTTGTAAGACAACTTGGCAAGTTGTAAAATGACTCTTATATATAAAAGAGATCATTGTAGACATTTTGTAAGGGATGTAAGCAAAAAAGGAAGATATTAGGCAGACCTATTATCCGAAATATAGGTTAAAGGTTTTATGTAAAGAACAGAGCAGAAACTGGTACTGGATCAGGCAATATAGATGCTATTGTAAAGTAGTACAAGATATTGGATTTGTATAATCCACATTGTAAGTCAGTGAGACTTCCCATTGAGCAGTGAGCTCTAGGCAATTGGCCTTCCTGCATGTGTAGGCCCCCTTTTGTAAGTAATATTCTCTTATTGTCCAGTAAGTGGATATTGTGGGTCACAAATCTCACTGAGGTTTTTCCCACACCGGGTTTCCTCATTAAATCCTTGTGTCATGGTGTGCTTTTCATGTGGATGTTTTTAATTATGTTTATTACATTATTTCTTGCATACCGGTACACTGTTATAATATGTTTTGCATGTTTTAAGTTGAGAAATTCTAATTACCGATTAGATATTAATTCACCCCCCCCCCCCTCTCAGTATCTGTGAGATTCCTAACAATTGGTATCAGAGCTTGGTCCTCTATTTTCAGAATCCTAATAGCTTGAGGAAGATCTTGACACCGGTAGATATGGAAAATATGATGAAGCAACTTAAAGCAGCTCTCTCAGACTATGATACAGGAAAATTGAAAAATATCAAACTAGAAGATGATCTAAAAGCAACTCAGGATATCATTCAGGCACTTCAAGAGAATCTTACTATTGCAAGAAATAAGAGAAGAGAACTTTGTGAAAAGATGCAAAATGAGAATGATGAAAAGGAATCACTTAATGATATGTTAAGTAAGCTGAAACTGGAGAACATAACTACAAAGAATGAGATGCAGGATATGACTATGAGATTTTGTAAAGAGATTGAAGATAGGAAGAAGAATGAAGAAGAATTGACCAAAAGACTAAGTGATGCACCAACTAAGAACACAAGACTTAGCTATGAAAATGATTTATTAAAGACAGATCTGATGGACACTCAGAATGACTCAAATGAACTGATGAGACAGAAAGAAGTCTTAGAAAGAGAACTAGAAATTCCAAATCAACATAAAGAAAAATTCAAGAAAAGCTCAGAGGAACTTGGTAGCTTACTAAAGAATCAAAAACCTAAAGGTGACAATTCTGGAATTGGCTTTGAAGTTGGTGAAAGCTTTGGTACTGCAAACACACAGATCGCAACGAACCGGTAAGGCAACCTAATGCTTATAAATTCAATGGAAAATGCTTTAAATGTAATAAGTATGGTCATAGAGCAAATGAATGTAGATCTAGAAATTATCAGAATATCAACACACCGACTGGTCAATGTTCAAAATGCAACAAAGTTGGTCACAATTCTGAAAATTGTAGAATGAATGTGAGATGTTATGTTTGTGGAAGATTTGGACATTTATCTAATCAATGCAGAACAAAAACTGACATAGGTTATGGGAAAGCTATTCAAAAGAATAATGTGACTTGTTATGCATGTAACAAGATTGGGCATATTGCAAAATTCTATAGAAGTACAGGATCACTGGCAGACAACAAAAGTTCTATCTTGAAAGGTAAAGAAAAAGTTGAAGAGGTTAAGCAAGAATTCTCAAAACAATGGATTAGAAAAGCTTATTTAAATGTTGGGAATACTCCTCCACCGGTAGAACCAATCAATGCTTCACTGGTAGGACAAAGTGATGCTCCACCGACAGGAAGCTCTTCATCAAATTGAATAATGTTTCCTTGAGGGTTTGGCAATCTAATGACACATGTGCTATTATTCCCTCGGTTAGAGATGAGAAGTTGGAAATTACTTCATTACCGACAGACAATGTTAAGTGATTACTTAACTGGCATGCATTTAATGTGGTACATGGCAAATTAACACTATAAATTTGTGGTTTTGGCTCCATTTCATTTCACCATGATTTCAAACATTCGTAGAGCGTGAAAATTGCAGAGCTAAGGAATTTCAAGCAAAGAGGCGAAGCACTTCAAGCAATCAATCCATCCAAGACATAAAAAGGTATTTATCATCATGGCATCCACCTCTGCACTTGAATATATAGCAAACCCTACTGTAGTCGAGGTCATAAAATGCCCTAGGCCCGTATTTCAACTAGTTCCCGAAGTAGCAAAGAAAGATGACAATATAGGTGCTTTCTCACAAATACCAAAAGGAGTTGTTTATGCTGAAGACCCCAGAATTTACATTCACTACAACATAGAGGAATTGGGAGATGAAGAGATCAAAACTATGTATAAAATTGTCATATGTGATAATTTCGGAAATGTGAAACTGGAACATAAAATCATTGAAACCCCAGGATTTACTGAAATCCTCTGCATTCCTGAATTTCCCAAGGATGTGATTAGGATAGTCTTAAGAAGGGTGCATGGTGAATTTTTCTGGTTAGATGCAATTCACAAAAATCACCAAGGAAGTTGTGAAAGTTGTCACAGGGTTACCGACCACTGGTAAAAGGCCAGAAAAAACTAAGAAGGTCTCTAATGACCTAGTTACTAAGCTAACTGGTGCTACATTTGATAAAAGGTCCCTAAGAGTCAATGATGTAACCGACATTAATGTAAGGTTTATCAGCATGATATTAGGGTATAAGGCAACTCATGCAAATAGACTCAATTCAGTTTCAAGTTTATGCATTAAAAGTGCTTATGACATGATCATAGATAATGTAAAGATTGATATATGTGAGTGGTTGAAGGATGAGTTAATTGACAACCTAGGCAAGATTAAGAAGGATAAGAAAGGAACTTTTAGGTTTGGAAATCTGCTAGTATGTTTGATGCTACATATAACCAAACAAGTTCCTGGTATAGGCTACAAAGAACTTGGATTTGATATACTGGTAGGTAAACAGCTAACAAAACTATTCAACAATATGGGAGAAGATAAGGAAAACAATATCCATGATTTCTTTCAAACACTTAAGGCCAAAATGAAGAAGAGAATCAGATTATCACAAAATATTGTTGACAAATATAAGGATGAAATATGTTTTGTAATCAAAAAGGATGAAATCTGGATGCAAGCAGTCATTCCAAGAACAATATGGGTAACAGAGATGGGCTATGAGACAGATAATCATATAATTGAGACTTATGCTAAAGCACTTCTGGAAGCACCAAACGAACCAAAGGAAGAAGTATTTGGTAGTGCTGAGACTATAGAAAAACAAATACAATCCAAGAAGAGAGTGAAAAAGGTTGAGGCAGTTGTGAGAAGAGGCTCTAGATAAGCAAAGGCTATTAAAGAAGATGTGTTAAAACAAATTGGTATCATTGAGGATGAGCTAGGAACTCTACAGCCTGAGACTCATCTATCACCAGTAGGCACTTCTTCAGAGAGTGACATGCCTGCAGCGTTCAAAAGAGTTGTAAGGAAAAGAGATCCCTCACCGGCAACCACACCCTCACCTAGGAGGACAAGACAAAAACAACAAGCAGCGAGATCATTGGTTAAGAAGACTACACCAAAGAAGAAACTAACACCTAAGAAGAAGAAGAGAACAAAACCAAACCTGGCTCCTCTTGACATACTATTGAATGAAATTACAGAGGAAGGGAAACTGAAGAATATAGAGAAATTGTATGACACTCTGACTGCAGATGAAAAAGAACAAGTACAAAATAGTGTTATATTGAATATGGACATGTATAAGAAATTTTTGATGGAAGTTGTAGATGAAGTACCAGATGAGCTGTTCAAAAGACTGGAAGCAAGGAGACAAGCAATAATAGAACTTGACAAGAAAATCAAGATAGAAAAGCTACTTGATGTGTACCCAGTGAACTCACCTAAAGAAATTGATGATTTAATTGTTGAAGCCAACTAGACAGTATTCTCTACTGCACACCGGCACACTGCATTAATGGTTGGAAGAGTCAATGAGGTGACTGAAGAAACAAAAAATGGATGGGATATATTCCTAGTTGAAAAAGAAAAATAGGAAGAATACAAGAACCCCAAACCAATAAAGGTATATCAGAAAGAAAGAGACAAAGGAAAAGGAAAGGTTGGTGGACCTCTGAGTATTAAAGTAAAAGACAACTTAACCCCCACCTTCTTTTACATCACCGGTAACAACAACTACAAAAGATCAACCGGTAGTATGGATGAAAAGGATGTCAATCCTAATCCTGAAGTCTTATACATAGTAGATGTTGATACACAAAAGATCAACATTGTGGTAGACAAAGATACAACTGGTAAGACTGAAATGGCTAGTGAGCCACCGGTAGCTGAGCAAATTGTTAAAACACAAGAGAAACCGGCAGATGACAAAGAACAACAGGCAGAAGCTCAGACTGAGATAGTGCAACAAGAAGAGCAACAGCAACAGGAATAGGCTCCAAAACAGAAACAGGAACAGGTTCATGAGGAAACAGTGCCACTAGCAACTGGAGAACTACACAAACCATTGCTTAAAGAAATGCAAACACAAACAGACCTACCAGAGGTCACAACAAGCTTGGTTACTTCTTCCACTAGCGGAATTCAGAATGTTGGTTCCTCCTCAATAGGCCACAAACCAACAAATATAACTGAAGTACTTTTGGATTCAATCAAAAGGATAATAGATTGTAGTTCATAAGCTTACAAAGCTATAGATGACACAATCCCAATTTTGAAGGTAATTGCTCCTAACTGTAATATAGACAATAAATATTCTTTAGGACAACTTGATACTTTGTGTAAATATATCACAGAGAACATTGAGAAAATAAAGGAAGAGACATTGAAGGACAAGGTAGAAATTGAAAAGCAAAAATTCTTTGAAGATCAAATAAAGAAGTGTACTAGAGATTTTGACACACTTCTATCGGAACTGTGTAACTTATTGAAAGAGTACAAAACTCTGTACAAAGACACTTGGAAAACAAACTTTTTGACAGTAGACATAGATAAGAAGATGAGCAAGGTATAGGATGAAATCAATAAACTTGCTGATAATTTTGTTAACTCACCTGATACATTATCAATTTTTGAATAGAGGATAACAAACTTTGAGGAAGAGTTACTTAAATTAGAAAGAGAAAAGGAGAGAATAGTGAATAAGGCAAAGCATCTGAGATTAAAACTGAGTCCAAGATTGGACTATCTAGCATCATTGCGGAAGGAAATATCTAAGGCACTGATACAGGGACAGAGAACACCGACAGAGCATATGCAGCACCTCACTGGTACAGTTAAAAGAACAGAGACAGCAATAAGAGACAGAAAAAAGTTTATGGAGAGTATAAACTTGATTTTGGTGAATCTATTTCAAATTGTAACTACCCAGTTACAAGGTTGAAACTACAAACTCTACTGACATCTTCACAACCTTTGTCATTGATGCCAAAGGGGGAGTAGTGGTATGAGAAAATTCAATATCACAGGAATCATATGCTCAGGGGGAGCACACATTTTTGGTAACATTTTTGGACTTCACTTTTGGATAAACTTTTGAAATTTCTCATGAGTGTTGCCATCAATGCCAAAGGGGGAGATTGTTGGCATATGCACACTCCAATGAGACATTGTATGTGATTGAAGATTTTGTCATTGATGGCAACCTTACAATCCTATGGCACCGACAAGGCATTACACTAGCAAGATAGTTCACCGATATCAACAGATCACACTCTACACCGGCACTCAGACCACCAACATCGGCACAGAGAAAGGAAGCATACTGGCACAGAGGCCGACAAGATTTTTGTTATATTAGATTTTGTTTATTATTGTAAAAACCTTGTAAGCCGACTTGGCAAGCTGTAAAATGACTCTTATATATAAAAGAGATCATTGTAGACATTTTGTAAGGGATTTAAGCGAAAAAGGAAGATATTAGGCAGACCTATTATGCGAAATATAGGTTAAAGGTTTTATATAAAGAACAGAGCAGAAACCGGTACTGGATCAGGCATTATAGATGCTATTGTAAAGTAGTACAAGATATTGGATTTGTATAATCCACATTGTAAGTCAGTGAGACTTCCCATTGAGCAGTGAGCTCTAGGCAATTGGCCTTCCTGCATGTGTAGGCCCCCTTTTGTAAGTAATATTCTCTTATTGGTCAGTAAGTGGATATTGTGGGTCACAAATCACATCAAGGTTTTTCCCACACCGGGTTTCCTTGTTAAATCCTTGTGTCATGGTGTGCTTTTCATGTGGATGTTTTTAATTATGTTTATTACATTATTTCTTGCATATCGATACACTGTTATAATATGTTTTGCATGTTTTAAGTTGAGAAATTCTAATTACCGGTTGGATACTGATTCACCCCCCCCTCTCAATATTTGTGAGATTCCTAACAGATGTTGCTACTAATAATGTCGGTGATGTTGCTACTAACAATGGTAGTAATACTGCTACTGACGATACCAGTAATGTTGCTCCTTTCAATGCATGGAAGAGGGGAAGAAAATCAATAACAAAAATTGGGTAGGAGTGGGATACGACAAGGTCATTTCAGATAAGTTGGAGTTTAAAGTACACATTCATTGAACTAGTGCCAAATCCAGAGAAAGGAAAACCTCCAGTAGAATGCTTGTGTACAATTTATAGTTGGAAACATGGTAAGGACAAAAGACTGTAGCTGAAATTGGATACAATAGAAAAGCACATCGGAAAATTTTATGAGAAACAAACCATAGCCGAAAAGGAAATATCAATGGTTAGATGGAAAAACAAGGAAGAATGTAAGCATGTGAGGTATGCAAAGGAATTTAATGCAAGTAAAGAAAAATAGAAGGAGAAAGGAAAACACATGGGTTCACTGGAAGCTCGATTTCAAAAGGTTATGGATGGAACACATATGTCCAAAACTGTTCAGTTGGCTACTCTTTTTAATATTTTGAGCAAAGGTCATCCTATCACATACTACTCTGATATTGCTGGATTATGAAGATTTCTCGGTGTTCCAAGATTTCCTGCAACTCATTGGTCAGTAAACCGTGGATGGGATTTGGCAAGTTGTCTTCCTGAAGTGGAAATAACTAATCTATGGAAAAAAGTAAAGGAGACAAACTATATTGCATCATCTTTGGATGAAGTTACAATGGTGGACAATACTTGTTGGATGTGTATCCATGTGTATATTGTCCAGAACCATGTCCGACATCCTCATCTACTTTGTGTTGTTCAGATGGAGAACACCAACGTGCAAAGTATGTATGAACTGGCTAAGAAATATTTAAATGAAATTGCCAGTATGGATGACTTTACAATTGCCAAAAAGCTAGAGTGTGTAGAAGCAGATAGAGCTGCAGTGATGCAAGGTCATAGGAATGATCTATGCGCAAAGATACAAATGAGCATTTCACCATATATGGTTCCCATTCACTGCATGGCACATAGACCTAATTTAGCATGTAAAATTGTGTACGATCATGAAGAGGTAGCCAAAGTTGATGAGCTAATTCATGAGATCTATGCATACTTATGTCATAGTCCCAAACGTTTTAGAATTTTAAAAATTTTATGAAGGAATAACCGATGGTAAAAAGCTACTTAAGGATGTTGCTACCAGATGGATCTCGACTCGTGGACCCACAGAACAAGTTTTCTCAGAATATAGATCCCAGGTTGGTCTAATGTACGAATGAAGTAAAGACGCTCAATGTGCTATGCTTTTGCATAGGTTAATTGATGTAGAGACACTATTAACCTTGGCTCGTATGCTCCCCTTGTTTGACCAAATGAACTCGCTTATTCAACAAGCCCAACAAAGAACTATGTATGTTCAAGAATATGCTACACTGTGTGGAATGAATATCACGGATATCGATAATCAATATCTAAATGATCATCCATTCAATGATGAAGCATTTAGTAAATGGAATCATATTATAGATTTGGGTTGTGTTGATAATTATTTATGGTTTAATGATCGTGGTGAGTTATGTGTCCCTGTTCATGGAAATCATATACCAATGATCTACTATGGCATGTATTCTAGCGCATGGCCTACTAGAATGAGAGATGGACTTGTTATAGTGGAATATTTCAACGACATTGTGAGTTCTATGAAAACCAATTTATAGAAGATTGCAAAAGAGGTTTCAACACAGATTTTAAAGTAATTCCCTTGGGAGGATCTATTAGAAGCCATGTTTATCATCTATCCTAATTTTTGGAGATCGCTTGATCCACAATATTTTCATAAGAGGCTACTGGGATTGGTGAACTATTTTGGTAACAGTGCCAATTTCAAAGTTGATGGAAAGGAAGTAGAAGGAGCTATAAGTAGAACTAAGCTTGCAAAGCAATCTGCCCATTTTGTAGCAACAATGCATGAATAGGTTAAGGATTTGGATAGTCCATACCTACAAGGATCAATAACACGGCTTTGGGAAAAAATAAGTCAAAGCTTAACATTGTGTGATGAAATCTCAAAATATCTCAAACTAGCTAGCTTGTGTCAAATGATGATTTTGGGCTCTATTGAGGATGAGAGAGTTTTTAGTGCATTGTGATTCTTAAAATCATAGACAAGAAACAAACTCGACAAGAACGTGGAAGTTTGTTTAATGATTTATACTAGTCAGTATAATGTCAAAAAAATTCCTTATGAGAGGGCACTCGCACACTGGACATCCACAACTGAAAGGAGAGGGTTAGGTAACATTTTGACTAGCAATGACATTATTAAAACGTAGAGCTCATCAAGTTCTAGTAGTTGTGATGAGAATAACGCAAGTGAGCAAAATGAAGGGGAGAATGAAAGAGAAATTGAAGTACAGTTCGATGAGATGAATTGGCAAATTGGATTTGGGTCAGTCGTGACAAGTCAACTGTCAGTCAGTGAGATTTAGCATTTTGTAGGAGACCATCAAGACCCAGACTATTACTACGTATTTATATTGTTTACTGTAATTCATGATTCATGAATGGTATTGCAAAATCCAAATTGATTTCTTTATACCAGTGTAAATCCATGTGCACTTTTTAATTTTTCATTTATAAATTATATATTAATTTTCTGCAATGTTGAGTACATTTATTGTGTTGCATGTTTCATTGTATAATCTTTGCAAACATTGTCTTCAATTGGATTTATTAGATTTCAAATTTCTGTTTATCAAATTTGCTTTCTAGTACAAACTTTCGTGGGACCGTCTTATAAAAAATTATCAAATAAATTTTGTAATTATTTTAATATTTTTTAAGTTGCGATTTACCTTTAAACTATTAATTTTTTAAGTCTTCAAGTGGTGGGTCCTAGTCCTACTAACACTATACAATGACGCAAATAATTACCACGTGGGTTTGGTACTATATAAGTGGTTAGTTCTATTGCATTTTGTTCAAGATCAACCTACCACCATAGTGCGGCGAAGCCACAGCTTGCCACAGACCTTTGTGGGACTCTCTTATAATCAATTAACAAATAAATTATTGTTCGTTCTTTAAATGATGGGTCCTACCACCGATAAGCAATTATGCAAAATTATGCCTGGTGTCCCCTTTTATTAGAAATAGATGCGAAATAATGGATTTACTACTACCGACGATCTTCTTGACCAATTAAGATCAACGGCTCAGGTTCAAAACTAGGGGGTAGGGTTTGTTTTATGCTGTTGTTTCACGAGTAGTTTCCATTGGTTCCCCTCGAACATGCCTGGTCACTTGATAATTGCATTCAATTTTAGATAATTCAATATTTATGAAGAGTCGTAGTTGACAAATTTGTGTAATTCAAACTGTCCAATAGTACAACTCCAAGTATTAGCAATTTAGCATCTAACGAAACTGTAAGGGTTTGAACTTCGACATTGAAATGTGCAGTGTCAAGTACAAGTAAGTTGGCATTTTGTAGTTCGGTTTAATTTTTTCTATCTATGAAATGGTTTTCTCAATATTTTAGGATTAGTTTTCAAAAATTAGTACTCAGATTGCGATTTTGCGAGATCATAAATTTTGAATACTCAATTTTATTTTGGAAGCATTGTTTGTACATTTCTCAAATACCATAAGCTTAAATAGGATGAGTGGAAATTCAAGAAGAGGTTTAGCTAATGCTAAGAGGGCCCTAGATCAAGATATTATTGCTCAATCACCTGGTTCTTCGAAAAGGGGAAGGCATGCCTAGTGTTGTATGTAAAATTCATCATGTAATTAACTAGAAATCAGAGGGAAATCACAAACCCCTATCTAATCAAAGAATTCTAAATAAACCAATGAAATAACACAATTAAAGAAATGGCAATATAATCTATCAATTCAAACTCCCTATTCCATGATTGCATATTGCTTCCATTGTTCTTCTCTTCTTTGTGGTATGGTGGCTCTCAGATATCGCGTTGGCAAACTTCAAATGACATAAAAATTCAAAGTTTGTAATTCATCGTGATTGTTGAAAATGGAGATTGAATGATCAATTTTTAGATCATTGGAGAGGATTGATTGAGAGATGGAACAGATTCATCAAGAGGTGGAATTCAGGTGAGCTCACATGTTGATTGATAGTTGACATGTTGATTTGGAGGTGGAATTGAATAGATTGAATAGATAAAATGAGTTAACTGATTGAGAAAAAAGTTGATTGAAAGATGAAAAAGGGTGATTGGAGGATAATTAATTGATGACAAAGAAAGATTTATTTAGAAAAAGCTAACTAAAAGATACAAAAAGAATGATTGGAGAGAATTAAAGAAAATATGTAATTAATCAATTAATTGAAAAGATCAATTAAAATAGATGGAATAGTTAATTGATTGAAAACTTTTTGGAAAAAAGGAAAGTGGAAGATAGAAATAGAGATTGGAAAGATAATTGAATTACTTAATTAATTAATTTGATTAATTAATTTAGCATGTGCTTGCACTTTGACTTTGATTTTCAATTTAATCTTTGCATGAGATTTAATTCAAATATAGAATTTATTTTAAATTCAATTTGTTATTTGAGTATATTTAGAACTTGACTTTGATTTTTAATTTGATTTTTGAAATCATGCACATGTATTTGAAATTAGAAGAAGAATTTGAATTTGAATTTGAATTTGGAGAATTAATGAAATTAGATGAATCAAAAGAATCTGGGGATTCGAAATTGGAATTTGAATTTGGAGAATTAATGAAATTAGATGAATTAATTAGTTAATTAAATAATTTAAAGAAACTATTTAATTATTTAGAAATTGAATTTAATTAAATAATAAAGATTATTTAAATTAAAGGATTAAAATCACAATTAATTAAATAATAAATATTTAATTAATATTTAGAAAAGGGGGTATATGCACGAAGTTGTGGTACCAAAAAGGTGCCACACTTCAAAAAAAAATTAGAAAGCCCATAAGGCGCATGCCTTATCAGGCGCACGCACTATAGGGCAGGCGCCCTATAGTGTGCATGCCTTATAAGGCGTATGTGCATTATAAACAGCAAAAAAACCTTGCTCCGCATTTCTGCATTCCAAACCCACGTTTTGGCATTTTTGGGTGCTATTTTCTTGTGCTCGCCCTTTGTAAATGCTTGAAATTGGGCACTAAGTTGTCCATCTCTCATCAAAATGTCGCCACGCCATCAAAGAGCTCGAAGAGCTCAAAGAGGTATGTATTTTTATTTTCTTATTGTCATTTTTTTTAAATTAATTTGAAGATTAAACTAGGTTTATTGATTTAAATTTATTTTCATTATCAGAAAATGAGATTAGACAAGAAAATATTGAAAACACTCAATCACCTCCTCATGAAGACCATATTGAAGAAGAAGCACATCAATCAGCTCCTCATGAAGACCATATTGAAGAAGAAGTGCATCAAGAACCTCCTACAATCCCTACACACCCCATAGGTACACAAGAAAACCTATTAGGTCAAATAGAAAATAGCCAAAAAGAGCTTGAAGGTTTAATCACAAGGCTAAAAGATCCCACTAGAACAAACTCCCATAGGACAAACCTTGCTAGTTCTTTGCAATCTATTGTATCTCACATACAATCTGTGAGTGGGCAAATAAATTTTTGGTCTCGTAAGAAGGAAGAACAAAAGAAATTTTATGTTGACAAATTATCATCAGTGGCAGTGAAGAAAAAGAAAATTAATAAATTTGACTTGTGTGCTCTTTTTACGGAGCCCCAAACGAATCAACCTTTACACCCTGGATGTAGGAGATTCCCTATTCATTGGTGTCATCATGAAGGGATTAAGAACAATTTTTGGGATAGGTGGTGGATGGTATTTGATCAGCCCCCATGCAATAATCATGAGGTACCCCAATACTTTTTGAGAAAACTGTACTGTGAGTTTGTCGTTAATGAGATCCCAAACTATTTTAATTTTCTAGATTTCCAAGGTAGAGGTGGGGGTTCCTCGCATGATAGAGAGGGTGCACAGCATGATCCATATCTCCCACCAAGACCCTTGGCCAAACCTATGGTGGAGCATGATATTATTCCTTCCATTGTGAAGGAGAGTATTGAGGGTGAAACTCTAGACTCGATTAGCTCACTCACTCAGACCCTTATACAGTATGCTAGTCCTCTAGTAGAGGGTGATGCGAGTGGTGATGTTGATTCTTCTAGGCATCGAGTTCCGGCTCATTTTTGTTGATCTTTTGGTTCTCTTTGCACTTATGATCCTAATAGTTCTGAGAATGCACGTGCATGAGTGAATTTTGCTACAGAGAACATTGTCATGACAGAATCCTTGCTGAACGAAACATTTGGCATTGATACCCAGGTGAATTTCTTTACAAGTTCATTTCATTATTTTTATTAAATCTTATATGTAAATTTGAGAATATATCTAAATTAGTAAATTATTATGATAAAAAATCAGGGTCAAAGTGTTCACAATACTAGCAACATTCCTGCAACACCCTTTTTCACTACTTCGTCCACTCCACAGGTATACAACGAGTGAAAAAATATAATTATTATATGTAGATAGTTGAACCTTATGTGAATGATTTTCTAATTACTCATTTTGGATGTCAAATAGTTTGATGCTAGAGCTTCAACATCAACACCTCGTAGTGTATTTCATCGACAATCTTTCACCCAGGTAAACAATTTATCTTTAATGTTGTTATTAAATAATATAGATAGTTTTGGTGATTAATCAATATACTTTGTTTAATTTTCAGATGTTGAATTCAGAGACTCCTCCTTCTGTCCACGTGTCAATGGAGCACGGTGTTGCTACAGCAGTAGCAAGTTCAACTGCTTTAACAGAAGTATGAGACACCTAAGGGGTCATATGATGTCCTATGGGGCCATAGGACACCATATGACCCCTTAGGTATCGTTATGGGTCGTATGGTGTCGTAAGGGGTCATATGGTGTCCTATGACCCCTTAGGACACCATATGACCCCCTAGGACAGAATAGGGTGTCGTTATGGGTTGTATGGTGTCCTAAGGGGTCATATGGTGTCTTATGACCCCTTAGGACACAATACGGTGTCGTTATGGGTTGTATGGTGTCCTGAGGGGTCATATGGTGTCCTATGACCCCTTAGGACACAATATGGTGTCGTTATGTGTCGTATGGTGTCGTAAGGGGTCATATGGTGTCCTATGACACCTTAGGACACCATATGACCCCGTAGGACACAATAGGGTGTTGTTATGGGTCGTATGGTGTCCTAAGGGGTCATATGGTGTCTTATGACCCCTTAGGACACCATATGACCCCCTAGGACACAATAGGGTATCGTTATGGGTCGTATGGTGTTCTAAGGGGTCATATGGTGTCTTATGACCCCTTATGACACCATATGACCCCTTAGGACACAATACGGTGTTGTTATGGGTCATATGGTGTCCTAAGGTGTCATATGGTGTCCTATGACCCCTTAGGACATAATATGGTGTTGTTATGGGTCGTATCGACACCTAAGGGGTCAAATGATGTCCAATGGGGCCATAGGACACCATATGACCCCTTAGGTGTCATTATGGGTCGTATGGTGTCGTAAGGGGTCATATGGTGTCCTATGACACCTTAGGACATCATATCATCCCCTAGGACACAATAGGGTGTCGTTATGGGTCGTATGGTGTCCTAAGGGGTCATATAGTGTCTTATGACCCCTTAGGACACCATATGACCCCTTAGGACACAATACGGTGTCATTATGGGTCGTATGGTGTCCTAAGGGGTCATATGGTGTCCTATGACCCCTTAGGACACCATATGACCCATTAGGACACAATATGGTGTCGTTATGGGTTGTATGGTGTCCTAAGGGATCATATGGTGTCCTATGGGGCCATAGGACACCATATGACCCCTTACGTGTCATTATGGGTCGTATGGTGTTGTAAGGGGTCATATGATGTCCTATGGGGCCATAGGACACCATATGGCCCCTTACGTGTCATTATCGCTCGTATGGTGTCGTAAGGGGTCATATAGTGTCCTATGACCCCTTAAGACACCATATGACCCCCTAGGAAACAATAGGGTGTCATTATGGGCCGTATGGTGTCCTAAGGGATCATATGGTGTCTTATGACCCCTTAGGACACCATATGACCCCGTAGGACACAATAGGGTATCGTTACGCGTTGTATGGTGTCCTAAGGGGTCATATGGTGTCTTATGACCCCTTATGACACCATATGACCCCTTAAGGAACAATACAGTGTCGTTATGGGTCGTATGGACACCTCATGGGTCATATGGTGTCCTAAGGACACCATATGACACCATAGGACACCATATGACCCCTTAGGACACCATATGACCCCTTAGGTGTCGTTATGGGTCGTACGGTGTCGTAAGGGGTCATATGGTGTCCTATGACCCCTTAGGACACCATATGAGCCCCTAGGACACAATAGGGTGCTGTTATGGGTCGTATGGTGTCCTAAGGGGTCATATGGTGTCTTATGACCCCTTAGGACACCATATGACCCCCTAGGACACAATAGGGTGTTGTTATGGGTTGTATGGTGTCCTAAGGGGTCATATGGTGTCTTATGACCCTTTATGACACCATATGACCCCTTAGGACACAATACGGTGTCATTATGGGTCTTTATGGGTCGTATGGTGTCCTTAGGGGTCATATGGTGTCCTATGACCCCTTAGGACACCATATGGCCCCCTAGGACACAATAGGGTGTCGTTATGGGTCGCATGGTGTCCTAAGGGGTCATATGGTTTTTTATGACCCCTTAGGACACCATATGACCCCTTAGAACGCCATATGACCCCCTAGGACACAATACGGTGTCGTTATGGGTCATATAGTGTCCTAAGGGGTCATATGGTGTCTTATGACACCTTAGGACACAATATGGTGTCGTTATTGATCGTATGGACACCTAAGGGGTCATATGGTGTCCTATGGGGCCAGCGGACACCATATGACCCCTTAGGTGTCATTATGGGTCGTCTGGTGTCCTAAGGGGTCATATGGTGCCCTATGACACCTTCGGAAACCATATGACACCCTAAGACACAATAGGGTGTTGTTATGGGTCGAATGGTGTCCTAAGGGGTCATATGGTGTCTTATGACCCCTTAGGACACCATATGACCCCCTAGGACACAATAGGGTGTCGTTATGGATTGTATGGTGTCCTAAGGGGTCATATGGTGTTTTATGACCCCTTATGACACCATATGACCCCTCAGGACACAGTATGGTGTCATTATGGGTCGTATGGTGTCCTAAGGGGTCATATGGTGTCCTATGACCCCTTAGGACACCATATGACCCCTTAGGACATAATATAGTGTTCTTATGAGTTGTATGGACACCTAAGGAGTCATATGATGTCCTATGGGGGAATAGGACACCATATGACCCCTTAGGTGTCGTTATGGGTCGTATGTTGTCGTAAGGGGTCATATGGTGTCCTATGACACCTTAGGTCACCATATGACCCCCTAGGACACAATAAGGTGTTGTTATGGGTAGTATGGTGTCCTAAGGGGTCATATGGTGTCTTATGACCCCTTAGGACACAATACGGTGTCGTTATGTGTCGTATGGCATCCTAAGGGGTCATATGGTGTCCTATGACCCCTTAGGACACCATAGGACCCATTAGGACACAATATGGTGTCGTTATGGGTCATATGGACACCTAAGGGGTTATATGGTGTCCTATGGGGCCATAGGACACCATATGACCCCTTAGGTGTCGTTATGGGTCGTATGATGTTGTAAGGGGTCATATGGTGTCATATGACCCCTTAGGACACCATATGACCCCCATAGGACACCATATGACCCCTTAGGTGTCATTATGGGTCGTATGATGTTGTAAGGGGTCATATGGTGTCCTATGACCCCTTAGGACACCATATGATCCTGTAGGACACAATAGGATGTCGTTATGGGTCGTATGGTGTCCTAGGGGTCATATGGTGTCTTATGACCCCTTAGGACACCATATGACCCCCTAGGACACAATACGGTGTCGTTATGGGTTGTATGGTGTCCTAAGGGGTCATATGGTGTCTTATGACCCCTTATGACACCATATGACCCCTTAGGACACAATACAGTGTCGTTATGGGTCGTTATGGGTCGTATGGTGTCCTAAGGGGTCATATGGTGTCCTATGACTAGTTAGGACACCATATGACCCCTTAGAACACAATATGGTGTTGTTATGGGTCGTATGGACACCTAAGGGGTGATATGATGTCCTACGGGGCCATAGGACACCATATGACCCCTTAGGTGTCGTTATGGGTGGTATGGTGTCGTAAGGGGTCATATGGTGTCCTATGATATCTTAGGACACCATATGACCCCCTAGGACACAATAGGGTGTTGTTATTGATCGTATGGTGTCCTAAGGGGTCATATGGTGTCTTATGACACTTTATGACACCATATGACCCCTTAGGACACAATACAGTGTTGTTATGGGTCGTATGGTGTCCCAAGGTGTCATATGGTGTCCTATGACCCCTTAGGACACCATATGACCCATTAGGACATAATACGGTGTCGTTATGGGTCGTATGATGTCCTAAGGGATAATATGGTGTCTTATGACCCCTTAGGACACCATATGACACCTTAGGACACAATATGGTGTCGTTATGGGTCGTATGGACACCATATGACCCCTTAGATGTCGTTATGGGTCTTATGGTGTCGTAAGGGGTCATATGGTGTCCTATGACCCCTCAGGACACCATATGATCCCCTAGGACACAATAGGGTGCTGTTATGGGTCGTATGGTGTCTTATGACCCCTTAGGACACCATATGATCCCTTAGGACATAATATGGTGTCGTTATGGGTCGTATGGTGTCCTAAGGGGTCATATGGTGTCCTATGACCCCTTAGGACACCATATGACCCCTTAGGACACAATATGGTGTCGTTATGGGTCGTATGGACACCTAAGGGGTCATATGGTCTCCTATGGGGCCATAGGACACCATATGACCCCTTAGGTGTCGTTATGGGTTGTATGGTGTCGTAAGGGGTCATATGGTGTCCTATGACCCCTTAGGATGCCATATGACCCCCTAGGACACAGTAGGGTGTTGTTATGGGTCGTATGGTGTCCTCAAGGGTCATATGGTGTCTTATGACCCCTTAGGACACCATATGACCCATTAGGACACAATAGGGTGTCGTTATGGGTCGTATGGTGTCGTAAGGAGTCATCTGGTGTCCTATGACCCCTTAGGACACCATATGACCCCTTAGGACACAATAGGGTGTCGTTATGGGTCGTATGGTGTCGTAAGGGGTCATATGGTTTCCTATGAGCCTTTAGGACACCATATGACCCTTTAGGACACAATATGGTGTCATTATGGGTCGTATGGTGTCCTAAGGGGTCATAGGACACCATATAACCCCTTAGGACACAATATGACCCCTAACAACACCTAAGGGGTCATATGGTGTCCTTTGACCCATTAAGACACCATATGGTGCTATTATGTGTCCTATGGTGTCCTAAGGGGTCATATGGTGTCCTATGACCACTTAGGACAAAATATGGTGTCGTTATGGGTCCTATGGTAACTTAAGAGGTCATATGGTGTCCTATGACCCCATAGGACACCATATGACTCCTTAGGTGTCGTTAGGGGTCATTTTGTGTCCTAAGGGGTCATATGGTGTCCTATGACCCCTTAGGACCTAGAGAGAGGAGGGAGTGAGGAAAAAACTGAGGGAAAGAGGTGAGAGAGGGAATTAGATGGGTGTAAGGATGAAGAGGGAGATAGCTCGAGGGATAGCAGAATAAGGGAATTGTGAGAGCTAGTGAGGGGAGGGACAAAGAAGAGTTTGTATCTATTCCACATTTGGCGTGTGCCAAATAGGGAGAGTGCCAAATGTGTACATAGAAGCCCCCATCTCACCTCTTCCTTCTTTATCTCCCATCCCTCGTAGTTCCATCTCTCTCTATGAACTAGATCTCATATTCTCTCTCTCCCCTTACCTCTTCTCGGGCTCTTCATTCTTATAGATACATACTCTTCTTTGTCCCTCCCCTTTCTAGCTCTTGCAATTCCCTTATTTTTCTATCCATCGAGCTATCTCCCTCTTCATCCACATTTGGCATGCACCAAATGTGGAATATGGACCACATTTGGCGTGCGCCAAATGGAATATCCGTTCATCACATTTGGCGCACGCCAAATAGGGCGCTCGCCATATTTGGCGAGTGCCAAATGTCCCACTTTGGGGAACACCAAACCTATGGTTTGGATTTGCCTTGGGAATCCAACCCAAAGGTTTGGACGACCATTTCAGGCTAGAGACGTGTTTTTGTCAGAACATTGAAAATTTTGACATATTTTTGGTCGTGCTCTCCATCAGGTTTGCACGTGTTTCAATGAAGTTAAAAAAAATATTGTGGTAAACTTGAGCTCCCTCTTAGCTATCCAAAAATGTAATTTATTTCAAATTTTGATTTCGTTAAGTCTTTCATCTATAATTTCTTTTGTTAGTGTGTCCGTTTTTTGTCAAAAACCAACATGCACTATTTTGGGTCTAGATTTTTACATGTTCATCAGATTTTGAAAAACAATACATTTTTAGAAACTAGACTCCATTCTACACAATTTTTGAAAAAAAAAAAATGATTTTTGATTTGTTTTCAATGATTTTAGGGGGGAGCATGCTCAAATTTCTGTTTTTCAAGATGTGTCCACTTTGAAAATTAGTAAAAAATCATCTACTCATTAAAAATTTAGCTGAAAATTCTGGCATAAACTTCAGAGTGTTAGCTAATTTCTCACCGAAGCGATTTTAAAAATTCAAAAAAAAAGTTAACATTTTAGGTGGGCCACAACAAACGCTATGTTATGTGTTTTGCATAAAAACAGGACCACTTTTTGTGGCCTCCCTTTTTGAAGCCCTTAATCTCCACCATTTTCAAAAAAAATTAGTAGTTTAGAAAGTAGACTCGAAGCACTCTGACTCTTGTTCTTGTTGCATCTTCAAATTTGGAGTGTAACTATCTTCAATTTGTCGTTGAAGTTCAGACTTTGCTAATTTCAGAAAAAAAACAAAGTGGCATCTTAAGACCCCCTTTTGGTACCACAACTTGGTGCACATACCCAAGGGTTAATGATTAATTGATTAGAAATAGAAATTGAAAATGAATTTATTTAAATATTAAAGATTATTTAAATTGAAGGATTAATAATCAAAATTAATTAAATAATAAATATTTAATTAACATTAGAAAATGGTTTGAATGATTAAATGATGATATAATTGAAAATTGAATAATTAGTAAGATGGTGAGGAAATATGAAACTATAAGAATAAGATTAATTAGCTTAATTAAATAATTAAAGAATTATTTAACTAATTTAGACAAATAATTAGTACATGATCAATGAGACATTTTTAGGTGTCTACATTTGCCCCTCTTTGAAACAAAGTGAGAATGACATTGTTTCAAAGAAAAAAAAATTGTTTGCCCCAGTATGCCTCGGTAATACTTAGGTTGTAATGCCCCCTCGAGAGATTGTTTGTGCATTAAAGACATGACTTATCTCTCGAAAAAAGTAGAATGTGAGATGAAAGATAGATGAATGGTTAGTTGATTAGAGATAGAGATAGGTGATGTGAAGATGATATTGAGATAGAATATGAGAGAATGAACCTTAGAATGAAATAGAATGAAAGATGAGAATTAGAAGCAATTGAAGATGATTGAAAATTATTTTGAAAGAGGCGATGAGAAAATAATCAACAAACTAGCAATAAGCAAATGAGATGAAATGAGAATGATTGATTCACGAACCTGTGTCATTATTTATTGTGCAATATATATTCATCACTGAGCCTTATTATGTAACAATGGAGCTTAGCACATCAGGGTATAAGGAACCAATATGTAAATATATCTCATTGAAGAAACAAACACATAGCAAACAATGAGTGAAACCCTTCATTTTGGGAAATACACTAGGGGTTGAGGTATGTGTGGCATTCACAAGATGAATACTCCTATCACAGACACCCACTAGAGAAATTTCTCTAGAACTTCATTGGTTCACACCACAAACAGCAAACAAAGAAAAAGATCACGACCATCTTGGCTCCTCTAGTCACTTGTGGACATCCTTGAGTAGCATAGGAACACAATCTATTGCCAAATGATAAAAGATAAAGACTGGCCCGAACAAAATTCAGCAGCTATACCAGTTTGTGTCTTCGTTCTTAGTTGCTTGATGTGATAGTTGATAATGTCTGATCTCATAAAGTTGCGGACCCCATTTCAGACTGACACGTCTGATTTCGAGTGTATCCTCTTCTGTTTAAGACAAGATAATGATCACTTGATATGGATATGATACAATTGATAAGACCATTTGATCAGCTAATTGCAAATGTTTGAATGGATAGTTGTATCCTTTGTTAACTTCATGCAAAATGTTTGTTGGATATCTACCAGGGTATTTGATTCTTGCGAGAGATTTTATTGCAAGTTTTTTTGATTGATTTTTTGATTGTTTTTGGATTTTGTGGATTGATATTTGAATGTTTTTGGTTGATTTTTCAGGATCATATTTGAATGTTTATGACTTTTTCAGTACTTTTTTATGATTTTTGTGTTTTTCACTGTTTTTGAATTTTTTGTTTTTCAATGTTTTTGGATTTTGTCAAGACATTATCTGGATGTTTTTGGTATGTTTTGTTTTTCAATGTTTTGGATTTGATGAAACATGACCTGACATTAATTGATAAAGATAAGACTAACTTGGAAAAAATCCAGCAGCCTTATTGATCTATGCCATTGTTTTGATCGTTTGATGATTGATAGGAATGTCTAGTTTGAGAGAGTGAATACCCCATGTAAGACCGATCTGTTTGGTTTTGAGTGTACCCTTCCCTTTATAAGACATGTTGATGTTTGATAGAGATTGATCGATAAATTGATTAACAAGAAATGTGATCAGTTTGATTGTAGACTTTGAGAGTTTGTCTCTTGTTGATTTGATTTGATGCATGGTCTATGATTTCTTGCATTGATTTTCATTTTTTTTTATTTTTTTCGATTTTAAGGGCTTTTTCAAGACATTTTATGATTTTTTGTGTTTTTTTTAATTTTTATTTTTAGGATTTTTTCAAGACTTTTTTTTGATTTTTTTGGATTTTTTTCAGCTATGCCCCCAGTGTGCAGACCTATATGATATGATGTACATAATGCACATGGAGACAATGAATTTTTGACATGACCTATGTTAATGCAATATGCATGATGAAGATGCCTTTCCTATTTGAACAAGGGTGACTATGTTTGTTTAGCATTTTGTAATACACCAATTGAATTGGAGGTACAAAATATTTCATATATAAGCGGTCAATTGATCCTTAAGGTCCCTTGGAACATCCAAATTAACACACTTAGTGACTAGGACTTAAAAATGGAGATGCGAAAAACTTCCCCATTGGTTCTTGAAACTTTGATCTTCTTTTGCCCATGTGTGTGCAAATGAATTAATTCTCACTCTTATGTTCACTAAAGATCCTTAGCATCCTATATTACTAGCTACATGGACTATTCTAACTGTAAAAGCATCCCGAATAGAGCCTGGCTACTAGCAAGCTTTTAGAGCTCTGATGCAGTTATAGACTGTAATCTCTCAAATATTGCTGCATTGCCAATAGGCGTTCATAGTCGTGATGGAGTTACTTGCATGTTCCCATAGTCAAGCTTTTTGTCGCACTTTGTATGCGTGATATTTTAGTTATATATCATTTCTCCTTTACCTTGAGATGAATATTTGGCATAGCACTTTTTCTTTTTCTATTTTCTTGCCTTGACTTGTAAGTAATGAAACCTACTTGGGTGTGACAATTACAATGGCATTAAAGTAGAATTTAAGATTTATCACTAGTCATATGATCAACTAGGTGTCTAGAATGAATTAGAGATTTTGTTAATGTGTTTGAGATATAGAAATTGATAGATTTTGGGTCAACAAGACTCAAATAGTGAAATCAGTACCCAACCATAAGTAAAGCATCGTCACAGGGCAATGTTGAAAATGAATGACCTTAGGACCCCAAAGACTTCATATCCGAATATCTAAGAAAGGAAACAACCCTTGTTTCTCTTGAATACAAACATATGATAAGCTTCGACAATTGCCTTTTTTTACTGATGCTACTATATGCCAATGCAAAAATTTTATGAATGCGATGAATTTGAAAAAGAAACTATATGTGATGTAGTGCTTTGAATAAAATGAGATACAATGTGGAAAGTAAAATCTAAACTAACCCAATCCTTAGATATAATATTGTTTAAGGTGCATGTTGTTCATAGGGTCAGGAAGTTTTGTGTGATGAATACTAAGAGGGGGGGGTGAATTAGTATGCCAAAAATCTTTGCACTAAAACACTTACACAGTCTAAAGATAAACCGATAAAGCAGTCTGACAATCAAACCGGTTACCACACATGCAAACCAAAATGTGAATAAAACATTCACCCACAAAAGTAATACAACCATAACACAAGATATTTGATGTGGAAATCCAACTGGGAAAAACCACGGTGAGATGGAACTCACAAGTCACTATCTGCAGAATAGAAACTAGACCGATTAAGGTCTTACAATGTTCTTCACCAGAATAGATCCTGCTAGGAATCTCAATCTCTATTAGGAGATAAGTCCGATTAAAAACTACCTGGTTAGAGGATTTTAGATTCACATGTGTGAACCACCTTGTTAGAGGATTTTACAAAGGTTTTGAGGCCTACCCAGTTAGGGGCTATAGACTTGTCAAAGATGTGAGTAATCAACAAGTGTTTGATCTATCTAATAGCACAAACTACTTGGTTAGATCCAGTATTGCTCACAACTAATGCATTCTAGCATTACTTCAGTCTTCTCTATCTCTCTCTCAGTTACAACTCAATCTTCTCAGATAAGATTGCTCTTACAACAACTCAACATCCACCTTAAACCCTAGCTCAACATTAACCCTTTTCGCAACCACCTAAAACCTTAGACATGATGTCCTTTTAAAGGAATCTGATTTCATGTTGGTCTAATAGGATTTCTCTATAATTTCCTAGGTTCAATGAACCTAGACATACTTAGTAACACGACACAGGAATCACCGTCAATGTGTCGGCACCGTCAAACAATCGGTGGATTGGTAACTCGTCACAAAATGTCGGTTGGTAACTCATCACAGAGTATTACCGGTTCATACAAAATACCAGTTGCCGGTTTGACAAAAATGAAGAATGGTAAGAATGTGTTGTGCCGCTTTGCTCCCTCGTACCGCTTGTGATCCGCAAACCGCTTGGGGTTGACATACCGCTTCAGACCGGGAAACACATTCTGCAAAATCACCACTAGTCTAGAGACTAGTATACAACATACCGGTTGGAACAAATACTAGTTGAGCATAAGCTCATACATATAAAGGGGATCTCAATACAAGTGTATGTCCATCAATGACAATCACAGCATAAACCACAAAAATGCCAACAATCTCCCCCTTTGGCATTGATGGCAACACTTAGGAAAATAAAATTTTGACATCTAAGTGTTTTACAACAGAAAAACTTGTCATTAACAAAATTGCTCCCCCTAAGCATATACACAATCCCTTAATCAACAGAGTATATAGCATATATCATAGCATATATCAAAATTTCAAAATAGATACTTCTCCCTCTGATATACCAAAATTTCAAAATTTAAAACCATATACTTCTCCCCCTTTGCCAACAATGACAAAGTATCGTTGAAAAACTTATTTCCATATATATATAAAAGAGTTTATGACAATAATGAATAATACTTGTCAAAAACCGCTTTATAGTCCTGCAAAAATTGTTTCATGGAAAGGGACCAAGACTCTAGTAGGGAGGTTGCCACTTCTTTCTCTGTCTGCATCTGTGATACCTATTCCTCCATGGCATCTATTGTGCTCAGTTCTTGTGTGACTATCAGATATTCCAGGTTTAGATAACATTTCTGGAGAATTTGTAGTTGTGGAAGTAATACCAGCTAAAGCTCCTGCAAATCCCTAGACCTTGTGCTAATCTCTTGCTCTATCTTGGCTGACTGGATCTGGAACCAGTGAACGGTTTGCCCATATGCTACAAAGGAGTTGTAAGGAGTCTTGAATGTGCTCAAGTAGGACTGTAAGTCTATTTGAAGTTGTTGCTTCTTGGCTAGCACATCATCATAAAACAGATGAGGTTGACAGATTTTGCTGAGTAGCAAGTTTCCCTCATCCAAGGCACTCCTTATGTCCTTTTGATCCTTTAGCAGTTCAGTCCTAAGCTCATTCAATTTCTTCACTAGAACAACATTAGGAGCCTTTTCATGCTCTTTCTTTACATTGCCCTTTGCTGCTTCTTCTAGACTCTACACCTGATCATCCACTACAGTACACAGAAGTTTGAGTTGTGCTAGTGATGAATCAGTGTCAGGAAGATTAGTGTCGGGTATTAGACTGGTAAGTGTATCTACAGCTGCCTGGATGATGTCCTACTCCTTTTTCCTGTGAATGATCTCAAGCCGTTCTTGAGCAACCTTGATGCTCTGCATAAGCTCCGACTCACTTGCAGATTGGAGATTGATAGGACTAGAGAGATCAACTGGTGAGGGTTGACTTCCGGTTGCCTTTGGAGTCTCCACCTGAGAGCTTTTTGCCGCTTCTCGTTCCTTGGCTTCTTCAGCTTTCTTCTTTTCCGCTTCTCTTCTCTTCTCTTCTTCCTTGTCTTCCTCTACCTTTTTCTTCTCCTCTGCTCTCCTCTTCTACTCTTCCTTTTCTTCTTCTTCCCTCTTCTTCTTCTCTTCCTCTTCCTTTTTCTTCTTCTCTTCCTCTTCCTTTTTCTTCTTCTCTTCCTCTTCTTTCTTCTTCTTTTCTTCCTTGTCCTCTTCTTCTTTCTTCTTCCTTTCTTCTTCTTACTTCTTCTTTTCTTCATCTTTTCTTTTCTCCTCTTCCTCTTTTCTCTTCTCTTCCTCTTTTCTCTTCTCTTCCTCTTTCTACTGTTTCTCGTCTTCATCCTTCTTCTTTTTCTCTTCCTAATCTTTTGCCACTTGCTATGTGTCCACAGCTTGTTCACCACCCTGATCGGCCTGTTGCCCCTGTTCAGTACCCTCAAAAGGTATGTCTTGAGTGACATCTTCTACATCCAGGGCATCGACATCTATGGTGTTGATTGGTTCTTCCACTAGGTTTCCTTCCTCATCAAAAACCTCATCCGGTTTGGAAATAACCGGTTCCTTTTCTGCTTGGAGGTTGGCCATTCGTGTTTTGTGAGAACTGATAGCATGGGCCATGTGCTGATGTGTATATTTTTCTACATCATCAACTCTCCCCTCCAACAACCAGAGTCTTCTTCTCCTTGTGAAGAAGAGACCTTTATTTTGATCCAATACAACAAACAATTCTAAATTTGAGAGTTCGAGAAAGTATTGTGCAAAAAATTTCTCCCTAATCTCCTGTTCCTTTTCAATGGCAATGCGCCATTTGTTATCCAATGCTTTAAATAATGAATCCGGTGTCTGAGATTTAATCTCTAATGGCGACCGGTCATTTCTACATAAATAAAGAATGATTTCTTGTAGTACTTCATCTTTTTCTTCACTATTGAATTCATCATAATAATCTATTAAATCATGAAGTAACTTTCTCCTAATATTCTTTACTATTCTTTGACAATGTGTCAAAGGTTTGTAAGAGGAGATATCTATATTTACCGGTGCAGAAGTTGCCGGTTCATTCTTTTTCATCTTCTTGGTCTGTCTAGCCATCTATGGCTGTTCATCAGACTTGGTTTCTTCGAAGTCCGGTTCATTTGCCTTAGTCTTCCTCTTCCTTACGAAGACTTTTGCCAGTGTTACCTCTGGTTTCTTCTTTGCCGGTGACCGCTTGGTTACTCTTGGAGTCACAGTGGTAGCTTGTGCCAATGCTACAGGCATTGCCTTAGCTTTCTTAGCTATCGGTTCTTTTCCCTTCTTCAATGATGGTTCTTCAACCGGTGCGATCCTCTCCAAGTAGGTTCCGGTCCTCTTAGCCTTTGGATCAAGAGGCAAGGCAATAAGGGTTGAAGCATACCCTTCCAGCATGTCAAACATGACCTCATAGCCCATAGGCTCCACTTCCTCCATTCTAGGCTCAACAGCCTCCATTAGACATTTGTCCACCTGAATAGTGAAACAGATGTCATCTTCATATTTCTTTACTATGTCACCTGAGATTCTTACCCTCTGACTCATCTTTCTTCTGAACTCATCAAAGTATTTGTTCAGTACCTCAGGGTAGCCGGTTCAAATGGCTTGCACACTTTCCTTTATTTGCTTGGTTACCGGTTGGTCAGGGGACCACTGGACATCTCCTACACCCGAAAAGTAGCCTTGGAAATAAAAGAACAACCCTACCAGTAGTTGTCCAAACTTAAACTTTAGTGAGTTGTCCTGCTTGATTGCCTTGAGATTTAACAGGAGTTGCCTCTGCATGCTGGTGCATAAATCAAAAGATGCATCCTCTTTTATCATCTGGTAAGTGGCATTTACCACTGCAGCAGATACAGAATTAATCCTACTGGCTGAGAATGTTCTGTATCCAATCACCATGCATGTGTATTTCACTAGATCATCCTTGATAGGATTGACTGTCATGCCCCGTGAATCACTTGTTGAACCAGTGAGCTTGGTCATTTCTGTTTTGCTCACTTTTCTCAGGGTTGGCACTTCCCCTGTGTTGCAGAAACTGGTGACTGCATGAATTGCCTCAGGCGTGATATCATGTGTCCTCTCCAGGTACATCTTGTCACCATGGACTCTGCTCAAGATGATCCTGATGTGATCCTCCGTAAACTCTTCCAGAAAATATATCGCATTATGGAGTTTCTTCTTCTCTAAGATACTGAACTCTGGTTTGATCTTTTTGTCCTTGCCACAAAATAGACCTAACTGAGTGTGAATAGCTAAAGACCCTAGGTCTTCTATTTTGCAATCAATATAATTCAAAATTCCTTCTTCGACTATGACTCCAGCTGGAACTTGTGATAAAGCATTATATTTAGCCTTCCTCTGAATAAAACTTTCTAACTCTATGGATGTACTTGAACTGGTATGAGATGCGGAAGCCATTGTAGAGTATTTCAAGAACACGAAAAATACCTTTCAAACGCGAATTTAGGGCTTCCAGATTTTGCTTCACTTTGCTCTCCATCGAATGCCAAATCACTGCTTTGAGTTCTCCACTACCGCTTGCAAACTAAATTTGAATCTCTTTCAAGGTTATCCAATTTCTTGAAATCTAAGCTCAAATCGCCTTATCTTCGCTCTGCACTTGAAAACTTTTCTTTGCTCGAAAACAGATAGTGAGAAATGATTTGAAAAATTGCATTTATACATGTCTCTCACCTACCATCATTAATGCTCCTCTATTAGGGCGTAAACCCTAATTTGCCTTTTTACCGTTTCCGGTCTTCTGCCAAGCAATAGGTATCACATACCAGTTAAGGTCTTTTACCGGTGTCAACTGGGGGTTCGAAAGCATTTCGTCGTTTGCTCCCCCTAAGCCTTTGAGGCTTAGTTTGCCGGTTCCGATATTTCCACACTAGGTGCAGAAACCGGTTCCTCCTCCGACAATATTGGTTTCTTCCTCCATGTTTTCTTCATGTCTCCTTGAACTTTTTCAACATCTATTTCTCCTTCCTGAGTGACCGGTATATCATCAGATATACTTTTTCAGCTTTTGTAGAATCTTGCAATGTGACCTGGTTTGTTGCAGTGATAGCAAGCAAGTCTAGGTGCTCTCCAAGGTCCATTGTACATGTTTCCATTCTTTCTTCTGCATGTTGCAGCAGTGTGACCATGACCATGACAGATCATGCAACTTTCTCTCCATCCGGTTGCTGCTTGATGACCACCGCTTCTTGACTGATGATTGAAGTCATTAAACCAGTTGTGGTTCCGGTTCATAAAAGATTTAGGACCAGTTCCTTGGGTCCTCTGAGGATATCTTCCAGTGTTATCCACTACAGACCTACATTCAAATTCTCTATGCCCAAACTTGTTGCATGCATAACAATGACCATTGAATTTATTGAATCTAGGTACATTGTTGATGAAATAAGGAAAATTATTGTAGGCTTTGCTCCTACATACATTGGCAGTGTGTCCTTCTTTAAGACAGTTAAAGAAAACAGGTTTGAATTTTCGCTTACCTTTTCCTTTGAGTGTCGGTTGCTTCTTTGATGCTTTAGCATTTGTTCCTGAGGATTCTCCTTCCTCATGTCCAGAAAAACCAAGACCATTGGTATTCTTTGCCGGTATAGATGACTCAAGCTTTTGCTCTAGCTTGACAGTACTTTTGCCAAACTTAGCAAGTATTTCCTTTGACTCAAAGAGCTCTTTGGAAATAGTAGTATTTGTCTCCATTAGACTTGCATTTTCAATGATGGCTATGTTCAGTTCTCCTTGCATGTCTTCCTTTTCCATTCTGCTCTCATGAAGGCGAGCAATCAGTGCACTAATCTCTTGTTTCAACTTGGAGATCTCATGATCTCTATCCTTTATCTGATCTTTAGCTTTTCTTCAGTTCTCAAGCTCTTGACTAAACTGAATAGTCAGTCCCTCCAATTCCTTTCTCAGATTGGAGTTTGAATCATTCAACTTATTCACTTCAGCAATCATGGCTTCCTTGTTAGCTTCATCTTCAGAACTACTTTCAGATAGTTCCATCAGTCTCTTTGCATATTCTCTTCTTTTTTCTTGAGATGCCTTGTATTTGACCATAAGATCATCATAGGCTTGCTTAGACTTAGTGAGCCGTTGAGTAAGTTCCCTCAAGGTGTATTCCCCCATATCTCTTTCCAAGTGGTTAAACTTATAGAAAGGTTGGCTCTGATACCAATTGAAGAATACTAAGAGGGGGGGGTGAATTAGTATGCCAAAAATCTTTGCACTAAAACACTTACATAGTCTAAAGATAAACCGGTAAAGCAGTCTGACAGTCAAACCAATTACCACACATGCAAACCAAAATGCGAATAAAACATTCACCCACAAAAGTAATACATCCATAACACAAGATATTTGACGTGGAAACCCAACTGGGAAAAACCACGGTGAGATGGAACTCACAAGTCACTATCTGCATAATAGAAACCAAACTGGTTAAGGTTAGACCAGTTAAGGTTTTGCAATGTTCTTCACGAGAACAAATCCTGTTAGGAATCTCAATCTCTGTTAGGAGATAAGTCCGATTAAAGACTACCTAGTTAGAGGATTTTAGATTCACATGTGTGAACCACCTTGTTAGAGGATTTTACAAAGGCTTTGAGGCCTACCCGATTAGGGGCTACAGACTTGTCAAAGATGTGAGTAATCAACAAGTGTTTGATCTATCTAATAGCACAAACTGCTTGGTTAGATCCAGTATTGCTCACAGCTAATGCATTCCAGCATTACTTTAGTCTTCTATATCTCTCTCTCAGTTACAACTCGATCTTCTCAGATAAGATCTCTCTTACAACAACTCAACATCCACCTTAAACCCTAGCTCAACATTAACCCTTTTCTCAACCACCTAAAACCCTAGACATGATGTCCTTTTAAAGGAATCTGATTTCATGTTCGTCCAGTAGGATTTCTTTACAATTTCCTAGGTTCAATGAACCTAGACATACTTAGTAACACGACACAGGAATCACCGTCAATGTGTCGGCACCTTCAAACAATCAGTGGATTGGTAACTCATCACAAAATGCCAGTTGGTAACTCATCACAGAGTATTACCGGTTCATACAAAATACCGGTTGCCGGTTTGACAAAAATGAAGACCGGTAAGAATGTGTTGTGCCGCTTTGCTCCCTCGTACCACTTGTGATCTGTGAACCGCTTGGGGTTGACATACTGCTTCAGACCGGGAAACACATTCTGTAAAATCACCACTAGTCTAGAGACTAGTATACAACATACCAGTTGGAACAAATACCGGTTGAGCATAAGCTCATACATATAAAGGGGATCTCAATACAAGTGTGTGTCCAATGACAATCACAGCATAAACCACAAAAATGCCAACACTGTGTAGGTAGTTCATTGGTCTTTGTTTGAAGAGTCAGATAAAGATGTCTTTTCTAATAGGATATAAGGACTCAGCTAAATGTACATGTTCAACATCTCCAATGTTAATTTCTTTAGTTTTTGGATTATGTGGATCATGAGCGGGAAATCCATCTCTGGCACTCATGAATTCATATATAACCTTATCATTTTCAAAGCAATCCAACTACGGTAGATTCTCTTTCCCCCAAACTATCAAGTAAGGGTTTATGAGGCAAATAGATTCCGGTTTTGAAGTTGTGACCACATTGGCATGTGAAAATGGCACATACACAATCATTGATAAATTATTCTCTGCAGTATGATCATGATTGGTGATTTCGTTGATAAAGGGTTCATGAAAAACTTGTGTAGAGGGATTGGGATCATGAGGCTGACTAGGTGAAATGGTAAGTTAATTTAAGAGGGAATCATATGAGGAACATGGAGGATTATGGCATGGATATGAAGGGATGGAGGGATCTTGATCAAGATCTAGAGAAATAATGAGATCTTTCTTAGGACATGAAGCTGAAGGAATACTTTGATCTTGACTTGGAAAGGGATTATTAGGAAGAATGGAAGGGATGTCTTGATCTTGGGTAGGAGGTGGATGTTGGATGGGGCTTGAAAGGACACTTTTTTCTTGAGATGGAAGGTTGTCATTATGAATGGAATAGAAAAGAGCAAGGGGATCATCATAAGATTCTTGGTCGGTGGGATCTTGATCAAAAATTGGGTAGGATGGAAAGGCTTTGTTCTTGATCTTGATTTATTTTAGGACTCATTTCTTCTGATTTTGGATCACCCTCTTGACATGGGGAAGAAGTTTGGATATGCATTGGAGATTCTTGCAAGGTTTCAACATATTGGTATGATGAGAAAGGATTTTGAATGTGACTCTCTATGATAGGAGTATATGATGTGATTGGATCTTGAGTTTATGAAGCATTGGAAGGACTAGCATCATGACTTGGATTAGATTGGATTTATATCATGGATAGCCCTTGGGAGTTTACGTTATTGGATAAACATGGTGTGGACTTCCCTTGTGTGACTTAAGGGTATGAGAAAATGGTGGAAGATATCGAGGCTACTTGAGGTGCAAAGTCTTGATGGGAAGAGTCATTGCTAGACATGGGTAGATCACCTTGTTACATGATAGGTGATACATTGACCATGTTTGATTGATGTCCAGAGGGTGATATGTTTGTAAATACACTTCCATGGGACACTCTTGGTGGTGTATTTGAAGCCACAAGAGGATATTCATAGACATATGATGTGACTAAAGGCATAATTGATTGTGTAATTGTGTGAGACTTTGGTAGTGGTTGACTTATTTGCACAATTTGTGGTGCTAAGAGTTGTGTTGTTTGTTGTATTGGTTGTTGGAATTTCATTGTTGGATGTGTTTGTTGTTGATATTGGTTTCTCATGTTTATTTGTGTGAGAATAGCTAGTATGTATGATTTCATAATAAGAGCTCACACATCAACTGGCTCTAGGTTTGTAATGGGATCTCCAAAATTTTGAAATAGTTTGAACATATGGGATCTACTCTCTTCACCTTTTTTAACATTTTGGTCCAAGATCTCTATTTATCGAGCTAGTTTCTCTTCAAGTGATGGAGAAATAGGTATGACACTTGTTTGTTCCTGATAAGTTTGATGCACATTTCGGGACATGTATATGTTGGATTGAGATGATTGATTCTTTGGTTGCAATGACATGGTCCCATGAAAGTTAGACGTTTGATAAGGATAATGTTGTCTCCTAGAAGTATGAGAGCTTGTTTCAACCATTGCACTATATGCCATTTTTTTTTGGATTTTTGAAGTTTAGGGATGAAATGAAATGCAACTAAGGGATGAAAATGCAACCCTATTTTTTTGAATTTTTTTACAAATTGGATTAAGGAAAGACAAGATGAAACCCTAAAGAATGGAAATGCAAATTTTGGACTTGGACTAAGGGACAACCTAATTTTGAAGATAATGCAAAATGGAGATAATGATTTGACCCTATGTCTTATGAGGATGAAGACTATGCAAAGACTAAAAACTGGGATTATGACGATTGTGCAAGGACCTATGCAAAGATTAAGACGACTATGCAATGACTTATTTGAGGATTATGATGATTGTGCAAGGACCTATGCAAAGATTATAACGACTCTGCAAGGACTTATGTGAGGACTATGACGACTTTGTAAGGACTATATGTGAAGATTATGATGACTATGCACAAAGTTATGTGAAGATTATGACGACTATGCAAGGACTATATGCAAAGACTTTTGATGACTATGGAAGGAGTTATGTGAAGATTATGATGACTATGCAAGGACTATATGCAAAGACTTATGTAAAGTAAAGACATAAATGAGGACTTATGAAAAGTAAGGATGTAAATGAGCAAGGAATGTTTGATGTCACAAGGTAAAATTCTGAAATTTGTAGGACTGTTTGATGTTTCAAGGTGAAACTTTGTTTCAAATAACTCAGTTGGTAGGACAAAATCTATTGTTTTTCACATTTGAGAACACTGTTTGAAGATAGGTATAGCTGACTAAACTGTGTTCTGGCAAACTCTGAGAATTTAGAGATACATTAGGTAGGGCCTGAAATAGCCCAAATACTGACTCAATACTGGTCTAGTACAACGATACACAGAAAAGCACAAAATACAATCTTAGGCTGGAAAGTGGACACCATTCAATGAGGCCCCCATAGAAAAGTACCAAAACAAAATGAACAGATAGAGAGTCTGGCAGCACTGGCTCCACTCCACGACACACACTTCTCGAGCATGCCAATCTCTCTTACCCTGAAGATCTGAAGATCTTATCACTGAGGGATTTTTGTCTCATAATGTAAGGTACATGAGGGGTATTTATAGGGTACGATCCGCACTCCAAGAATTACTAAATGTGGGATTTGGTCTACTAAGTTAGTTCTTATTGTGAGTTTTAAGAGATCCCAATCCAAAGACGGATTCTCAGAGCAAGTCACTTAAGACTTTAGTTGAGCTTATTTGTGTAGGGAAGGCCCCCACATATGTCTAATTCACTCAACACTCTAGCCGCCTAACCAATATATTTATATAGTGGCTTGAAAAACCCGCTCGAGAGTACGCTGGGAGAGATTATATCCCCAACGCATGCCAATTCGAAGTACCTCTCTGGGGTAATGAAATCCCCAGTCAAAGATACCCCTCACTACTAAAATAAGAAAATGGGTTTTGTTATCACCTTCTCCCTTTCTCCCAAGACCCCAAAGGCAGGTAGAAAGGTAGTTGATGCAACAGTAGGTCCACCCCAAATACGATAAAAAGTTCTTTCCCTTTAAAAAAATGAAGTGTGATTTATTCTATTGAGAAGTTTGATTCATGTTCATTTTAAAAACCCAAACTTAGGTGTGAGATACACATGTGCATGTCAATTTTAGAACACCAAACTGAAGTGTGAAAGCATGCATGTCAATTTTAACCAGGTTTATTTCAATCCCCAAAATTGAAGTGTGAAAGCATGCATGTCCATTTTAACCAGATTTATTTTAAGCACCAAACTGAAGTGTGAAAGCATGCATGTCAATTTTAACTAGATTTGTTTTAAGCTCCAAACTAATGTGTGAAAGTATGAATGTCAATTCTAACTTGATTTGTTCTAAGCAACAAATTGAAGTGTGAAAGCATGCATGCCAATTTTAACCAGATTTGTTTTAAGCACCAAATGGAAGTGTGAAAGCATGCATGTCCATTTTAAACCCAAAATCCAAAAGTGATTTAACCCTAAAGGATCCTGAAACCAAATTGTTAGTGGTGTCCAAAATAATCTTGAATGATCAAGCCTTCTCTATAATTTTGCCACATGCTGCAAATAAACAATTAGTAAGAGAAATCAAAATAACAACATTTAAAAAATAGTTCTTTTTTTAAAAATTTTTTACCCCAAAATAAAATTACAAAGAAGATACCCCTAATGAAATTCTGATAGCTTTCTAAAAATGTAAGAATTTTAGAAAGAGACATTAATTTGCACTCTGGAGAGCAGATTTATGGAAAACCATAAATTTTTAAAGATCTAACTTTACATTAATTATTGGACATCAAAATCAAAAGTGTAAAGAAGATACCCCCTATGAAATTTCAAGACATTTTCAGAAATGTAAGAATTTTAGAAAATTTCTCTTATTTGTGCCCAAAATTCAAAATTTATTAAAAAATGTAAAATGATCATATCTTGGTCAAAACAGATCGTACATATCCAATTTTTTTACTGTAGACGTGTCTTGTGATCCTTAACCTTTTGTAAAACAATCTCACATAAATTCATTTATTTGCACAAAAAATCAAATATTTATGGAAATAATTGAAGCTATCATATCTCACATAAAAATGCTGATCTAAAGCTGATTTTTTTACTATAGAGCCGTGAGATGATCATTAACCTACAGGAAAAAAAATCATGAAGATATGATAAAATCTTTGAACAACCTGCAATCTTGCTTGGAACCTAATCTGCACAATGTTAGTCTTGAATTTTTTTAATAAAACACCAATTAAGATCAGAAAACCTCTGAGAATATGAATTTAAAAGATAGGTGTAGTTTGCAAGATCCAATACCTATACCTGCAGGCATACACAAAATTCCAAATCAGAGTGTTATTGATTCACGTCGAGTTCACGAAAATGTGTAATGCTAAAATTCATCATGTAATTAACTAGAAATCAAAGGGAAATCACAAATCCCTATCTAATCAAAGAACTATAAATAAACCAATGAAATAACACAATCAAAGAAATGGGAATATAATCTATCAATTCAAACTCCCTATTCTATGATCACATATTGCTTCCATTGTTCTTCTCTTCTTTGTGGTATGGTAGCTCTCTGATATCGTGCTAGCAACCTGCAAATGACACAAAGATTCGAAGTTCAAGATTCATCATGATTGTTGAAAATGGAGATTGAATGCTCAATTTATAGATTATTGGAGAGGATTGATTGAGAGGTGGAACATATTGATCAAGAGGTGGAACTCAGGTGAGCTCACATGTTGATTGATAGTTGAACTGTTGATTTGGAGGTGGAATAGAATAGATTGAATAGATAAAATGAGTTAACTGATTGAGAAAAAAGTTGTTTGAAAGATGAAAAAGGGTGATTGGAGGATAATTAATTGATGACAAAGAAAGCTTTATTTAGAAAACGCTAACTAAAAGATAGAAAAAGAATGATTGGAGAGAATTAAAGAAAAGATGTAATTAATCAATTAATTGAAAAGATCAATTAAAATAGATGGAATAGTTAACTGATTGAAAGATTTTTGGAAAAAAAAAGTAGAAGATAGAAATAGAGATCGAAAAGATAATTGAATTAGTTAATTAACTAATTGAATTAATTAATTTAGCATTTGCTTGCACTTTGACTTTGATTTTCAATTTAATCTTTGCATGAGATTTAATTCAAATATAGAATTTATTTTAAATTCAATTTGTTATTTGAATATATTTAGAACTTGACTTTGATTTTCAATTTGATTTTTGAAATAATGCACATCTATTTGAAATTAGAAGAATTAGAAGAATTTGAATTCGAATTTGAATTTGGAGAATTAATGAAATTAGATGAATTAATTAGTTAATTAAATATTTTAAAGAAACTATTTAATTATTTAGAAATTGAATTTAATTAAATTGTAAAGATTATTTAAATTAAAGGATTAAAATCACAATTAATTAAATAATTAATATTTAGAAAAGGGTTATCGATTAATTGATTAGAAATAGAAATAGAAAATGAATTTATTTAAATAATAAAAATTATTTAAATTGAAGGATTAATAATCAAAATTAATAAATAATAAATACTTAATTAACATTAGACAATGGTTTGAATGATTAAATGATGATCGAATTAAAAATAGAATAATTAGTAAGATGATGAGGAAATATGAAATTAGAAGAATAAGATCAATTAACTTAATTAAACAATTGAAGAATTATTTAACTAATTTAGACGAATAATTAGTACATGATCAATGAGACATTTTTAGGTGTCTACACCCAGGTTATGGATATTATATATGATATAGCTGTAGATAGGGCAACATCGTGTGGGGATCCTTACACGTCGATTAGCGTAATGGATTTGTTCGTGTTTTTTTACAATGTGAGTAGAGCCCCAATTCCTATGAATAATGTATGGAGATTGGATTTGGGAAGGCTTGTTGTCCCAAATATTTTTGTCAATGTAGACCTAATTAGAGTTGTGGCAAAATGCTATAATCCAGACAGTCGATCTATCCTGACAAAGAAGGGTGTTTTATTGGTCATGTTTGATAGGAAATCTATTTGTGAAATATTTATGTTAAACTCTAATGCCTTGGTGTGGGTGCCCATTGATTTTCTCTCTCTAGAGAGGGAGTATGACAGGGACAAAGGTAGATTCAAGGTTAAATGGCTTCCATTTCACAGAAGGAAGAAGGGGGATAGGAAGCCTATTGCATTTTGCAAGACAGATGTTGAGCCGTTTAATTATGAAATTTTCAAGGATTATTTCATATACTCTTACTTTTCACTTTGCCAAGTGTTTGGAATTGATGCAAAGTCCAAGATTCCTATGCATCTTATGATGTTGGCCGCCGAAATCTAGCACACTTATAGAAACACCTTCTTTGGCTTTTCCTCATTCATTTCCAATGCTATTCATGAAGCCATTTTGGATAGACAAAAGGGTAGTCCTATTGTTTGATTTAGGTGGTATTCTCTATTGTGCCACATTCTTTTGTATGGTGGAAGAAAGGTTTCTCCTTGCCCTTGGGGCCCAGAGTTGAATTTGAGAAATGTAGATGAACAAAACCAAAGGTTGCCTATCCAAGAATGGATGTATTTATGAGACATGTATCGTGACAAATCCAATTATGTCATGTTTGAGGAACTCTTTGTCAGAGTTATACTACAAAATTTGGGGTACCTAATCAATTGGAGATTATTAGACACAGTGAGGAGGATTTTGAAGCCTCTTTAGGTAGAGCCCAAGCTAGGAATCTGCCATAACTGGGGAGACTGGTTTTTCTACTCCAGGTACACAATCATCAGAGTTTACGATGCACCAGTTAAACCTCATGTTTTTCCTAGATATGTACCAGATAGAATTATTTTCTTATAAATAATGTGGTAGTTGAATGTGTCTAACAAGGCTCATTTACAAAACCCAAAGGTAAAGAAGGGCTCCTTCCTCCCAAAAACTATATTTTTCTATGATTTTGAGATCTCGAGAAAAGGAGGATTTGACCTATTATATTACAAGTTACTGCCATACAAGATAAATTTTGCAAAATTCAGATCCAAAACACTTTATTGATCAGACCAGGGTTGGGTTTAGATTGGCAGCCTTTGTTCACGAGCATGATCATTTCGGGGACTTAATTAGAAATGCTTCTTTTGATGTTGAAGTTCAGTGGAGAATACACATGGAAGAATAAAAAATGAAAAAGATTGACCCAACACACAAAGTGGTATACATTGAATTGGAGGAACAAAGTGTCATAAATTTTGAAAGAGTAAAGGCAAGAGATGATGTTAGACCATTAGCATGCTCTAAATTTATGTCCAATGATAAGTTTGTGCAGTCTCGAGAGTTCAAGGACTTTGTCCTAAAACCCAAAAGGGAGCAATTTTCAAGTATGCTCAGAGAAAGGTTGGCATCAAGGAATCTGACAAACAACGATATTGATAGATTTATAGCTAAAATTTTAGAGGAGGTTAATTATTTCATATTGAAGATGACCCCTAAGGGGGCAAGGAATTTGGTAAGGAATAGTAGATGTTTGTTACTTGAAGGATCGGATCTCTCTTCTACAATTGTATTGGACACTAGAAGAAAGGAATCTTCAGAGTTGGTAGTTTTACCAATTGAAGAGAAAGCTCAGGAGTTATATTTTGGGTCATATTATAGCCCTCAGTATGAGGCATTGGTGGTGTGGTCAATATTTAATAATGACCAGATTTAGAAAGCCCAGATTAAGAAGAGCATAGGAGATCTTACCCGTAACTTGATTGTTATGAAAATGAGACCTCCTGATAGATTTGCAATACTCTTAACAAAAGAGACAATTACATCTTAGGCAAATGTTAACAAGCTTATAGAAGATTTGAGTAAGTTAAAACTTCAAAATGGAAAATTGATGCAGGAGTATAATAAGGTGGTGTCACTCCTACCTTCTCCACATCCTACTTCACCTTATTTTGCTACTTCAAGTTCACTTCAGGAGATAAAGGTGCTCAAGGTTGAAGTAGCAAGATTGGAAGATGAGCTCAAAATAAGCAAAGTAATTGAGAAAAGTTCAAAAGATGATGAAGAGAAGAAAGTGACTTGGTTGAAAAGAATAACACCCTATCACGGGATATAAAGGCGCTCAAGGATGAAGTAGTAAGGTTGGAATATGAGCTCAAAACGAGGAAAGTGGCTCTAAAAAGTTCAAACGATGATGAAGAGAAGAGAGTCAGTTATTTGGTTGAAGAGAATAATTCCGTGTCATGGGAGATAAAGGCACTCAAGGATGAAGTAGCAAGGTTGGAAGATGAGCTCAAAAGGAGTAAAGTGGATCAGAAAAGTTCAAATGATGATGAAGAGAAGAGAGCCAGTGATTTGGTTGAACAAAATAGTACCTTGTCACACAAGATAAAGGCACTCAAGGCTGAAGTAGCAAGGTTGGAAGATGAGCTCAAAAGGAGAAAAGTGGCTCAGAAAAGTTCAAACGATGATGAGGAGAAGAGATTCAATGATTTGGAAGAAGACAATAATACCTTGTCACTCCACCCTTCTATTTCTATGCTACTAGTCACAGATGATTCATCTATGATGACTAGAAATCTGCGTGAACATAAGATAACACACATCTACAACGTTGTTGAACTCGTTTCGGTGACTTATTAAGAATTGCATAATACAATGAATGAGTCTCATGTCAAAGAAATAGTTAGATTGAGATGTTACTTAAAAAACTGGTCTCCACAAATTAAATATTTATAATTGTTGCTAGAACATGCAAATTTGAATGATATTACTGGCAATTGCATTTTGAAAATTACTGAAAAATTTGATGAGTTGTGAAATATTCTACAAAGTTATATCCATTTTAGGCACAAGTTTATTAGCTGGCGAGGTTTTATGATGATGGACCAATACATGTTCCTCCTATTTGACAGCAGAAGGGGAGTTGAAGAGATTTTCAATCTGGAGGTCTGAATTTTTCCTTAATGTTAGACAAGCAACAAGAGGATATGATAATTTTGGCATTATAAACATGGGAGTGTTGAATTCTATGTTGGACAAACTTTACTCCATTGAGTATTGGATGCTCTAGTTTTGGAGGATTGTGGCAATAGTGCATGATCAATATAAGAATGATCATATGATGCAAGTCAAACAATTTATTGGGAGGTGGGCCTGCTAGGTACTAAGGTAGAGATATTTTTTAACAAACTTTCAACGAAAAAAGCTCCATTTGTAATTGGAGATGCACTTTTTTTTGACAAGTACATGCTACATATATATGTATACATACATACATTTATTAATTCCAGTATCCATGATGAGATAAATTTTATTTGTTCTACTTCTCATTACTTGGATCTGAAAGTGAATATGTTGTTTATTTTAAAGCTAAAAGTGAATATGTCATTTATTTTATAAGTTGTCATTGCATATGGGAAAGTAAAATATAATCCAATTACACAAAACCCCGCCAAAATCACATTTCTCACAATCCTTTAAAAATTAAAATAATGATTAGATTAAAACAAAGTTACATAGTCATAGAAGACAAAAGAAATTGTAATTTATATTATCTCTTTCATAGAAACAAGTTTACATGGCACTGTGGAACAATTTACATCTTTGGGATAGCCTATGTTGACAATACACATTATGAAAACACCATATAAGTTTTTGTAGGGTGCTCCACCTTGCATTTGATGGAATTCTAAATTGTTGTAACGTATGGTAAGCAACCTGCAAATTTGTCAGCATTTCATATTTGAAAGAGGAAGTTGAATTTGACACCAATGTTTCATTCAATATTGCATTCAATGTTATCAATGGTTAGATGTAACCCAAAAAACTTGCCTCACTAATGTCCTTAGGAAACTGCTCTACATCAATGTTGATTTTCTCCTCCATCTTCTTTTTGAAAGAAACATTTCCATTGTATTGATTGTTTGTGTCAACACTCTTTGCCAAACCAAGATCTATCAATTTTTGTTCCTTTTCATCGAGCTTAAGTCACCTTTTTTGTAGCCATACCCAAACATTCCTCTGCTTCCCATATTTTTTCACATTTTTGAATGATAAATGATGCCTCTACTAAGGCATCAATGCGGCTGTGAATTCCCTTCATTGCCAAATAGTTGTCACTGGCTTTGTAGAGTGTTTGTGAAATTTCTTTTGCAATCTCCTCTCTTGAACAAACCTCTATGTTCTGATTAATGTATTCCTTGACCTTTACATAGTGTCCTCTCACACTTTCATTCAATTGTAACCACTAACACAACTGGTCATTCCTCTACATTATTTGCCCCCAATTTTTTTGTTTTACATACCTCACTGTCTTTTTATAATTTTGCTTCATTCTGTTCTCCAAAGTTTTGATCATATTTTCAGCCTTATGTAGCTTTTGCACCATTTTTTCACTTGATTTTCTTTCTTCCTCTGCTTTTTCTTCCCACTATTTTGCCTTTGTCCTCCGATGATCCAATTGCTCCTATAAATGTTTTTTTGTGGCAGCAACAGTCTCCACACTATTGTATAATTTGGCTAAAGTGGCTTTTTCATTGTCTAATTCTTTATTGCTTTCAACCATTTTTTCATTTAGTTCATTCAGTTGTGCCTCCATCTGTTCATCCTCTATAATTGTTGATGCAAAGTTAGAATTTTTTATCCTTTTTCTATAATTCAATCCACTTGTTAATTGCTACTTTCCTCTTTTCTTTCTCATTTTCTAGGTTTGCCTCTAACTTTTTTATTCATTTCTCCAACTTAGTTTTCTCTCTCTCCATCTAGACCAGTGTTGTGTAGACCACTTCGTTGGTCTTTTCTTACACGTTAATTTTGTCCACATTTTTTACTTTGGAAAAATCCATATGGAAGGTGCTAATGTGAAATTGAGAGGGATCTATTTGACTCTGTGGTAGATTTTGATTATTATCCGGGAGCACAACCATGTACTCCATCATTTCATTGTTTGGGTCATATTTGGGAATTATCCTATTCGATGTATGTCGTTCCTTAGAAGTGACAGTAGCCGCAACCCTCTTCAATATATTCTTTTTTTGTTTATTCATATTTGTTTTTTGTACAAATTCATCAAAGTATTGTAATGAAAACTTGGGGTTGCTATCACAATTGAATGTTTCAAAGGTGAAATAGCATTTGCAGCGATGTACGCACCTCCACCTATGCCTATGTTTCTAACTAATGCATTTTGAGGATTAACAACACCCATTCCTAATCATGTCCCATTGTCACTTGCAAGTGGAGTTTTTGTCATAACCTTTCGCTTCTTCACACTGTCTTGATCATTGTCCATGTGATTCTGTAAGTGTATAATATTTTCTACAGTTAGCCTTTTGTGAGAGATTTCTTGTTCTTTCTCTTGTTCACGACAACTAGTACTAGTACCCATGTCATTCTAATCGGTGGCAATGACACTTGATTCAATACCAATAGCATGTTCTAGTTGTGAATGTATCTGAGTGTTGGTACCATCCATACCAATGACATTGGCACTTGATTCAACACCATGACCAATCCAATGTTCTGCTTGTTATTGAATGAGTGTGGGTAATATCCCCAGATTACCCACTAGTGGAACTTGCATTGGCACTTGATTCACCACCAATAGGGTTACCTTGTTCTACTAGTGGTTGTGATTGAATCTGAGTTTCTGCATAAACTAGATTTGAAGATTTAACAAAACAAGAAGCAAGGTTATGAGTAATACCTTCCTGTGATGATTCACCTCCAATGACTGGTGTCTCACCATATTTTCTTGGAACAAGTTCTATCGACAGTGGCATCCAGTCGCCTTCTCCTCAAGGACCCAGACCACCACCTTCATAACCCATTTTTTCTATAAGGGTTTCCCCTTTGGTATATTTTTCTTTCATGGACTCATTTAATTTTGCAGACCCAGAGTATACAGTAGTTGTTTGAGTTGCTATGGTATCGGTATTCTCATCAGCCTCATCCTCATCCTCATCCTTATCACATTCATCATATGCTTCATTGGGATGCTCATTATTCCACAATTGGCTAAATTCAAAATCCTTTGGGATTTCATCAAGATCTGCACTAGTCTTTGGTTCACCAAGATTCTTCCTCATAGTCCAAAAATCAGTAATTTTGGTTCTATTCCACCTTTTGTTCTCACAATTTGTCTTTATATTTTGTGGGATAACTTTTGTAGATGGATGAGCAGTTTTTTGGTAGAAATTATCAGACCTACTATTTTCATTTTGATTTTGTTTGCCCTATTCTGTTGTTCCCTGTGCCATAATTTGTGATGACAATTCTTCTATTTAAATATTTTTGTCAGCGGCAATTTCCTCCATCACTTTTGTGACCTCATCCTAGGAGTCCATGTTTTTCAACAATTCTAGCAATGGTTTACTGTCATGTTGAAATTTGCTTACAGAGTTTAGATTCTTCCAAAGCCTTTTTAGAATGACCCCGCATGGGTCATACTACTAGTAAATATTTGCATCAAAATTAAAAATATCCAAAAAAGTATGTTCCACATTAAATGCTTTTCTCTGAAAAGTGAGCCCTCCACATGAGAAAGGTAACGAAGTAAATATGGTCTTCTTTTGTTGGCCATGGAAGAGTTCATCTACAGTCATCTGCCATAAATATTTCAATGCAAAAACCATCTTTGTCACATGTATTCAAAGTTTTTTAGGTTTGTACTCGTGCTCCATAAAACCTTAACACTCTATATTCTTCCATGAGGAATGAATCCACCAATTGTATTTTAGATCCGAGTTGAATGCAATCTCTATAAGACACATGCAATCTAGGAATTAGAGTGTCTGTAATTTCATGATACATTGGTTCCAAAAAGAAGTCTACAAAATGGGTGTAGTTCCCTCTTTTATCATGCATCTTTATCTTAGGTGCCCATTCATATATTGTATCCATTGTTTTATCCTTTTCTTTCTTGTACACCTGAATCTCAAGCTTGTTGGTCTTGAACATTCTACGAAATTTTTCTAGAAGAACATGACAAAGTAAGTTGTGAACCTAAATGTCTTAGAGATACTTCCTTTAATAATTAAAAATTAATTGTGCATGGATTGAACAATGTGTTCAACAAAATTATATCTGGTTGGTTGAGGAATACAATGGATAATAAATATCATTTGAAGAAGGCTTGCACCCACTGTCTTATCACTTTCCAATCCGAGACAAAATGTTAGCAGGGCAATAATATCCTTAACCCATGGCACAAAAGTATCAAAATTATAAGGAGGCTTATGGTTGTGATCCAATTTGACACCATCAAATGTTATACCTCTGACAAATATATCTTTCTTGTCTTCACTGACAACTTCGTATTCCTCTGCAATCTTTTCTAGGTCAATGTGGATGCTTGAGTTTTCTTGTCCAAGCCCCATGTCCATCAAACTCTTAAATTCTTTCTCGGTGATGGATAAAATTTCCTTTTGGGTATTCTAATTTTCAATTGCTCTTCTACTTTCATCATAATTTTCAGTGCACAACATGACAATTTTGGAGAAAGGGAAAACTTGAGGTAACATCATGTGTCCCAATCCAACATCCCATGATGCAATTTTATTTGTTTCCGCTCCTATTTTAGGGTTATAAAATTTCCAATTTGACCCTCTAGTGTTATTTGCCAACTTGTTAGTTCCAGTTTCTCACTTATTCTGCAATGCAAATCTAATTTGTGTTGTTTAATTGCTTCTTACCATGGAGCACGGGATCAAAAATATCATGGTATTCATCAGTGAAACCTGAGGTTTGAACCAGTGTGGTTACTTCAGTACAGTCTATATTTCCTCTTGTTGTACTTTTCATTTTGCCCATCACTGGTAATGGTTAAAAGATGGTGCTATAGCTACACAAGATCAAAAATGTAAATCTTAAACCCTAGGTTTTACAATGAAAGTATATGTGTTCAGTATTTTACCCGTAATTTGAATCTTGAATTTACACTCGTGAATACACAAGTCATAGATTGGCGCCGACAGACTCTGTTGCGTCCCTCAATCTTGTTTATGAATCTAAATTCTCCTTGGTTAGCTACTAGCTAGTTAGTCCAAAGATAACTTCACTTAATCAAAACCCTCAAAGAAACAATTGTACAATGGGTACAATAGTCGATGTAGTCTCAAAGTTTAATTAATATTAATGAGCACTACCGGTCAGACCGACACATGTCACGGATTTCTGGAAACATTGTGAACATTTTTTATGTTTTAGATGCTCCATCCAAAATAGAGATTTTGTCATTAATCTTCTAGCATCCAATGACCATTCCTGAATGAATTTACTACAGTTTATTCATTGATTATACTTAATTAACTTTAACTGTACAATTAAAATTTAAGTATACAAATAAAGGCCTAGATAGTTCATAAAAAATTTCATCTTTTGTAAAGGCGAATAAACCTTCCAACTCCCCAACGAGTGGCCAACCTATTGCTAAGTTGTCATAACCATTTGTATCTCGCTATGTAGCACCACATAAGAAAAAATGTGCCAGGTAGTCTTGGTCAAGACTATTTGATGGTGCATTTGAATGGTGAAATGAAGTTTGAGGAATCCAATAAAGAAGTGACACTTGATGTTCAACTAATGTTAAATTTGTAGTGTCAGAGGCTTTCTTATTAGTACAGGCCATGGAGTGATGCAGCCTGTCGTCGAATTATTTCGAGCATCCAACTGGGTTTGCTACAACCAAGATTGACCGAGTTCGAGAGAATTTTGTAGGGTATGCTTGGTGCAGGCTTGCCAGAATTAAATGACATGTTGTCGCCATTGTTTGGAACATGGAAATCGAGAATCATTGCCTCAAGGACATGGGAGGAAAGGATAAATACGTCCAGGGGGCTATACATTTAAATTCAGGAAATGTTTCTCTTAGATAAGTGTGTGATTGTAATAGTAATGTGAAGACCTTTGGATGCAAAATATTGCAGCTATAGAAGAGCCTTTTGTAGGAGATATACAAAGTCCTAAGTACATAATAAATGGTCTTAGATTAATAAGGTTGATGCCAATGTATTGTCTAGATAGATCTATCTTGTTATCCTATTTAGAATGGGTGGAATTGGAAAGAGTTATAGGGGTGTCACTATACTCTAACAACTAGAGTGATGAAAGAATGGGTGTTCCTAATAATTCTCCCACAACATTATGGTCAGGGATAAAGCTATTTTTCATTATGCATAGGACATTGTAACATTGAGCCTTTGAGTAAGAATTGACTGGTTATACTCATGACCTTACTACATCACACAACTCCAGAAGCAAAAGAACAAAGAGAGAAATGAGCATTTCCACCCCGTAGCTATAATGATTCATGCGATCTTGAAGGATACGAACTGACTAAAAAGGTGAGATGGAGATGACACATATCTTGATTAAACAATTAGAAATTGTACTAGCCTTCATATGTTATGATTTTGCACTCGTTGGTAAATGTGAAGAGACTTAGAGTCCAAGCCTAATTAAGGCTAATACAACCCGCAGTCATCCATATAGTTTTTCTATAAATGCCTTTCTGCATCCTTTTCGAGCACAATTTTGAAGAAGATTGTATGCTTTCTCTTTGAGTTGCATGTATGGATACTCTAATTCTCCTAGAAGCTGCAAAACAACATATGGCCTTTTTGGGAGAAATTTCAAACAAGAAGCTAGGGAAGGTCATGGAGTTTGGTCATCCCTTAGTCTTGCATGCGGTGAAGATAGTGTTGGGGACGAAATTTCTGTGCGCTAGGTATCACTATCGGGTAAATTCTGATATCCCAGAAATGTTTTTACATATAGGGCATTATCTAGGAATATTCAAGATGCGCATGAAGAAAATGTGTCAGATGGTGTTTCAACACTCCTTCTTGGGCGGAATAGAGGAAGTACGCAATAATATTGATAGAGAGAAAAAAATCCCCTTGGATGGTTTCTATTATCAGACCGAGTGCATGAACGTGAAAAAATATGGGCTCATGCAGACTCCGGAACCAGCACAATTTAGAGAAACCTTTGCAAAGAGAAATAGAATTCTGACATTCCTGATCTACATCTCTAGAGGTCTTGCGTCATCCCACCCCTTCAATCTGAAAGACTATGTCATCTTAGAAGGGTTTGTGGGGCGACAAGACATTAGAGCTGATGAGTAGGGGGTGGAGATGGATGGCAATGACTGGGAGTTGGGAACAGGGGAGTTGTGGTACCTGAATGAAGACAAAGATATTATGGAGATTGTGGAAGGCCCTGCTCATGTGGGATGCAATGTGGAGTGCCCTGTGGTAGCATACACCCTGGCTGCGCTAGAAATGTGAAAGAATGAGGCAGACTTAGAGGAGGATTCAGGCTAAGGGTGCGACAAAGTTTTGTTTATATATGTCGATATTTATTGTTTTACTTTTTGTTTAACCTGCGGTAATATGTAATAGCAAAATACACCGATATGGTAGGATTGGGAGGTAGTGGGCTTTTTGAAATTTAGGAAATGACCTATGGTTTTTGAATGTATGGGTGGTAAACGGTTTATAGGCACCCCCAATATGTACCTTCCTCCTTTTTTGAAATTAATAGAGGTGCTAGCCTATACAACTATTTATCGATAAAAAAAAATTAATTAATGGTTGTTGTTTATCAAAATTTATTCTATTTGTGTTCAAATCGACAAGTTCCTACACTCTAGGGAAATAGCCACTGACTCATGGTTAAGCAATAGGACTGGATTTGGCCAATGAACAAAGTGTAGTACCCTGACTACAACTTTCTACTCTTTAGGCTCTACAAAACCTAGGTGGGTATCCCTATGATAGTGTTACTTTGATATTATCACTCCTTTGACAAGACACTATACTCTAAGTAGATGTTTCAATGAAAATATACCAAGGAAAGAATGATAAAACTTGTACTCTTGGCTTAGACCTTAGCTTAAATATCATCTATTGGTACATTGAAACTGGTTCTAATTTACGCTACTCTTAAACTAATCCTAGTACTGAAAGAAAACAATTTTTAATGATTGGTTCTGAAACTTGGAAATCATGACCAGTGCTTATCTCTTAGGGAATACAAAGTCAGAAAAAAATCACTACACTCACAACGATGTGTATTTTAGCTTTTAAGACTTAGATCTTTGAACATAAATGCCTTAAATAAGTATTCAATCTGAAGAACACACCCTCAACTAATCTCATACCAACTCATACTATGTTACTGTATTCCTGATAGAATTTAATTCATTTGCTGCAAAAGAAACCTATCAAAACATACACATTCTTATTTTGAAAAGACAAGCCTAAAACACTCTTAGTATTAAAAACTCATATAACACATGAATCAACAATATGAGACCAAAACAAAGAATGTATTCCTTATTGATCTTCAAAGTAAAATAAGTACGTTCACAAAATTGTAGTGTGATTTCCTGCAATAACTATATTCTTCTGTTAAGCTCTTCTCCTATGGTGAACTCACAATGTTGGTTCCCACTTTTTGGTACATCCTGATTTTTGTTGAAGTCATACATTTTTTAGAAAATATAATGATTTAAGCTTTAAGAGGTCCCATATGAAGTAATCAATTGAAGAGAGTTAGATCAAAGGCTCTTAGATCAAAATTTCTTAGATAGAACCTCTACTTCTAACTCATACTTTCAATAGAGTCTCCTTTGCATCTATCAAATGCTGATAAAAAACCAAATTTACATTAGCTTTTAGGGGGTCAAATGAATTCAATTGGAAGTTTTATTTTTTTAAGTATTTAGTCATTTTTATAAGCTTTACAAATAGTATAATTTTTAATATATTTAAATTCATTAATATATTTTTATTTTATTTCTTATGAATGTAGGTTTTTCACCGAACATGAACTTCTTTGTTTAATGCATTGGAGAAAGTAGTAAACCAATTCAAAAAAAATCTCAAAAATATCTATGCACTAAGTATTAATGTCTTATTTCTAACAAAAAAAAAAATTGAATTTTGATATATATAGAACAAGTTATGTGTTCAAACGTACACCTATATCTAAATTATAATTTGTCACAATTCAAAACTTAATAAAATGAAAATTATTCATCATATCACTATCAAACCAACTGCATGCCCTGCGTATTGATGTTACAAACAAAAATTCAAAATAATTAAGTTTTAATCATTTATAGAAAAAACGTTATGCGTTTTGAGATGCACATCACTCTTAAGAAATGTTGTTTGTTGTAAAAAAACTATTTTTTGAAGGAGATGGAAAAATTAACAAAATTTTATTCAAAAAAAATAAAAATAAAATATATTTAGAATCTACAAACAAGATGTTACAAATCACTAGTTTACATCATCTTTAAATTCTTAATGGTTTAAAAGTTATAGGTGTTGGGAAGTGAAGTTTTTTTTCAAAATGTTCCTGTAAGTGTCAAAGTTTGTCTAAACGTGAGAACCAGTATTGTGAATAGTACTCAAGGCCCCAAATTCCGTTTTATAACACAAAGGAGCAAAAAAAGCTTTAGGCCAATGAGTACACAAGATGAAATCCTAACTAGGAAGAAGTACAATTAAAAAATGTCCTTCCAGGCGTGCCCTTCTCTAGTCATTCATTCCTTGTTGCTGAGAAGTCCTTGTCTGAGGTTGCAGGCCTATAGATGACTTCTCCTGGTGGTCCTTGTGTACTGTACCCCGTCAGTTCCAAAAAGTGGGCTGAAGGTGCCAGTTGTTGCTTCCTTGCAAACTAGGATGACGGCAGGTGAAAGTTGTTAGAAGCCTTCCAAAAATGGCATTGTCACTTTGAAATTGCAGGGGGGATAAAAAGGTAAAAAACAACGACTAATCTTCCTCCTCATATAAGTTTTGTTGGAGGATGGCACAAAACTTGTTGTACCATTCATCCATCTTGCAAAATAGCCAACCAAAAGTCTTTATGCCTTGCAACCTATTCATTGTAGTCTTAGTTGCTTGAGGTGGGACCCCTACCGCATCCACAACAAACTTATGATACAACCCATCCACATCCATGATCCTCTCCAAAATTGTACTATAGGAAGCCTCTTGATCTGGATCAGATTCTAATGCTTCAAGGACTCTTGCTATAGCCTTTTCAAAATCTACATGCCAGAAGTTGAAGTCCTTAATTTGCTGCATTGGTGTCAAAAGTGATGGAATGTCCCATTGTTGTAGCCCCTTGAGTGATTCAAACCTATCCCTCATTTCTTTCTTTTCCTTCTCAATGATTGGGAGCTCCTTGAGCAATTGATTATAGTTTTTCCATGTCACTTCAATTTCCTTTTCTTCACTCCCTTTATTTTGAGATGATGCCAAAAGAATATCCCTCAATTGTTGCCCCTTTGGAAACCAAGTAGCCCTAATAGGTTGAAAGAATAAAAGAATGGAATCCAAATCACTATCAATCTTGGTTAGAGAAGAATAATTAGCATGGACTTCCTCTAATTTGTCCATGAAGCCTTTCTAATCTCATAATAAATTTTTGAAGCTTCCTCTTTGGCTTCTTGTAGCTCCTTTGTGGCCTTCTCTAACTCTTCAGGCCTTATTCCTCCTAAGGTCCCCGTCTCATCTTTAATCAATTTTTCTTTTAATTTGCAATTTTAAATGAAAAATAATTGATAACTATGATTAAGGTGGACCAAACTGTCCTTGAGAGCAATGTGCTTTTCCTCTAAATTTTGCACCGCTATCTGAGCAAATTGGGTCGCATGGGAAGTCAGAGAAACAACCTCTCCTGTAGTGGTATTACTCGTCATCATCAAAATTTCTCCCCCCCCTCTGTTTTTATAATCCAAAAGGAACAATTGACCGATTGACATTTGATCCTCTAGACTAAACTCCAAAGGCTTTGATATCTACATTTATCCCAGACCCATAGTTATCATATTATTTAACATATCTTGGGTCATTTTGCCTTATTACTTGGTCTAACAAAAATAGTTTTCTATGGTCCCATCCTGGGACTAGGAGCATGCCACTTTTGACAACCATTTCCCTTACCTCCTCGGGGCTACATTGAATGTTGTCGGGGTCCACATTTGTTTCTTCCCTCTCGGCTGCATTTCTAAAATTTTCCTTGAGCCAAAAAGATTTGAATTCAGGGGAATTCACAAAATTATCATCTGGCATGAACTCCCATGAGGCAATCGCTCTCTCATCATCCACCTCATGTATAGGGATGACACTAGGAACTATTACTCAGTTAGTGTCGTCCAGTTGCTCTGCTACTTCATCCCCATTGAAAAAATCTCTAGGAGGGGAAGGGGGAGGCACATTGGGATCATCAGTCTTGGGAATATCTACAAACTCATAGATCTTTGTTTTTCCTTTCTCTACTCTTCTTATCTCTCACATCAATGGCCTCCTATCTTTGGTTGCTCATTTGGAGGACCCAGGTTTCCCCTCTTTTGTGATAACCACCCCTTTTTTGGAAAATGTGGGGATATCAACAACAAGCTGCTCCTAAAAATTTTCTCCCTTATTCATGGCTTCCTTCCTCTAGATGTCCTTTTGAATTATTTTATCAGCATGTCGGACGAGAATGATCATTCTAGCAATGTCAAATTGGAACTCCTCTCTAAAAATCCCCTTGTAGTTTTTATCCTTTGCTATTCTCTCCTTCTCTAACATTTTTATCAACTCCCATTTTTCTTCCTTTGGATGGCCTCAGTTGGTAGAGCATTCCTTAATAGGTCTTCTATTTCAGAAAATTGGTGATGGTAGCTTCTTTCTTTGAGTTTATTTAGCCTTAAATCTCCTGTGTATCCCTCGAGATCATAAATTATGGCTATAGCTACCTTAGGCCTGCTATTCCTAATCAAAAAATCTTGAGTCTTCTCTAGATTATCATATCCAATGTTGAATTCATTTAAGCTAGTGGCTTTGGGGAGATGCTTCCCCTTTATTGCTAGGATTTGATCTTTATCCACCCACATAATTTGGCACATGAATTTCAAATATGCAAGCCTAAGAGATACAAAACTTGGTAACCTGTGAGAAGCCTTGTCAAAACCATAGCACCTTATAATTGTATAGTCATCATAGAAGAAGAAGTCTGCAAAATTATGGCTAAAATCCCCTTCTGCATATTGTATATTTTGCTCCCAGTAAGCTTTTATTCTTAATACCTTAATTATATGTGTAGGAAGCCTTTTTATTACAACATTCAATATATCCAAAACCCTTTTGACATAATAATCAAAGAATAAACAATAATCCCCAAAGCAAGAGCCCCTGTCCCACACTTGTGTCCATCTCTTAAAGGCCATGGTAATCCTATTTGTGGATCTAGCATTCTGATGTTCAGTTTTGGTGACCATGTTGACCTGCTCTAATATAAAATGATATGGCACACCAAAGAATAGTGCTTCAAGTTTAGTGCAGTTGTTTCATCCTTTGCCTTCATTAGGCTCTCATATAAATTTGTTTGGATAATTGTAGCAAAGTCAAAAAGTTCATTGGTGGATAGGTGCTGGATGGACACTGCCAACATCATGTAATCAACTAGCAACAAGGTGAGCCCACAATATTATCCTAGGACCTGGAATAGGACATAATATGTCCTTACAAAATAAGTTGCAAACTTATCCAGTGTGAAAGGCTCAGTCTTTGTGGGCAGGATGTAGCTTGGGGAAAATTTGGTGAACCTTCTCAAAAACATAGGCAGATACTCCCTCCTGATTCTCCCCTTGTTCTTCTCATACATTTTCACCAAAGCTTGCTTGTTGACTTCCTTAATGGTTGACCCATCTATCACAAAACATTTAGTGATAGCCTTTTGAGATATATCCAAAATAACCTATCCTTGAAGGTTTCTGATAGCAAGGCTTGGGGGGTCAAATTTTTTAGCCAATTCTCTTATTAGCATTGGCTCAATAAATACATTTGGTACTACTAGCCTTCCTAGGTTCAACTTCCAGGTGTTGGAGATTGGGCTAGGTTGGTCCCTATTTCCATAGAAGTCATGGAAGACCTCCCACCCCCTAAATCCCATTATGGCATCCCTGCATCCAACCTCTGTGTCTCCCAAGAAGGCCTTGGATGACTCCAATGACCTAGAGCTGAGGAATATGTCTACCAAATCTTGGCTCAATACTCAGGTTGCTCTAGTCTGCCTCATTGTCAATTCTTCTAATTTGATCATTGTTTCTCTTTCCAAGTCAGCAACTGTTGGTTCCTCCTGGGGTTGTGGGGTTTCTTCTGCAACAGGAAGATAAAACCTTCTTTTTGGGAGGGGCTCTATTCTTTGTTTCCTTCTTCTTTGATGGCTCCTTTGTCATCTTCTTTGCAACTTCCTCCTTTTTAATCATTGGAGGGGTTAGTTGTGTAGGTATTTCTTCAGTGGAATCCTTATTTGATTTCCTTTTATAGGGAGTAGGATTCCTTGCCTTTGGGGTCGGGGCTTCTTCCTTTGTCTCTTCCTTTGAACCCACAATTGTAGCCCTCTTTTCTCCCCTCTTCCTCTTTTCTTGCTTGGGGGAAGCACTCACTTCATCCTCCTCAACTTGTGTAGGAGTTGGTTCAAGGTTTGGTCCAACAGTGGAGGCATCCTGTAATTCTTGAAGTGGGACAATTTTTCTCAAAGGGATGGCATGGTTAACACCAAGGACACGAGCTAGCTCCAGCCTCTTGGGATTTCTCAGTATCGGGGCTTGCGGTTTTCTCAACGGGGGAGGCCATAGCTATTTCACGGAGAGCAAGAAATAAAATCCTCGGGCTCTAAAAACACCTACAATTCCCATGAACAATTCAACCAAATTCACACAGAGGGCACTTGAATTTTACTTACTGATTAGCTGCTTGTGGTTGGACACCCTGAGATTGCTTGAATTCACTTTCTGCTTGCTCTACAACTGCTCTCTAATCGCTTGAATGCTTGGTGAAGAATGCATCAAAGTTTTCTCTTTTATTGCTTCGCCATTAATTCCTTCATGAAAAGAAAATTTGTCGTTGGCTTCAAATTTTGAATTTCTGTCATAGATGATCATTTGGATGACCACGATCAATCCTTGACTTCCTCTGACTGCTGAGTTGGTGCCTTGTATTCCCTTTTGGCCAACTTTGTCTTTTATGTTATCTCAATCACCAAGCAGGGCAATAAATGCCATGAGTTCACCGCATCCTCTTTCCCCGGGCATCCGTTTGCAACTTCATTTACCACTTCGGGATAAAATCTTCACTATCTCCCTCTTTGTTTCTTATCCCGAGGTCCATTTCTTTGATTCTTTCATGTTTCTGGAATAAGAATTACTTAGAATTCGATCCCCTTCTTATTCCGAAGCAGAGCTTTATCCCTCTTTATTTATTCTCACTAAAACCCAAAATCAAGTCACCACCACACCTTGTGCTTCCTCGGGATAAGTTTTTCACTTCATCTTCCTTTTCCATTTTTATTTGAGAGCATTGAAGGATGCACCTCCCAATCCCCTGGGATAAGACTTATATTGTATTTCCTTCTTCTCTTTTATCCCGGGCCTCTTTCCTTTGACCTTCGCAACCCTCCAAGATAAATATTTCATTGCTTATTTACTAATCCGCTTATCTCAAAGCCCAAGTATCTATGTGCATACTCCTACTGAAACCCAAAGTATCACTCTGCATATTCTCTTTATTCCTCCGGGATAAATTTTTCTTTGTTTCATCCTACTCCTTATCTCTGGACCATAAGAAATGCCTTACAAACCACCGTAAGATAATATTTTCCCTATCCATAGACTTATATTCTTATCCCAGGAAATAACCTTTGTTCTTGATAAATCACCTTGGGCAAAGAAAACCTTCTTTGTTTCTTCGTAAAATTACCCCAGGGCCTCTCAACGCTAACTGAAAATCTCCTCGGGGCAACCTTTCTATTGTAATTTTACTCTTTGGAAGATACCCTGAGATAAAACTCTATCCCTTTGCAACTCTTTGCTAGGAGTTATCTTGGGAGGTCTTTGGATGCTTCTTTCTGCTCCTTGGGATAACTTTTCTCCTTTGTTTCTACTACTTTTGTTATCCGGAGCAATTTTTTGATGACCCCCATGATGTCGCGGGATGATTTTTCGTGTCTAGCCTCTTTGAAGTTTTATCCCGTAGCACGGACCGCCAAAGCTACTTCACTTAAGATCCGAAACAAGCATGTGGGGAAACCTTGAGAGTTTAAGACCGTGGCGCGGGGCCACTCTTTAGGACCCAGTGAATACTTAGACATTAATATAAGGCCATAACCAAGACACAAGGTTTTCAAGGGAAACCGGCTCGACAAAAGGCTCTAACACTCAAGGGTGGTAAAAGAACGACACGGACCCCTGAACATAGCAACTTAAAGAATAGGGAACTATTAGTATCCGGTCAACTTAAAATTAGAATAATGTCCAAGGAAAAAACAAAAACTTTGAGACAAGGAGAAACCCATCCCCTTAAACCCTAAAACCTAAGATTTTTCAAAGGTTTTACATACTACCCAAGGAAGGAAAAAACCATTCCTACAGAATGCATGTACATTGTAGATACAAACAACAATTATATAAGAAATAACATATAAATAAGTTTATAATTAGATAAAAGATAAAATAAAAACAAAAGAACAATATACAAAAGAATGCTTACATTTAAAATTATATAATCATATACATTCATGAATGTATAAGATTATGTAAATGTATATAAGAATGAAAAAAGGAAAAAAGGAAAAACAGTAGATACAAATATTATATATATATATATATATATAAAAGAACACATATATGTATATACATGCAATTATATATTATATATGTATGCATGTATCTACAAAAAACATTTATAATCATATTAATATATCGGGGAAACCTCCAAAGAATCAAGTCAATGAATCTCAGCAAAGGATCGTGAAGGGATAAAATTTATCTTGGGGAAACCTCCAAAGAATCAAGTCAGTGAATCAAAATTGCCCATGGGAAGTTTCCAGCAAGTTCCAAAAGGTCCCGGGATAATTTTACAAAGAGATGGAGAGTGCTTTCCTTGCCCCGTGTGGTTTTTTAAGATAACAGAATGTGCTCTGGAATAATAAAATACATAGGAAAATCATTAAGGCGAATCATTCAATATTTTTGAGGGAAAATAATAATAACATTGGCGAATATTTTTCAATTTCATAAAAATTGTAAGATAATTAAGGATAATATTCCTTTACTAATTGGAGAAAAAAACTAAGATAGAAAACACATCACATCTTAGCCATAAGTGCCTTGCATATATGTATGAAATCTTTTAGAAAGCCGCATTTTGGCACGTATGAAATCTTGATCAAGAATTCTCTACTATCCTTTTGCATATAAAACCCAAAACGTTGCGTGTGTCAAAGGAAGAAAAATACGGAGGATAGCACATATTTAACATTCAATGAGAAGCTACCAGTATTAATCTGTGTTGAGGTTTGTGAGTCATGTATAGCCTTATAGGTGTCAAGACTATTGGAATGAAAGCTTTCTTGTGAAATGGGAGAAAAGTACATCTCACACAGATTAATATAGTATATGGAATAATCCAAAGTATAGACCCGATAGTCAATTGCCACCACTTCACAACTAAAAAAATAGGGTAATTATTTGCATGCTACATTTCAGAATGTAGAAGATAGAAGTTATATCATTTGCATGTTGCATTTTAGAATGTAGAATATAAATATTTTCTAGAGATAAGTTTTGGGAAGTGTTGTTTTGCTTGCAGGTTTTAAAATGAAGTGCATAGAAGGTGCAGCTGAATTTAAGGAGATATGGCTGAAGGTTTGCGGATGCCATGAAGTAAAGAAAATTAATGACTTACCTTGTATCCAGAGGGTTGTTAAAATAGCCAAAGATAACCAGAGGGTTATTAAAAGGCTCAAGTGCAACTACAAGCTTTGGCTATAGTTGCAAATAATTTTGATCTCTCTAGCAACCGCCATGTCCCCTTTATAATGGGTAGAATGTAGAGACAAAGTTGGGTGAAAACACAGGAGATGCAGTTTTGGAGTCAAGCATCCCTTCTTGATCAAAACTCTCAAAGTTCTCCCCTACCAAGAAATGCAATGAGAATCTTGTATCCTGGTATTCTCTACATCAATAACCACAAATGTGCGATAGTGGCATGGCTCATAAGGTAGTTTTAGTCATATGGTTTGATAAGTTATCATGTTCTATTTTAGGTTTCATATTGGAAATATATCATTTCCATGTGTATAAAACAAACATATGTCAAATGAAAACATGGCAGTTCTATACAGCTTGAAGCTTGTTGCATTTCTTACTCTTATAAAAGGAATTCCAAGGCTATAATTAAGAGAATTTTTTGGATCGAATCTTGGTCTCTTTGTTATAGTAGTAGTGTCTAAGTTAGAATGTGGAGTCTTCCATAGTGAAGAATGTATATACTCCTTTAGCAATATTAATTAGTTTATGATCTGTCATGACAATTACTATAGATATAGTTTGTAGAATGTACTTCTTGATCTCACATGAATAATAATATCAATTGTTTTGTTATTTGTCTTTGCAAATATCTTGTGAAAGTGAAATTTTGTTTCTGGATTTATGTACTTGTATCAAAAATTAGAAAAAAAAAAGAAAGATATATATACTATTAATATATATCTCACAAGGCAACTTATGGTAAGTGTGCATATAATGAGACATTTAAGTTGAAGCTGATCGAATGCCTTTAAATTGGGAATTAGGGTATTACCATCATTTCACATTACATGTTCGAGTTAGAAACAATAAGGTGGGAGTGATGGACACGCCAATTATTTTTAGGGCAATGAAACCACAGACAACGTTTGTAGGTGAAGTCACAGATAAATGGTTAGGGGGGTCTTGGTGAATGGTCACTCGTACATAATGCATGTGGTCAAGACAGTGGTAGGGTTGGATTTTTTGATGGCGTATGACATGCATAGGGTCAGTTCGAACATTCCGGCCTTTTTTCTTATCATGATGTTATATGTCGAGGTTTCCAAGGAGTGGGCAAAAAAACTCACCCAGATGGTGTTCGAGCATGTGTATTTGCACAACATTGATGCAATCATTGACAATGTCAATGAGAACCTCCTCATTCCCCTCCCACATAAATATTACATTGGAAGGGTTTTTAAATTTCCGATTGTGCAAATACAAGATGCACAGTTGTTGCAAGCACGAAGGAGTGATACACTATGTAGTATCAATTTCCTCATGTATGTAGCCAAAATCAAGGAACTCGAGAAGGACGATTGACATTGGAACTAGCTAACCATTGAAGGGCTGGTAGATGAAGATGAAATTGATGAGGAGGATGCAGCTGATAATGTAGGGGCCCTGGAGCTAGGGAGTGGAGAGGAATGGATTGAGGATGACAAACGCGGTGTGGAGGAAATTGCAACAGGCAAAGCTCATGCTAACTGCGAACAAGATTTCCCACTCATCTTACAAGCCAAGAAAGTCAAGGAGGAACGTGAAGTTGTGGAGGTGGCAAGGCAAACTGGGAATGTCTTCTAGCCCTGAAGTATGGTGTGGATGCTTCATTCTGTTTTGATACTTGAATTTTGTATTGTGGGTTATGGGTTGTTATGGGTGATCATTGGAAATGCTATTGGGAATGTATTTTTGGCTACAAGCCAAATACTGTTGTATCTTTTTTTTAAATCTTAATATAATGGGTGTTGGCCCTACCTAGCTATTCACTTATCAAAACAAATTGTTCAAATGCTTTATTTTGGTGAATCTTTCGTTATTTTGGGGGAACCAGAATATATTATAATGGGTATTGGCCTTTCACAACTATTTACTATTAGGGTTTATCATATTGTCACTTTTGTGGACCTACCAGTAGGTAATATGGTATTTTATTGATTTAAAGCTTCAAAAAAGATTACCAAAATATTGGAGTCATCAAATAACCTCCATCCGATCCATCTATCTATACCCACCACAACCAAATCCAACTCTAAAACAAATCCTAATACCCACCTCCCATCCTCTTCTTGAGAGCTCTCTGCATCTCGCCTTGAACTCATCCTCTTGCCAGTGAGAAAAGGGTAGCGGGTCTGCAAGCTCCACCGACCCTTCATAAATGATGAAACCCATTCCTGGAAAAACCCACTCCCAAATTGAATCCTACCCTCCTACGTATTCTACAACAATTAAAATTTGCAAGGCCCTTTTCACCTTATCTACATCCTCTTCAAATTCTAATCCCCATTCTCTACCATTAATGTGTTGTCTAAGCTATTCTCTGCAATAAATCTACATGATTTGGCACTAATTCCACCTCTATAAGTGCGAATGAGGCACTTTTTCATTTTAAATTTATTCATTACTTGGATTTAAATACTAGATTAATTTATTCACTTGTAATATTAAACTACATTAAATTTTATCTTTAATTTTCATTCAGCTATCCATAGAATGAGCTACAAGTGCTAGTTAACTATAAGCATGTAATTAATTAATCAATCAAGTTAATGATAGTTGGATGATCCCAGATCAACGACATAATCTCTATGATCTATTGATTTGAGTGCCAACATAATCTTAATATTAACAATATTAATGCAAGCTTATTTTGCGAATCCATCAACTACTTGGTATAAAAGATAAGTATGACAATATTCACACATTAGGCAATAAAAAAATAACACTAACACATCTCGATTCTGATGATCTTGAGAATGAATATGGTTTCTTTGAACATTCACACCGAAAAATTAAAAGCCACTTCGCGCACATGCAAAATCCAAGCATTAAGTTACATGCATAGGAGACATCGCTCGTGGCTAGGAGCCTAATATTTGTATAACAATATTAACGCATAAGATGATATAAATGCATTAATTGATATTGTTGATCTATATCTGCATTAACACTAACATGTGTCTTGATTCAAGTGATTTTGATAATGAATATGGTTTCTTTGGACATTCGCACCAAAAAATTAGAAGCCACTTCGCACACATGCAAAATCCAAGTGTTAAGTTACATGCATAGGGTACATCGCTCGCCGGCTAGGAACCTAAGGGTAGAAAATATTAGTATAACAGTATTAATGCATTAGCTGATATTGCTGATCTTTATTTGCATTAGTCAAATCAAATAATCAGTCGGCACAACTCTAATATTGCAAAAGCGCGAATTGGGAACAAGGTGTCACATAGCAAATAATAAAGCAGTCATATCAAATAACACTATAGTCACATCAACTAATTTGATTCACATATGATCTGTGTAACATCGTTGCAAGTTGGCTTAAGGTTTCAAAATTAATACCAGTTACTCATAAGTCATAATTTAATAAATAGAAAATATTTGGCTTTAGATTACTCGCGTGCTAACTTAACTGTTGTTATCTTGTTGGCTATAAAACCTTTTGGATTTCAATCGCCAAATCAAGTAAAAATAGATAGTTACAATGACGATTGTTGTTGTAAGAAAAATGTTGGCCAACTTCTTCCTTCGCAGTTCTATACAAATGGATCTTTTTTTTTTTTTGGGGGGGGGGAGGTTAGTCACGACAGACTGAAAAACATTTTCTGCTTTAAGGATGATGACTTCAGGGTATATGCACGAAGTTGTGGTACCAAAAAGGTGCCACACTTGAAAAAAAAATTAAAAAGCCCATAAGGCGCACGCACTATAGGGCGCGCACCCTATAGTGCACATGCCTTATAAGGCATGTGCCTTATAAGGCGTATGTGCATTATAAACAACAAAAAAAACTTGCTCCGCATTTCTGCATTCCAAACCCGTATTTTGGCATTTTTGGGTGCTATTTTCTTGCACTCGCCCTTTATAAAAGCTTGAAATTGGGCACTAAGTTTTCCATCTCTCATCAAAATGCCGCCATGCCATTGAAGAGCTCAAAGAAGTATGTATTTTTATTTTCTTATTGTCATTTTTTTTTTATTAATTTGAAGATTAAACTAGGTTTATTGATTTAAATTCATTTTCATTATTAGAAAATGAGATTAGACAAGAAAATATTGAAAACACTCAATCACCTCCTCATGAAGACCATATTGAAGAAAAAGCACATCAATCAGCTCCTCATGAAGACCATATTGAAGAAGAAGCACATCAAGAACCTCCTACAATCCCTAGACACCCCATAGGTAAACAAGAAAACCTATTAGGTCAAATAGAAAATAGCCAAAAAGAGCTTGAAGGTTTAATCATAAGGCTAAAAGATCCCACTGGAACAAACTCCCATAGGACAAACCTTGCCAGTTCTTTGCAATCTATTGTATCTCACATACAATCTATGAGTGGGCAAATAAATTTTTGGTTTCGTAAGAAGGAAGAACAAAAGCAATTTTATGCTGACAAATTATCATATGCGGCAATGAAGAAAAAGAAAATTAATAAATTTGACTTGTGTGCTCTTTTTACGGACCCCTAAACGAATCAACCTTTACACCCTGGATGTAGGAGATTCCCTATTCATTGGTGTCATCATGAAGGGATTAAGAACAATTTTTGGGATAGGTGGTGGATGGTATTTGATCAACCCCCATGCAATAATCATGAGGTACCACAATACTTTTTGAGAAAATTGTACTGTGAGTTTGTTCTTAATGAGATCCCAAACTATTTTGATTTTCTAGATTTCCAAGGTAGAGGTGGGGGTTCCTCGCATGATAGAGAGGGTGCACAGCGTGATCCAAATCTCCCACCAAGACCCTTGGCCAGACCTATGGTGGACCATGTTATTATTCCTTCCATTGTGAAGGAGAGTATTGAGGTCGAAACTCTAGACTCGATTAGCTCACTCACTCAGACCCTTATACAATATGCTAGTCCTCTGGTAGAGGGTGATGCGAGTGATGATGTTGATTCTTCTAGGCATCGATTTCCAGCTCATTTTTGTCGATCTTGTGGTTCTCTTTGCACTTATGATCCTAATAGTTCTGAGAATGCACGTGCACAAGCGAAGTTTGTTACAGAGAACATTGTCATGACAAAATCCTTGCTGAACGAAACATTTAGCATTGATACCTAGGTGAATTTCATTACAAGTTCATTTCATTCTTTTTATGAAATCTTATATGTAAATTTGAGAATATATCTAAATTAGTAAATTATTATGATAAAAAATCAGGGTCAAAGTGTTCACAATACTAGCAACATTCTTGCAACACCCTTTTTCACTACTTCAATGACTCCATAGGTATACAACGAGTGAAAAAATATAATTATTATATGTAGATAGTTGAACCTTATGTGAATGATTTTCTAATTACTCATTTTGAATGTCAAATAGTTTGATGCTAGAGCTTCAACATCAACACCTCATAGTGTATTTCATCGACAATCTTTCACCCAGGTAAACAATTTATCTTTAATGTTGTTATTAAATAATATAGATAGTTTTGGCGATTAATCAATAGACTTTGTTTAATTTTCAGATGTTGAATTCAGAGACTCCTCCTTCTGTCCGCGCATCAATGGAGCGCGGTGTTGCTGCAGCAGTAGCAAGTTCAACTGCTTTAACAAAAGTATGAGACATATTTGTAAATTTAGTAAATTTAGCATTACATTTGTTATCTTAATAATATGTTATTGAAAATTTTAACGACACTTGTATTTAGTTTAATTTATATTGTGATGCTTATAGGAGGGGTTTGTCACTCCAGATCATGAACGTGCACCTGTTGTGGATGAACATCATGATTATTTGTATGCTGTAAGTGACTATTCTATTATATGTCATTCTAAAATTCAATTTTTGTATATGCTAACATCATTCCTTTCATTGTATCAGGTGGAATTACAAAAAAGTCTCGAGAGGAGGTCGAGTGGACGTACTCGAAAGACACCTGCATCATATACATCTCCATCCCCTCGATAGGCAAAGATATCTCATGATCTGTTTCCTTCCCCTAGAGGGAAATGAATAGAATAGAGTCCTATGTTGTATGCCTATATGGAAATTTTGAACATATGTTTTGTATTACGAATATGTGACATTCTATCACCATATGGCTTTTGGTAATCTCCTATTTGACTTTATTGGATATCATGTTGTATGCCTATATGGAAAATTCGAACATATGTTTTGTATTACGAATATGTGACATTCTATGTCCATATGGCTTTTGGCAAGCCCCTATTTGACTTTATTGGATATCATGTTGTATGCCTTTATAGCAATTTTGAACATATGTTTTGTTTTATGAATATGTGAAATTCTAAGTCCATATGGCTTTTGGCAAGCCTATTTGTTTGTATTGGATATATTTGATAGTTTTAACAGTATACAATGTTGCATGGATTTGTAGCTTTTTGGTTAATGCAAATCATTTATCATGGTTATCCATAATTGTAGTACAAATGATTAGATGAATAATTGCACAAAGTTTATAATTACTTAAGCTTTCAACCTAAATATGTGTTTGTAATCCAAGACACAAGCCACCCCGACATGTACAAGCTGACGGTTTGGCGCCACAACATGACCCCGCAGGATCAGACAGATCATTCTTATGATTAACGAGCACGAAGAAACGCGATGCCGAATATTGACAACTTTGAGCAATTTGAGCACTTGGGCGATTTGGCTGCTAGGGTGTGGCCTACAATGATTGGACGAGTTGGAGAGAAAAAAGAATGCATTCCTAGGATAAACTCGACCACCTCGGCCCGTACAAGCTAACGGCTCGGTGCCGCGACGAGCGGATTGAAAGATGGGGCATTGTGCAACTTTTCATTGAGCTCATCTATCGCTTTTTGTCGCGACCGAGAAAGAGTCACCACGAGCAACTGGATCTGAGTCTACCCAAACCAAGAGAGGCTTTTTTAGAGTGCCATAACATGACCCCATAGGATCGGACGATTCATTCTTATGATTAACGGGCATGGAGAAACATGTTGTCGAACATTGACAACTTTGACCATTTTGAGCACTTGGGCAATTTGGCTGCTAGGGTGTGGCCCACAATGATCAGGCGAGTTGGAGAGCAAAAACAAGGCAATCCAAGCGTAAACCTGGTCACCCCAACGCGTACAAGCTGACAGTTTGGTGCCGTGACGAGTGGATTGAAAGATGGGGCATTGTGCAACTTTTCATTGAACTCATCTGACGCTTTTTGTCGCGATCGAGAAAGAGTTGCCACGAGCAACTGGATGCGAGTCTACCCAAACCAAGAGAGAATTTTTTAGAGTGCCATAACATGACCCCGTAGGATTAGACGGATCATTCTTATGATTAACGGGCACAGAGAAACGCGATGCCAAATATTGACAACTTTGAGCAATTTGAGCACTTGGGCGATTTGGCTGCTAGGGTGTGGCCTGCAACAATCGGGCGAGTTGGAGAGAAAAAAGAAGGCATTCCTAGCATAAACACAGCCACCCTAATGTGTACGAGTTGACGGTTCGGTGCCGCGACGAGCCGATTGAAAGATGGGGCATTGTGCAACTTTTCATTGAACTCATCTGTCACTTTTTGTCGCGACTGAGAAAGAGTCGCCATGAGCAACTGGATCTGAGTCTACCCAAACCGAGAGAGGATTTTTTAGAGTGCCATAACACAACCCCATAGGATCAGATGGATTGTTCTTATGATTAACAAGCATGGAGAAACGTGATGCCGAATATTGACAACTTTGAGCAATTTCAGCACTTGGGGGATTTGGCTGCTAGGGTGTGGCCCACAACAATCGGGCGAGTTGGAGAGAAAAAAGAAGGCATTCCAAGCGTAAACCTGGCCACCCCGATGCATATGAGCTGACGGTTCAGTGCTGCGATGAGCAGATTGAAAAATGGGGCATTATGCAACTTTTCATTGAACTCATCTGTCGCTTTTTGTCGCGACCAAGAAAGAGTTGCCACGAGCAACTAGATCTGAGTCTACCCAAACCAAGAGAGGCTTTTTTAGAGTGCCATAAAATGACCCCGTAGGATCAGATGAATTGTTCTTATGATTAATGGGCATGGAGAAACGTGATGCCGAATATTGACAACTTTGAGCATTTTGAGCACTTGAGCGATTTGGCTGTTAGGGTGTGGCCCGCAACGATCGAGTGAGTTGGAGAGAAAAAAGAAGGCATTCCTAGTGTAAACCTAGCCACCCTGACGCATACAAGCTGACGGTTCGATGCCGTGACGAGTGGATTGAAAGATGGGGCATTGTGCAACTTTTCATTGAACTCATCTGACACTTTTTGTCGTGATCGAGAAAGAATCGCCACGAGCAACTGGATCCGAGTCTACCCAAATTGAGAGAGGCTTTTCTACAGTGCCATAACATGACCCCGTAGGATCATACGAATCATTCTTATGATTAACGGGCACAGAGAAACACGATGTCGAATATTGACAACTTTGAGCAATTTGAGCACTTGGGCGATTTGGCTGCTAGGCTATGGCCCGCAATGATCAAGCGAGTTGCAAAGCAAAAAGAAGGAATTCCTATCGTAAACCTGGTGAGCCTGATGCGTATGAGCTGACGGTTTGGTGTCGCGACTAGCAAATTGTAAGATGGGGCATTGTGCAACTTTTCATTGAACTCATCTGTCGCTTTTTGTCACGACCGAGAAAGAGTCGCCACGAGCAACTAGATCTGAGTCTACCCAAACTGAGAGAGATTTTTTTAGAGTGTCATAACATGACCCAGTAGGATCAGATGGATAATTCTTATGATTAACGGGCACAAAGAAACGTGATGCCGAATATTGACAACTTTGAGCATTTTGAGCACTTGGGCGATTTGGCTGCTAGGGTGTGGCCCGCAATGATCGGGCAAGTTGGAGAGAAAAAACAAGGTATTCCAAGCATAAACCCGACCACCCCGATGCGTACGAGCTGACGGTTTGGTGCCACGACGAGCGGATTGAAAGATAGGGCATTGTGCAACTTTTCATTGAACTCATCTGTCGCTTTTTGTCGCGACCGAGAAAGAGTCACCACGAGCAACTGGATCCGAGTCTACCCAAACCGAGAGAGGATTTTTTAGAGTGCGATAACACGACCTTGCAGAATCAGATGGATCATTCCTATGATTAACGGGCACAGAGAAATGTGATGCCGAATATTGACAACTTTGAGCATTTTGAGCACTTGGGCGATTTGGCTGCTAGGGTGTGGCCCGCAACGATCGGGCGAGTTGTAGAGAAAAAAGAGGGCATTCCTAGCGTAAAACCGACCACCCTGATGCCTACGAGTTGACGGTTCGGTGCCCCGATGAGCGAATTGAAAGATGGGGCATTGTGCAACTTTTCATTGAACTCATCTGACGCTTTTTGTCGCGATCGAGAAAGAGCCACCACGAGCAATTGGATCCGAGTCTACCCAAACCGAGAGAGGCTTTTTTATAGTGTCATAACACGAACCCGTAGGATTAGATGGATCGTTCTTATGATTAATGGGCACAAAGAAACGTGATGCCGAATATTGACAACTTTGAGCAATTTGAGCACTTGGGCGATTTGGCTACTAGGGTGTGGCCCGCAACGATCGAGAAAGTTGGAGAGCAAAAAGAAGGCATTCCTAGCATAAACCCGACCACCCTGATGCGTACGACTGGATTGAAAGATGGGGCATTATAAAACTTTTCATTGAACTCATCTATCGCTTTTTGTCGCGAACGAGAAAGAGTCACCACGAGCAACTGGATCCGAGTCTACCCAAACTGAGAGGCTTTTTTAGAGTGCCATAACACGAACCCATAGGATTAGGCGGATTATTCTTATGATTAATGGGCACAAAGAAACACGATGCCGAATATTGACAACTTTGAGCATTTTGAGCACTTGGGCGATTTGGCTGCTAGGGTGTGGCCCACAACGATCAGGTGAGTTGGAGAGAAAAAAGAAGGCATTCCTAGTGTAAACCTGGCCACCCTGACGCGTACGAGCTGACGGTTCGGTGCCGCGACGAGCAGATTGAAAGATAGGGCATTGTGCAACTTTTCATTGAACTCATCTGTCGCTTTTTGTCGCGACCGAGAAAGAGTCGCCACAAGCAACTGGATCCGAGTCTACCCAAACCGAGAGAGGATTTCTTAGAGTGCCATAACACAACCTCGTAGGATTAGACGGATCATTCTTATGATTAGTAGGCACGGAGAAACGTGATGCCGAATATTGACAACTTTGAGCAATTTGAGCACTTGGGCGATTTGGTTGCTAGGGTGTGGCCCGCAACGATTAGGCGAGTTGGAGAGTAAAAAGAAGGCATTTGAAGCGTAAACCCAGCCACCCCAATGCGTACGAGCTGACGGTTCAGTGCCATGACAAGCGGATTGAAAAATGGGGCATTGTGCAACTTTTCATTGAACTCATTTGTCGCTTTTTGTCGCGACCGAGAAAGAGTCGCCACGAGCAACTGGATCCGAGTCTACCCAAACCGAGAGAGTTTTTTTTAGAGTGCCATAACACGGCCCCGTAGGATCAGACGGATCATTCTTATGATTAACGGGAATAGAGAAACGTGATGCCGAATATTGACAACTTTGAGCATTTTGAGCACTTGGGCGATTTGGCTACTAGGGTGTGGCCCGCAATGATCGGGCGAGTTACAGAGATAAAATAAGGCATTCTTAGATTAAACCCAGCCACCTCGACACATACGAGCTAACGGTTCGGTGCTGCGACGAGCGGATTGAAAGATGGGGCATTGTGCAACTTTTCATTGAACTCATCTGACGCTTTTTGTCGCAACCGAGAAAGAGTCGCCACGAGCAACTGGATCCAAGTCTACCCAAATCGAGAGAGGATTTTTTACAGTGCCATAACATGACCCCGTAGGATTAGATGAGTCATTCTTATGATTAATGGGCACGGAGAAACGTGATGCCGAATATTGACAACTTTGAGCAATTTAAGCACTTGGGCGATTTGACTACTAGGGTGTGGCCCGCAATGATTGGGCGAGTTGGAGAGAAAAAAGAAGGCATTCCTAGTGTAAACCTAGCCACCCCGACGTGTAAGAGCTGATGGTTTAGTGTCGCGATGAGCGGATTGAAAGATGGGGCATTATGCAACTTTTCATTGAACTCATTTATCACTTTTTATCGCGACTGAGAAAGAGTCGCCACGAGCAACTGGATCCAAGTCTACCCAAACTGAGAGAGGATTTTTTAGAGTGCCATAACATGACCCCATATAATCAGATGGATCGTTCTTATGATTAAGGGCACGGAGAAACATGATGTCGAATATTGACAACTTTGAGCATTTTGAGCACTTGGGCGATTTGGCTGCTAGGGTGTGGCCTGCAATGATCGGGCGAGTTGGAGAGAAAAAAGAAGGCATTCCATGCATAAACTTGGCCACCTCGATGGGTACGAGCTGACGGTTAGGTGTCGCGATGAGCAGATTGAATGATGGGGCATTGTGCAACTTTTCATTAAACTCATCTGTTGCTTTTTGTCGCGACCGAGAAAGAGTTGCCACGAGCAACTAGATCCAAGTCTACCCAAACTGAGAGAGGCTTTTTTAGAGTGCCATAACATGACCCCGTAGGATCAGACAGATCATTCTTATGATTAACGGGCATGGAGAAACGCGATGCCGAATATTGATAACTTTGAACAATTTGAGCACTTGGGCGATTTGGCTGCTAAGGTGTGGCCCATAATGATCGGGTGAGTTGGAGAGTAAAAAGAAGAAATTCCAAGCCTAAACATGGCCACCCCCATGCGTATGAGCTGACGGTTCGGTGCCGCGACGAGCGGATTGAAAGATGGGGCATTGTGCAACTTTTCATTGAACTCATCTGTTGCTTTTTGTCCCGATCGAGAAAGAGTTGCCACGAGCAACTAGATGCGAGTTGGAGAGCAAAAAGAAGGAATTCCTAGTGTAAACCTAGCCACCCCAATGCATACAAGCTGATGGTTCGGTGCCGTGACGAGTGAATTGAAAGATGGGGCATTGTGCAACTTTTCATTGTACTCATCTAACGCTTTTTGTCGAGGTCGAGAAAGAATCACCACGAGCAACTGGTTCCGAGTCTACCCAAACCGAGAGAGGCTTTTTTATAGTGCCATAACATGACCCTGTAGGATCAGATGGATCGTTCTTATGATTAACGGGCACGGAGAAACGTGATGCCGAATATTGACAACTTTGAGCAATTTGAGCACTTGGGCGATTTTGTTGCTAGGGTGTGGCCCGCAATGATCGGGCGAGTTGGAGAGAAAAAAAAAAAAGGCATTCCTAGCGTAAACCCGGCCACCCCGATGCATACAAGTTGACGGTTTGGTGCCACGACGAGTGGATTGAAAGATGGGGCATTGTGCAACTTTTCATTGAACTCATATGTCGCTTTTTATCGCGACCGAGAAAAAGTTGCCACGAGCAACTGGATCCGAGTCTACCCAAACTGAGAGAGGCTTTTTTAGAGTGCCATAACATGACCCCGTAGGATCAAATGGATCATTCTTATGATTAACGGGCACAGAGAAACGCGATGCTGATTATTGACAACTTTGAGCATTTTGAGCACTTGGGCGATTTGGCTGCTAGGGTGTGGCTCGCAACGATCAAGTGAGTTGGAGAGCAAAAAGAAGGCATTCCAAGTGTAAACCCGGCCACCCCGATGCGTATGAGCTGATAGTTCGGTGCTGCGATGAGTGGATTGAAAGATGGGGCATTGTGCAACTTTTCATTGAACTCATTTGTCACTTTTTGTCACGACCGAGAAAGAGTCGCCACGAGCAACTGGATCCGTGTCTTCCCAGACTGAGAAATTTTTTTTTAGAGTCCCATAACATGACCCCATAGGATTAGATGGATCATTCTTATGATTAATGGGCACGGAGAAACGTGATGCCGAATATTGACAACTTTGAGCATTTTGAGCACTTGGGCGATTTGGCTACTAGGGTGTGGCCCGCAATGATCAGGCGAGTTGGAGAGAAAAAAGAAGGCATTCCTAGCATAAACCTGGCCACCCTGACGCGTACGAGCTGACGGTTTGGTGCTGCAATGAGCGGATTGAAAGATGGGGCATTGTGCAACTTTTCATTGAACTCATCTGACGCTTTTTGTCGCGACCGAGAAAGAGTCGCCATGAGCAACTGGATCTGAGTCTACCCAAACCGAGAGAGGCTTTTTTATAGTGCCATAACATGACCCCATAGGATCAGACAGGTCATTGTTATGATTAATGGGCACGGAGAAACGTGATGTCGAATATTGACAACTTTGAGTATTTTGAGCACTTGGACGATTTGGCTGCTAGGGTGTGGCCCGCAATGATCGGGCAAGTTGGAGAGAAAAAAGAAGGCATTACTAGCATAAACCCAACCACCCTGACACATATGAGCTGACGGTTCGGTGTCGCGACAAGCGGATTGAAAGATGGTGCATTGTGCAACTTGTCATTGAACTTATCTGTCGCTTTATGTCGCGACTGAGAAAGAGTTGCTACGAGAAACTGAATCTGAGTCTACCCAAACCGAGAGAGGCTTTTTTAGAGTGCCATAACACGGCCCCGTAGGATCAGGCGGATCATTCTTATGATTAATGGGTATCGAGAAACGCAATGCCGAATATTGACAACTTTGAGCATTTTGAGCACTTGGGCGATTTGGCTGCTAGGGTGTGGCCCGCAATGATCGGGTGAGTTGGAGAGCAAAAAAAGGGAATTCCAAGCATAAACCCAGCCACCCTGACGTGTATGAGCTGACGGTTCGGTGTTGCAACGAGCGGATTGAAAGATGGGGCATTGTGCAACTTTTCATTGAACTCATTTGTCGCTTTTTGTCGCGATCGAGAAAGAGTCGCCATGAGCAACTGGATCTGAGTCTACCCAAACCGAGAGAGGATTTTTTAGAATGCCATAACACGACCCTACAGGATCAGACAGATTGTTCTTACATGTCACTAACATTGAAAAAAACCATGCCGAATTTTGATAATTTTTCACACTTTGAGTGATTGACAACAAATGAGCATTATTTACATCTTTTACCATATTAACAAGGGATACTTCACGAAATGATCCCATGTGATCTTGAGTAGTCAAAAATACAAGTCATGTACATATATCCAAACAAGATTGATATTACAATTTTTTACATTTGCATTTAATCCAATGAACCATCTGGATCTTCTCTACTCTTTATCGTGTTTAGTATGGCCTCATGGTCAGACTCACAAACCTTCCATAGGTTCTTGTTTAGTGGTCTACCCCCATATCTGATCAAATGAACATTTGAAGCTACAACAAGGTTAGAATAATGAAGAATCTTCCTATGTGCCTCGAAGTCCTCGAACAACCACAAGTTAGACTTCTTCACTAGGTACCTTCTAAGCCATGTACCAATAACAACTACTGATCCTGTGGGGTACTCAATATTTTCTCCATCTACCACAGGGTGATCCAATTTCTTTTTTGTGTCCACACAATGACACAGGTAATAATCTATTCCTTCTTCACTGTCTTCAGCTGCAATTACTGCATAAACATGCCCTGCAATGATAAAGTGAGAAGAATTTAGCAAACAACTAAGGTAAAATATTAAAGTACAAAAATTGCATGTGGATAATTTACCTGGTTGGACTAAATCTGACACATGGTCAAATTCAATTGATGCTTCCATCTATGTGAGTTGTAGTGCACTCGGAGGTTGGTATGTCTCAAGTGGGATTAGAGGTCTCATACACCATTCGTCCACCCACTCCTTCACAGTCATTATAGGCACCATCTCTACATGAAGAACAATAGCATGCCATCCATCACGTATGGATAGTCCATGAACCTACATTAGAGCTTTTGAAAGAGTGTAGCTCACTCGATCCTGTCAATGTACAACAATCTTCTAATTTTGCAATGTTAGTATCATCTACCAACCAAAAAATTATGTGAACTAAAGACTTACCTTGATTACCTGGACCACTTGTACCATTGCACCATTGAACAATTGATTTTGCATCTTTCAAGTTTGCATTCCCTTTGTACTTTAACTCTTCTCATGCTAAAGCTCTTTTAATACATGCTCCTGCACCATCATGCTCCCCTTTTCCATGCCCAGCCTCAGATAAATTCCACATATGTTGAATAGCAGTCAACTTATGCATCCTACTCAACCAATAAAACATCTGAGAGTTCTTAAATTGCGATGCACAATTATCTGACCATATGATATGTTGACGGAATGATATGCCTTGGCTAGCCAAATCATTGTAGAATATCTGAAAACAACCTTGCACAAACTCTATAGAGTGTGAGCGATCATCACTGATGTAAAAATGGTACTCCCTCAATATCTTCCTATCCTCTTCCATACTATCATGTACATGAACGAATGCTATATGCACAAATATGGCAACTTGTGTGGAGTTGTAATATTGTGATTGCACCTCATTCTGCGGTTGTAGTGTGTAGTTCTCTGCAAAGTCAACAATTGAAACGATTGTATGAAGTGGAAATGTGTCCTTGCATAGCTTAAATTGTGAGTCCAACCAACAAGCTCGATGGTTATGCCTTGCATACTCATACACTATATTCTCATGAAAGATGCCCATAAACTGATACACTAGAATCTTCTCACTAACCAATTCACACCTTTTTGCTTCTTTTCGATCTTTTAGCATGTAGGCCACTGTCTTATATTTTCCAAATTCTACTAATTCATTACCAATTTCTTGTCCAATATCCATATGTTGACAAATTTCTAAATGTCGCAATCCACCACAATCGACACATGTGCCATCCAAGCAACACTTATTGTAATATACTTGACCATCTACTCTTTCACATAAGATGCTAGATATGAATTCCCTTGAAGATGTCAGTGGACCATTTATGTTGCATTCCTACAAAACATTGTTAGCATGCAAATCTATACATATGTGTTGATAAAAATCATAATGGTTAGAAAATTCAATATGTACTCTACAACAACAAGTTGTGCGTGTGTGATTTATTTTGACATAAAAAGGCTTTACCATTTCAAAGAACCTTTGACTAATTTTTATTTGAGGATACATACGTTGAAACTTGGCAAAAAATTGTGTTTGAGTCATATCCAAAAAAAATTTCGGATGTGGATCACGGATTTTACTACCAATCCTCCTTCTTACAACATCTCTTTGATTTGCAGAGACCCTTGTGTTATTCTTCCAAAAATATTCAATTAGGGATCTCAAGGCTTCAACAATTGCTTTATCTTTCCATGGTAATCTACCAGAAAATGCCCATAACTCATTGTTATATGGATCCTCTGCTCTTTGTCGCCTTCCCAAAGCTCTCATTAGAGTTTGTCTACTTATCTTCAATTGTTTACTTGTCTTTCTAAGGAGGTGAGCTTTCTTAGTTTGAGTTCTTACAATTGTTGATGTAATGATACGTCGTGTGGCATTACTATCTTTTGTGCGTGAGTTAGAACCAACAGTATCATATGCATTCATTAGATTCTTCACAATAGATTTGTCACTTGATTCAATCGATGTTCTTAGCCCAAGAATATTCATTATAGGCCTAAATTTCAGATTTCTCATCATTTCAACAAATAGTTGACATCTTCATGTCTCATTTAAAGGCTCAAAAAATATTTTCCATATCCGATTAGCATGTCTTTGACAAGTACGCTTCGGAAACTTGTCAACCATTGGTTTCAAAACATTAGCATCAATATCAATCAAATACTTAGGCTTTCTATGCAAAACTCTAGGAGGTGTTCTCAAAATTTGAGTTATCTCAAGATTAGGAATTTCAACAACATTAGGGATAGGTGGCATACCTTCAAGTGGAGATGAAAATGATGACATACCTTGAAATTGAGGTGTACAAGATGGTTTAGCTCCAATACTTGATGTCAGTCATGAAGTACTTGCAACGTCAAATGTCATAGAGGGAGTGCATTCAATATGAGATGTTGTAGACACCAACGGTGTGCCAATAAGAGATGGTGTGCCTTCAACTTGAGATGTAAGAGATGGGGTGCCTTCAACTTGAACTATTGTAGACATGCTCTCAACCTCGGGATTCAATTGTCTCATTGCACGAAGGTTTTGCATCCGTTGCCTTTGTGTGGCCAATTTTGTCTCTCTCTTAGATTGGATGGATATTTCATGTTCCTCTCCAATTGGCACCTCTTCAATTGACACCTCTTCTTCTATGGTATTCAATTTCCTTTGTTCACGAAGTTGCTTCATTCCTTCTCATTTTTTTGCATTCTTAGCTTCACGCTCTTCTGGTGTTACATTTTTTGGTCGTTTCCTCGGCATGATGATGATGTTGCATATGTTAAAATGGATATATGAAATTGAAATTATTTCATGTACTCCTTTTCTAAATTATTTCATAAGATCTTAAAAAGGATGTATGAAATTGCAAATTTTGTTTTAAACCACTAAACAATTAATTTTCTTATGCAACTTCCTTCAAATGAATTGTTAAATCTAATGTAAATCTAATAGGATTATAATCAATTTTGACTCACACTTTTATTCTAAAATTTAAACAAAATAACACTTGATAAGTATTTGAATTCTAAAAACAAGAAAATATTACCTCAATTATTCAAATTTGATAAAAAAACTATGTTCTTCCTCTTTGACGTTGCCAAATGAAAAAAAAGGTGGTGGAGAGCTAATGGAATGTATAAAATAACCTTGCATAAAATGTCAACACCATGCAAAAAGCATTTTTTTGTCTGATCATGCGCAAAAAGAAGACAAAAAGAGAGAATGTGGGCTTGGATCATGGGTCAAGGGTCCCATATAACCGTTTTTTAGTGCAGCTCATTTGGCTAGCGCTAGCCATATTTGGCACTAGCCATATTTGGTGCTAGCCAAATGACTTCCATTGAAATTTTTTACCTTTGATAAATTTCTACTCTATACCGTATAACCTTTTTTTGTGCAGCTCATTTGGCTAGCACCAAATATGGCGCTAGCCAAATGACTTCCATTGAAATTTTTTAACCTTTGATAAATTTCTACTCTATACCCTATAGTTTGATAGCCACAACCATAAAAATTAAACCATATGACTCTTTAGGACATAATATGGTGTCTTAGGACACCATATGACCCCTTAGGACACAATACAGTGTCATTATGGGTTGTTATGGGTCGTATGGTGTCCTAAGGGGTCATATGGTGTCCTATGACCCATTAGGACACCATATGACCCCCTAGGACACAATAGGGTGTCGTTATGGGTCGTATGGTGTCCTAAGGGGTCATATGGTGTCTTATGACCCATTAGGACACCATATGACACCTTAGAACACCATATGACCCCCTAGGACATAATAGGGTGTTGTTATCGGTCGTATGGTGTCCTAAGAGGTCATATGGTGTCTTATGACCCCTTAGGACACCATGTGACCCCTTAGGACACAATATGGTGTCATTATGGGTCGTATAGACACCTAAGGGGCCATATGGTGTCCTATGGGGCCATAGGACACCATATAACCCCTTAGGTGTCGTTATGGGTCATATGGTGTCGTAAGCGGTCATATGGTGTCCTATGACACCTTAGGACACCATATGACACCCTAGGACACAATAGGGTGTCGTTATGGGTCGTATGGTGCCCTAAGGAGTCATATGATGTCTTATGACCCCTTAGGACACCATATGACCCCCTAGGACACAATAGGGTGTGGTTATGGGTCGTATGGTGTCCTAACGGGTCATATGGTGGCTTATGACCCGTTATGAAACCATATGACCCCTTAGGACACAATACGGTGTCGTTATGGGTCGTATGGTGTCCTAAGGTGTCATATGGTGTCCTATGACCCCTTTGGACATAATATGGTGTTGTTATGGGTCGTATGGACACCTAAGGGGTCATATGATGTCCTATGGGGCCATAGGACACCATATGACCCCTTAGATGTCGTTATGGGTTGTATGGTGTCATAAGGGGTCCTATGGTGTCCTATGACACCTTAGGTCACCATATGAACCCCTAGGACACAATAGGGTGTCATTATGGGTCGTATGGTGTCCTAAGGGGTCATATGGTGTCTTATGACCCCTTACGACACCATATGACCCCTTAGTACACAATACGGTGTCGTTATGGGTCGTATGGTGTCCTAAGGGGTCATATGGTGTCCTATGACCCCTTAGGATACCATATGACCCATTACGAAACAATATGGTGTCGTTATGGGTCGTATGGTGTCGTAAGGGGTCATATGGTGTCCTATGACCCCTTAGGACACCATATGACCCCCTAGGACACAATAGGGTGTCTTTATGGGTTGTATGGTGTCCTAAGGGGTCATATGGTGTCCTATGACCCCTTAGGACACCATATGACCCCGTAGGATACAATAGGGTGTCGTTATGGGTCGTATGGTGTCCTAAGGGGTTATATGGTGTCTTATGACCCCTTATGACACCATATGACCCCTTAGGACACAATACGGTGTCGTTATAGGTCATATGGTGTCCTAAGGGGTCATATGGTGTCCTATGACCCCTTAGGACATAATATGGTGTTGTTATGGGTTGTATGGACACCTAAGGGGTCATATGATGTCCTATGGGGCCATAGGACACCATATGACCCCTTAGGTGTTGTTATGGGTCGTATGGTGTCATAAGGGGTCATATGGTGTCCTATGACACCTTAGGACACCATATGACCCCCTAGGACACAATAGGGTGTCGTTATGGTTCGTATGGTGTCATAAGGGGTCATATGGTTTCTTATGACCCCTTACGACACCATATGACCCCTTAGGACACAATACGGTGTCATTATGCGTCGTACAGTGTCCCAAGGGGTCATATGGTGTCATATGACCTCTTAGGACACCATATGACCCATTAGGACACAATACAGTGTCGTGATGGGTCGTATGGTGTCCTAAGGGATCATATGGTGTCTTATGACCCCTTAGGACACCATATGACCCCTTAGGACACAATATGGTTTCATTATGGGTCGTATGGACACCATATGACTCCTTAGGTGTCGTTATGGGTCGTATGGTGTCGTAAGGGGTCATATGGTGTCCTATAACACCTTAGGACACCATATGACCTCCTAGGACACAATAGGGTCTCGTTATGAGTCGTATGGTGTCCTAAGGGGTCATATGGTGTCTTATGACCCCTTAGGACACAATACGGTGTCGTTATAGGTCATATGGTGTCCTATGACTCCTTAGGACACCATATGACCCGTTAGGACACAATATGGTGTCGTTATGGGTCGTATGGTGTCCTAAGGGATCATATGGTGTCTTATGACCCCTTAGGACACAATATGGTGTTGTTATGGGTCGTATGGACACCATATGACCCCTTAGGTCTCGTTATGGGTCGTATGGTGTCATAAGGGGCCATATGGTGTCCTATGACCCCTTAGGACACCATATGACCCCCTAGGACACAATAGGGTGTCCTTATGGGTCGTATGGTGTCCTAAGGGGTCATTTGGTGTCTTATGACCCCTTAGGACACAATATGGTGTCGTTATGGGTCGTATGGACACCTAAGGGGTCATATGGTGTCCTATGGGGCCATGGGACACCATATCACCCCTTAGGTGTCGTTATGGGCCGTATAGTGTCGTAAGGGGTCATATGGTGTCCTATGACCCTCCTAGGGGGTCATATGGTGTCCTATGACCCCTTAGGACACCATATGACCCCCTAGGACACAATAGGGCGTCGTTATGGGTCATATGGTATCCTAAGGGGTCATATGGTGTCTTATGACCCCTTAGGACACCATATGACCCCCTAGGACAAAATAGGGTGTCGTTATGGGTTGTATGGTGTCATAAGGGGTCATATGGTGTCCTATGACCCCTTAGGACACAATAGGGTGTCGTTATGGGTCGTGTGGTGTCATAAGGGGTCATATGGTTTCCTATGACCCTTTAGGACACCATATGACCCTTTAGGACACAATATGGTGTCATTATGGGTCGTATGGTGTCCAAAGGGGTCATATGGTGTCCTAAGGGGTCATAAGACACCATATAATCCCTTAGGACACAATATGACCCCTAATGACACCTAAGGGATCATATGGTGTCCTATGACCCATTAAGACACCATATGGTGCCGTTATGTGTCCTATGGTGTCGTAAGGGGTCATATGGTGTCCTATGACCACTTCGAACAAAATATGGTGTCGTTATGGGTCCTATGGTAACCTAAGAGGTCATATGGTATCCTATGACCCCATATGACACCATATGACCCCTTAGGTATCGTTAGGGGTCATTGTGTGTCCTAAGGGGTCATATGGTGTCCTATGACCCCTTAGGACCTAGAGAGAGGAGGGAGTGAGGAAAAAACCGAGGGAAAGAGGTGAGAGAGGGAATTAGATGGGTGTAAGGATGAAGAGGGAGATAACTCAAGGGATAGGAGAATAAGGGAATTGTGAGAGCTAGAGAGGGGAGGGACAAAGAAGAGTTTGTATCTATTCCACATTTGGCGCGCGCCAAATAGGGAGAGTGCCAAATGTGTACACAGAAACCCCCATCTCACCTCTCCCTTCTTTATCTCTCTTCCCTCATAGTTCCATCTCTCTCTATGAACTAGATCTCATATTCTCTCTCTCCCCTTACCTCTTCTCAGGCTCTTCATTCTTATAGATACATACTCTTGTTTGTCCCTCCCCTTTCTAGCTCTCACAATTCCCTTATTTTGCTATCCCTTGAGCTATCTCCCTCTTCATCCACATTTAGCGCGTGCCAAATGTGGAATATGGACCACTTTTGGCGTGCGCCAAATGGAATATCCATTCATCACATTTGGTGCACACCAAATAGGGTGAGCGCCATATTTGGCGCATGCCAAATAGGGTGCTCGCCATATTTGGCGCATGCCAAATAGGGTGCTCGCCATATTTGGCGCATGCCAAATAGGGTGCTCGCCATATTTGGCTAGTGCCAAATGTCCCGCTTTGGGAAACACCAAACCTATGATTTGGATTTTCCTTGGGCATCCAACCCAAAGGTTTGGACGACCATTTCAGGCTACAGATGTGTTTTTGTCAGAACATTGAAAATTTTGACATATTTTTGGTCGTGCTCTCCATTAGGTTTGCACGTGTTTCAATGAAGTTAAAAAAAAATATTGTGGTAAACTTGAGCTCCCTCTTAGCTATCCAAAAATGTAATTTATTTCAAATTTTGATTTCATTAAGTCTTTCATCTATAATTTCTTTTGTTAGTGTGTCTGTTTTTTGTCAAAAACCAACATGCACTATTTTGGGTCTAGATTTTTACATGTTCATCAGATTTTGAAAAAAATTACATTTTTAGAAACTAGACTCCATTCTACACAATTTAAAAAAAAAAAAAGTTTTGATTTTTTATTTGTTTTCAATGATTTTAACGGGGAGCATGTTCAAATTTCTCTTTTTCAAGATGTGTCCACTTCGAAAATTAGTAAAAAATCATATACTCATTAAAAAATTAGCTGAAAATTCTCGCATAAACTTCAAGGTGTTAGCTAATTTCTCACCAAAGCGATTTTAAAAATTCAAAAAAAAAGTTAACATTTTAGGGGGGCCACAACATACACTATGTTATGTTTTTTGCATAAAAACAGGACCACTTTTTGTGGCCCCCTTTTTGAAGCCCTTAATCTCCACCATTTTCAAAAAAAATTAGTAGTTTAGAAAGTAGACTCGAAGCACTCTGACTCTTGTTCTTGTTGCATCTTCAAATTTGGAGTGTAACTATCTTCAATTTGTCGTTGAAGTTCAGACTTTGCTAATTTTAGAAAAAAAGTGGCATCTTAAGACCCCCTTTTGGTACCACAACTTGGTGCACATACCCTTCATTCGCAATGTTTCAATCTTCCTGGGTCATGACTATCTTACAGCGGAGGGTCGTTATAGATTCAATGTGGAAATTTCACCACTCTTCTTAGCAAGGTGTCTAGAATTAGGCATTGTGTCAGAGGGAAGGTGGGTCATCACTTCTTGTGTTCACAAAGAATGGAGAGGTAAAGCCTGGAAGATATCCTAGTCAAGGAGCGGATGGGGATGGATTTTCTACCTCGTGATGAGGACTGGTTCCAAATTAGTGAAGGCCAAGGGGACCCCTTTGACTCTATTCATCATTTTATTCTTTGGAGTGTGCATGATAATCCGGAAGTGCATAGGGCGGCTGCGAGTGAAGGCCTCAGTGGCATCGAGGATTACCTTTACAAAGAAAAAGGCTAAACGTGGACGAGGTCGTCCAAAGGGAAGTAGAAAGGTGGTATAATGTAAAATAATGTAATGTAATATTTTTTCTTTTGGCTGCAAAGGACAGTGGAGTGGTGGATTAAGGGTAGCAGTGGTGTTTCCAGGCGAGGCATGCCACATGGTGGCAACTTTTTGGCAAAGGTGGTCGACCGTGGTGATGTAACTTCTTGGTCTCCCCTTTTGTCTTGGGCATGGGAGGTTTTTCTCTACGTTTTTCCATGTAGACCTCTGTATTTAGTATTGGCCCATGTAATAGGGAAATGGATCAGTGGGATGAGGTCTAGTTCTGTTGTAGAGAAAGGCTTGACTTTGCGTGTTGTGTAAAAGTGGTTTTGTGGTATAGGACCATGGAAATTTTTGGAGGCCCCAATTTTGGCTGAAACTATGATAATTATGTAAACTTTATTGATATCAATAATAAAATACTCATTTACAAATAAAAAATATATCACCACTAAATGACATGCATTGGTTTTGTGTCATAGTGTAAATCGCCAATAAAAACAACCTTTCTCATTAAAACATGTCTGAATTCACCAGTGAAAATAACCTTTTGCATTAAAACATGTCTGAATGCACCATTATATTTATTACATTTATTAAAGGCAAAATCACCAGCACTAATACATTTTTCTAACACATGGAAAAAAATGCTTCGCCAATAATTTTCCCCTAATTTTGGGCGATTGACAACAATTTGCCAATAATAATTACATTTGATTTACACGAGTACCAAAAAAATCACCAAAAATCAATATATTTGATTTCTACGGGTATCGAAAAAATCGCCAATATTTTGCTACTATTCCCGCGGGGGGTGGGGGCCTTAAAGTTATCGCTAACTTCTATACTCCAGAGATGTTTTTATTGGCAAAAAAGGAAGAGTGATGTAATTTCATACATTCAAGCTTGTACAACATGTGCTATTGCAAAGCCTGCCAATCATAAGTTAGGTTTATATTCACCACCTCCTATTCAAGAAAAACCTTGGCACTCAATTTCTATGGATTTTATGTTTGGTCTTCCTACCACCAGACGAGGGCATGATTGTGTGTATGTTGTGGTAGATAGTTTTCAAAATTGGTAGTAATAGTGGCTTGTAAAAGGCAATTTCTACATAAGACACTACAAAGCTCTTCTTTGAGCATGTTTGGGTTCATTTTGGTCTTCCAAATAGCATTATTTTAGATAGGGATAGTATATTTCTCAGTAAGTTTTGGTCTTCACTATGGGAAAAGATGAACACAAAATTAACAAAGTCTACTACCTTCCACCCTCAAATAAATGGTCAAATAGAGGTAGTAAATCGAATGATCATTCAAATTTTATGCATGTACAATTCAAAGCATCTCCTCACATGGGATAAAATTCTTTCATATATTCAACACAACTACAATAGGGCAATTCACAATTTGACAGGTCATAGTCTATTTGAAGTTTGTCTTAGTTAATAGCCATTAGCACCCATGAATGTTGCCATTCCAAACATTCAGACTAATTTGCTTCCATGTGTAGATAAGGAGGAAGACAAGGCAATAACGTTTATTGATAGAATCCACCACTTGCAACAACTAGTTCATGAAATTTTGGAACACACCAATAAGAAATACAAGGAGATGCATGGTGAGCATCAAACCCCCCATAATTTTCAAATCAAGGATAAGGTGTGGTTGCATATTCAGAAAGAGAGATTGCAAGGTCCTAACAAGAAGCTTTGTCCTCTTCGTTATGGCCCATATAAGATCATCAAGAAAGTTGGTGATAATGCATTTGAGCTCAACTTACCTCCATTTCTGGGTATTCATCTGGTATTCAATGTAGAACTATTGAAGTCTTATTTTCCTCCACTATTGGATGTTGTTGAGACAATTAGTAAAATAGAATTGAATCCAGAAGTTGCAGCTCCATTATGAAGTGATCAGGTTATGGAGGCCATTGTGAAAAACTTGAAACAACAAACCATTCATTTATACAAAGTGGTTCAAGCAGGCCAGTTTGCTCATCAGGGTAACTTGCTTACATGATATCAGATTCAACTTCATTTTCCTCACCTATTACAGAGTGCCAATGCAATGAGGCCCATTTCCTTTCAAGGGGGGAAAAATGATCAAAAAACAATCGAGGAGTGTCCAGATGGTGTGGGCACAAGTAGTAATGGAAAATATCACAAATATAATTTTTTGGTATTTTTTATATTTTAGTAAATGACAATTTTGGACGTCTTCAGAGCATTATTGGCCCTTGAAACTTTGGACGGTCCTTTATGAGTATTACTATATGGAGACTCATAAAAGATTGAAACTAGGGCTCTTGGAGATCTTTCCAATGGTGAAAACAATTCGCGGTTTTGAACCCTGAGTGAAAAGTTATGACTTTTCAAAGTTGGACTAAGTTTTTATATAGTTTTTTAGTATTTTTTGTTAGGTTTTGGATATTATTCTGTGAAAAATATTTCAGATTGTTCATTTTCAATTTCAAGGGGGTTTTGGTGACCCTTGCGATCATATGAACTTTGTATATACAAGATTTTGGACTGGAATGAGATCACTTTTTGGCTTGCATCAGTTCTTGTCCAATTTTGTTCTTGTAACTAGATTGACAATAGCGTAGTTTATACACCAGGTATTATACTCTGAAGGCACAGGTAAGTGCACCAAGATGGTGAACAAAAGGGGGGGTACAAGTGGCCACTTTGTTTTCTGAAAACAAGTAAACCTGAACTTCAAAGAGATATTTGAAGGTCATGCACTCAAAACTAGGAGTGGAGAAAAGAATAAGAATTGTAGAAATTTGAATCTAGTTTCTAAACTACTAAATTTTTATAAAATTGGATAATATTAAGAGGGTTGAAAGCCTCTCGCACATGAAAGATTGTTTCTGATTTTTTCAAAAAAACATAACATAGTTGTTTTCATGCGCTGCACAAAATATATAATTATATTTAGTATTTTGCAAAACCCTTTGGTAGGATGATGTGTAAGAGTGAAATCTAGAAATAGTGTATTTTTTTGTAATTTTCTATTGAGTAATTGTGTTTTTATAATTTTTTGAAGTGACTGCATCCTAAAACATTTGGTACCTGTTTGTGCAATGCGCATTACTTGCATCAAAATAATCGAAAATGCAAACTTCTTTTTTTTCAAGTGTATAGAATCTAGTGTAGAACAATAATATGTAATTTATTTTGAATTTGGTCAAGTATATCAAAAGTTATTAAAAAAATGGTAGACATATGTCTGTGAGGATTGTCAAGCTACTGGTAAAGAAAATTAAAGTTTACTATGCTAATATTTTCCAAAAATACAAACATTTATATGGTCAGAAAACTAAGAAGATGTGTGAGATTATGGTGGTAATTTTAGATTCCCTACTTGATCATTTGTAAACCTGATGACGATAAAGTAGAGAAACCATGTTGGAAGATGAAAAAATGTGTAAAGAGACAAAAATGGGGGGAAAATGGACTTGCAAGCCTTAGGTTCATTGTCCAACCCTCTTACCAAGCCAAAACCTACACGGGTTTTGAAAAACAAAAAGTACTATTCACAGTTCTACATAACCGATATGGGTTATGTAGAACGGAAATCATTATTTTGTGTTCACAAAACTTGTATGGGTTATGAAGACATAATATTGTATGCTTGTAAACTTAGCATTTACTACACATGTGTATAGACATACATATATAATATATATTTATGTATGTATGTATATATATATATATATATAAGTGTATATATGTTTGTATATACATGCATGTCTCTCTTCTTTTCTTCTATCTCTCGTCTTCCTTCCCCCATCACCGTCTTTGTATTCTAAGCCCTAATTATCCTCCTTGATTTCTATCTCATCTCTCTCCCCCTCACACTTTTCTCTTTGTCGAGTCTCTCACCCTTTTCTCCTTCTCCTTCTCTCTCTACTTCATTTTGTCACCTCTCTCTCTCTCTCTCTCTCTCTCTCTCTCTCTCTCTCTCTCTCTCTCTCTCTCTCTCTCTCTCTCTCTCTCTCTCTCTCTCTCTCTCTCTCTCTCTCTCTCTCTCTCTCTCTCTCTCTCTCTCTCTCTCTCTCCCCACTTCCTATTTGGTTCCTAGTTCTGCATAACCCATACGGGTTATGCAGAACTAAGGCCAAAACTTCTAGTTCTTCATAACCTATACGGTTTATGAGAAATTGTGAATGTTCACATTAGGTTTCCATAACTCGTACATGTTATGAGAAAATATTAATATATTTTAGTCCCAACGGCCTAAAAACTATCATTGCAAGTTGTTTGAAGGACCCACTACTGTTGCACATGATTTTGTGGGACAGTAACAGTCAGGTTTTCATTATGATTGATTTGTCTCATATATTGGATTGTTTTTTAATTTATTTTATCATTGTTACTTTAGATTATAACAAAATGATGATCATTTGTTTTGTTTTTTTGCTTTGATCTTGATTGATTTGTCTTGTATTTTTTTTAAAGTTATTTTATCATTGTTACTTTAGATTATAACAAAATGATGATCATTTGTTTTGTTTTTTTGCTTTGATCATGATTGATTTGTCTTGTATTTTTTTTAAAGTTATTTTATCATTGTTACTTTAGATTATAACAAAATGATGATCATTTGTTGTTTTTTTCCTATTTGATTGTGGATTGTCATCATGATTTTATGTGTAGGAAAATGGGAAATAACAAGAGAGGAACGAATGAACAAAGAGAGGCACCAAAGGAAAGACAAAGGGAGTGTATGAGGATATTATGTGAAGGTATGTCATCTAATGCACCTAATGAAAGTGATGAACATTCAACAATTGAAATTGATATGATGAATGCACCAAATCAAAATGATCAACATACACCAATTCAAATGCATATGATAAATGCACCTAATGAATGCAAAGAACATACACCATTTGAAAATGATTCGGTGAATGCACATGTTAATGAAATTGAAGAAGATATACCATTTTAATTTGATGTAATCAATGCACATAATGCACATAATGAAAGCGAAGAGCATCCACCAATCTTAATACCTCTTAGAATAATTCGTAGAAAACCAAAGTTCCTAATAGACAATGATAAAAATATTGTGAATCAAATGCATGATAAACTTTCTAAAAGAACTTGTAGAAGAATGGTTAGAAGAATTTGGAATAAGTATTTTGAAAACTTAAATCAAAGTGAAGATGCCAATTAGTTGTTGAAATGATTAAAAATCTGAAATTTAGAGAGACAATGAAAATTTTGGAGTTAAGAACATCCGAAAATAATAGTGAAAGAACCATTTGATTGTAAATACATTTGTAATAAATTTGTACCATTTGATTATAAATACATTTGAAGGATTTTTGATGTACTGAAGGATATTCAATAAGAAACTTATCATTTGCTGCACTTTTCTTGTGATTCTCACATGTAACAGCCCAGTCACAGGCTTAAATCTTGTTGATTCATCTTTCATTTGACGATAACACGACCCATAGGTTCGAATGGCTCGTCCATAAGTGTCATGGTCTCTACATTAGACAACGTCAAAGCTTGACCTTTTTTCCCACTTTGAGCGCTCAAGGGAAAGCGTCGCTATGAGGTGGATCAGAGCAGTAGAACATATTGGGGAGCTAGACAAGGGCACACGTAGAGTAAACCTAGCCACCCAAACGTGGTCACATTGATGGTTTGTTCCCATGACAAGCAAAACAAAAGATGCACTATTTTGCCACCTTTCACTAACGATTTTTGATACGATAGAAAAAATATCACCACAAGAAAATGGAATCAATTTGTCTGAAACCAAGAGAGGATTTTTTAGGCAGCGACAACAAAACCTTTTAGGTTTTAACAATTTGTCCATAAGTTCTATGGTCTATGAGTTACATGACGTCAAAGTTTGATCTGTTTTCCCACTTTGAATGCTCAAGGGAAAGCGTCGCTACGAGGTGGCTAGGAACAATCGGGCGTATTGGGGAGCAAGACAAGGGCACACCTAGAATAAACTTAGCCACTCAGATGCGCTCGCACTAATGGTTCATTCCCACGACAAGCAGAATGAATGATGCACTATTATGCCACCTTTCACTAATGGTTTTTTTATGGTTTTTAATGCTACAGCAAAAATATCACCACACCAAAATGAAATCAATTTGTTTGAAACCAAGAGAGGAATTTTTAGGCAGTGACAATACAACCCTTTAGGTTCAAATGGCTTGTCCATAAGTGCCATAGTCTTTGAGTTATGCAACATCACAATTTGACCATTTTGCCACTTTGAGCTCTCAAGGGAAAGCGTCTCTATGAGGCGACTCAAAATGGTCGGATGTCTTAGGGAGTGAGACAAAAGAATACCTAGCATAAACCTAGACACTTGGACATGCTCACACTGACAGTTCGTTCCCACGATGGTTCATTCCCACAACAGTGTTTGACGGTTTTTGATGCGGCAGAAAAAATTTCACCACAAGAAAATGGAATCGATTTGTTTGAAATCGAGAGAGGTTTTTTTAGGCAGTGACAACATGACCCCATAAGTTTGAATGACTCATACATAAGTGCCACAGTCTCCGAGTTACACGACGTCAAAGTTTGACCATTTTTTCCACTTTGAGCGATCAAGGGAAAGCGTCGCTACGAGGTGGCTCAGAATGATTGAACGTCTTGGAGAGAGAAACAAGGACACAACGAGCGTAAACTGGGCCACCTAGATGCGCTCGTGCTGACACTTCATTCCCATGATGAGAAGAACGAATGATGCACTATTTTGCCACCTCTCACCAACAGTTTTTGACGGTTTTTATGAAAGAAGAAATAATTGGCTTGATTTGATGTTAAAATGATTGCTTCAACTCTTCTTTTATAGGCTATTTGGATGAATAAGTGTATCGCTTACCCTAAGGCCGACTTGTTATGGAATTAAATTTAAATGAAAACCTTACCTAAGCCAAATCATCCTTAAATAAATTTCAAATCTTCTTTTGGTGCTCAAATCTTGTCTTAATTGATTCTTGAAATGATGAAATTCTCTCCATAATATCAACCCCGAAGTTATCTTGTTTTCTCTCAACTCATGAAGTATTAAAACTTCACTCTCCTTGTTCAATACATGAAAACTTCACTCCGAAGCATGAGTTTATGAAATAATTTCACTCCAATCTCTTCATGCATGAAGTTTGCTCCTTATCTCAAACACATGAAGTAATAACATCGCTTTAAATCATGATATGTGAAGTAGAAATTTTACTTTTAACTTTTAACTTATGAAGTTGCCATTTCGCTCTTGATTGTTTAAACTCAAAGTTCGCTCATATCACCTCAAAATTGAAGTTCTCTCTTACCATCTCAAAGTTGAAGTTCACTCATTCTTATTTGAACAAAAAGTTAAAACCTCTCTTACTCCCTTCAATTCACGAAGTAATCACTTCACTCCTTTTCTTTAGCACATGAAGTTGATTCAACTTTATCCTCGAGATCGCTTTACCTTACTAAATCATGAACTTCGCTCATCTCTCTTCTAACATGAAGTTCTCTCATCTCCTCTTGAACATGAAGTTCACTCATGTCCTCTTGAAGTTGAACTTCTCTCATCTCCTCTTGAAGTTGAAGTTCTCTCATCTCCTCTTGAACATGACATTCACTCATCTCCTCTCCAACATGAAGTTTTCTCATTGTGCTCATTGGTGAAGATGAAGTTCGCTCTAATGTGTTTGAAAATGAAGTTGAAACTTCACTTCTCACACTCAACTAATGAATTAGATGCCTTCACTCCTATTCCCAAATGTATGAAGCATAAATTCGCTTCATTTCCCCAATTCATGAAGCAACAATTTTGTTCCTCCTTAGCAACCCTTGAAGTGAGTGATTCCGCTCCTCTTAGGTCAAACATGAAGTAAATAATTTAATGTGAAGCTTTCAGCTCTTGAAGTTATCAACTTCACTCATAAACACTGATTCATGAAGCAAGAAACTTCGCTAAACTCTTTTGATACCTGAAATATGCATTTTGTTCCTAGTTGCTTGAAGCCGAAGTTCACTCCTAAACTCTCACACTTGAAGTTTGCTCCAAAGGTGAAGTCATGAAGGACAAATTTGAAATCTAAGACAAACTTAGAGGTGAGGCAAATTATGAAAGAGCTAAAGATTACTTCATTTCACATTCAAATGTTCAAACTCATCCTTACTTTCATCAATCCTCAAAAGGACTCAAAACAAATTCACTCAATCAAAATACACAATATGAGCATTACTGATGTCAGTACTTGGGTATATGGGTATACACAATATGAGAAACCTATTTTAAAAGTATATTTCATATCAGTTACATGTAATGAACAAATTGGATCACATTTCAAGACATATACACAATGAACAAGTTTGATCACATTTCAATATCAAATAACTAAGTTGCAAGAATATCAAGTTTCATATATATTAAAATGGTTCAAATATCAAATTTCATATATATTAATGAAAAAATTGGATTGAATATAAAGTTATATATATATATCAAAATGAACAATAATCGTGTACATATCAAAAATTGGCATAGATGCCAAATCAATAATAGTTACAAAAATGTGGCATGTGTCATGTCTGTCAAAGTCTATATATACATATACAAATGTCGAATATATAAAAAAAATTGTCCTTCAATGACCACAACTACAATTATATGTCTCTATTGGTATCTATGACTATGGTGGATCATCAAAATTGAGTCTCTTCAAAGCTATACGTGGCTCTGCAAGTGGCTGCACAAGGACAATTCAAATGTTGAATCAGATATATTTTCTCAATATAACATCAAAATAACTAAATATTGAACTCTAAATTGTTTGAAGTTGAAATGTTGATTACCTCATATCTGTCTTCTACAATTGGGTGAGGCTGAGGATCCGTGAGAAGTCCTAAATGGGGGCTATAACTAGTAAAACAACATTAATACAAGTTAATAACATATATGTCAAATAAGACATAATAACTAAAAATGGATAGACTAAAAAACTAAAGCGTACTGGAGCCTCAGATGGATGTGCTATGGTCATAGGAGGCAAAGTCATAGATGAATTATTTACAATCATTTCCTATATCCATGGTAAGAGATCCAAAAGGGGTTAACAAGAGGGTTTCAACTCCGTTGTGCACTTATTGAAAAGGAGTTGATCTAAGACAAACATACATTTTCCCTTTGTCATGTTGGATCCCATATTATATGTGTACGACTTCTAATGAAATGGAATGGTAGAACATCAGTAGGAAGTTTGGAAGGGGCTTTTAATAGGTTAAAGACAATTATACAATTTAATAACCCAAAGTTGTTGACAAACTAGATAGAACAAATATTTTTAACATATGTAGAACAAATGCACACTGAAGCCTCGTATAGTTCTCCTGTAACCTTCGGAGGCATAATCAAATCTGATGCAACTATTACCATTTCCTCTATCAAAAATGATAACATGTGATATAGACATAAAATGATTTAGTTATTTCAAACAAGAAAAAATGCAATCCAAAGTGAATATGAATATATCACCTCTTCCCTGTGTTGAACCTCATCAACATCAGGTGCATTCATTAATTTCGTAAACCCCATATTTTTCTGTATATAGAACAAATAAATTAAGTGAATTTATCAATATCTACATATACATGTTTAATCATAATACATTTCAACAGATAAATTTAAATTGTACTGAATTACCTTCTATCGTTTGGGTGTCCGGGAGGATATCTTTTTCTGCCTCGGAGTACTAGAGGATGGCTTTCTCACATGAGATGTCCTCGAGGTAGGTGGAGTAAACTAAAAATAAAAAATTAACATAAGGGAAAAGAGCATGTATTTAATATATCACCTAAGTCAAAAATATATAAATCTAAATGGTACCGCATAGCTATCTAGGCCAAAGTCAATGACCGAAAGCATGATATCATCAAGTTGGGACATCTCAGCCCCTGATAAGCCCTATAAAACACCAAGTACTAATACATATATATTAACAAAAGATATTTTGAAACCAATGTATTATTATATTTTTAACAAATTTACAAATATTTGCCTTCGGTGGCGAAACTACTCGTGACCGTGGAGTCGATTGAAAAGTATGTTGTGTACTCCCACCACCTGCTACACCCTGCAATGCATTTTATTTATATGTCACTTTAAACTATTCTAAAAATAAAAATTTATTTCTTTTTATAAGATTTAGTCACTTAATTGATAACATATCATAAACAGAATTAAACACACCTATGTCTGACAACGAGGGAACAACGCACTCATCAGGTCATTGGTGAGGGCCACATCCTCTATAGTGGAAGCATAACATCTACTCCCGCAACATGTCAATGAATGAAATATCGAACCATCCTCATTCGCATTAGTGTCTACACTAGAACATACACCCCTGCAGGTGGCGCACATATGCTGAATGGGCTGGCTCGTGCCAAATGATGCATGAGGTGACACTGATGAAGGAGGTGTCACTGATGAAGAAGGTGTTGCTGATGAAGAAGGTGTCATAGGTGCTGGTACATCCTCTGCTTTGAACAATGACATCAATCAATGATGTAGCTTCCTGAAGAGTCTGTAACTCCATAGACTCTTTCAAAGATATAGGGATATTGACATGAACCATTGGTTTAGGAGTTGTACGCCTCCTATGCTATGTTTATACCACCTTATGGACCTCAGGTTTATCATGCACAGAGCCTCTCCTTCTACCCTCAAATTGTTGGATGTCAAAGTAATTCAGCTTCTCGTCGAGGATAAACTCACAATACAACTTTCTCAAAAAATATAGAGGCACATCCCAATTATTACAAGGTGGTTGGTCAAAGACCATATACTACCTATCCCAAAAATCTCCTTTTAGCCTAGCATGAACACACCAATGTATAGGAAACTAGGTCATATTTAGTTCTAGGTTGTTACTAGTAATAGGATCGGTGAAAAGAGCACATATGTCAGCTTTAAGTATGCCCTTTTTTTCACTTGATCATATGAAAACCCATCCGCATAAAATGTTTGACATCTATCCCTCCATGAACCCCATTTTGTAACCTCCCTACATACCTTATTTTCACTATTGGCCATTGTTTCTAGAGTTGTGGTGAGGGTTGAGTGGTTCTAAAGACTAGAGGACCTCATTCTATTCACCAATATAGAAATTTGGGCACTATTTTGTGTAACTTGATTGATCAGATCCTCTTGTGTGGCATCTACATGATCTAATGGAGGACATGGAGGGTTTAGGGGTGGCAGTGGTCATTGAGGAGCAGCATTTTGAGGATTTTGTGGTTGTGGAGGAATGTCTTGAGGGTTATCTTATTGCTCATGTGCAATGTTTATAGGGTTTGATTGTGTTGCTTGTGCAGGAGGAGGTCTTTGTTTTCTATTTTGTTTTTGCGGATTGCTTGTAGAATCTGACATCAAATTAATAAAAAATAAAACTTAAATAAATTAAAAAACCCTACTTCAATTAAAATGCAGACAAAAATAATCAAACCAATCAAAGCTTACCTGTTTGACGGGGTGCCATTGTTGAAAATTGCTCTTAATACCGAGAAAATCCAAAATGATACCAAACCCACGTGAGTTCTATGTTTTTTGGCTTCCTTTTGCTATTGTTCCATAGGTTTTGGCATTGAAAATGGCCAAAACCCACGGGTTACAAAAAAATGTAATGTTCCTCAAAACTCGTACGGGTTTTGAGGAACTTTTTTTTTTAAATTGTTTTTGGCTAGGCTTGGTGTTACCAAGCGTAGCACGTTTTTGAATTTTCAGAACATGAACAGGTTATGAAAAAATTCTTTTTTTTTTGCATGTGGCCACTTTTCTATTCACCATCTTGGTGCACTTATCCATACAATTCAGATCACCACCTCTCAACCCCCCTCTCTCTCCCTCCCCTATATCTTTACCTCTCCCTCTTCCCCTCTCTCTTCCTCTACCCCCTACTCCCTTTACACCCCAAAAATAGGGAATGGGTGAAGGACCAACTTGCTCACATTTATTCATAATTCATTTTATTTATGTCCAAAATTAAAAGAGTCTTCTTTCGTGAAGATGTTTGAAATCAAAACCCCCAATTGAATAAAGCCTTTATGTCCCAATAAATAGCATTTCAGAATGATAAGAATGTGGGAAGTGAATCATTTAGTCTCCATGTATTCGTATCCTTGAGGGAAAGTATTCTATGGGAAAACGAGTGGAATCAAGGGATACTTGACTACATTCCCACAACATTACGTGAACCTTTTCTCTCCCTTGTGAGGAGTGTGATAGGAAATTATCCCTCTATGAGATCATTTTTTTATTTTTTGGTGGTTAAATTGTTGGAAGGGCCAGCTCCCATTAGATTAATATGAAATAGTTTTTAAATGGAGTCCATATAACATATAAAGGGATCCTAAAATATAGCAGATAACAAAGTCCATAAAATATGTTTTTATGGGCCAAAAAGAGATGCTAGCTAACCAAAAATGGATCTACTACCCTCCTAAACTTTCTTAGACATATATCAATGAAACCCTAACAAGTTAAGTATTTAACAAATTCAACAAATATTATCTGACCTCATACAGAATCTTGAAGCAACCCACTAGTCGTCTTCTGCCACATCGCCTAGATGGATGTCATCAGCCTGCATATCCCATTCGAGCCCCTCCAAATGAACATAGGATTTAACCCAATAAGGATCTTCATTAGTCTCGATCTGTGTCCAATTTACTAGGAATTCCAAACCCCTGGTTGTTACCTCTTGTCTTGGTATTCCTCCTCATCATCAATCAAACTTAAGGGGAATTTGGGGACATTAAGATGCATTTTGAAGAAATATTTGGGCATGGAAATACATTTGAATTCATTGATATTCATCCACACTTCTTCCATTCTCCCCAAGACCTACGCTTTGAAGAGCCTTTCATAGAGAATTATTTCTTTTGATTTTCTAAAACCTAAATCCATAGAAATCGCCAGAAACATGGAGGAAATATTTGTTTTGACCTTGTATTTGTGATCTGCATATAATAAATTGTCCCCTAGAATAGCTCCCGCTGTGTGAATAACCAGTGGGTGGTCATACCACATGATAGCCTTCGATCTCTTATCTCCAATCTCCCCAAGGAAGGCCATTCATCTTTTGATAGAGGTTACATGAATAGGGGTATCCATATCTCTATTTTATAATTGTCAGCCCTACAACTATACTATGCCCCCTATTTTATCTAATTTATTTCTCACAAGCTCGGCTCTTTCAAATTTAGTGTTAAGTTTTGGAAATTCTCATAAATCCAAAAATGGCATTTGAGTTATTTGAAGTCTGTCGCCCCCCTGATAAATTGGAAATGTAAGATCCTAATTTATTTGATTACATGTAGAGTATTTCACCCTCTATGCACCCCTTAAAATCACTTGGATATAAATGCTCGTACTTTACTTTCCCTTTCCTTACTATCAAATCACTAATAAAATCTGTGACATCAAACTCAATACCAAATCATAACTACCTAGGAAACAATTTAACAATAATTTCGCCAATTTTTAAAATTTATTTGTTAGAAGATGTGTCCATTAATGATCTCAAATTTTGAAGTAAGCAATCTTCCTCCATAATCAGCTCAAATCACCTGAATGTAGATCTCAAACCTCAATAGTCATATTTCATCATTGAGCTCAGAATCATCCATTTGATTTAAATTTCTAACATCATTATTATCATACTTTGATTCCAACCGATCAATATAATCAACCATCCAAAAAGGAAAATTTAACTTCACCACCTCATCCAAAAAAGTCATTTTAACTTTGTCACCCTACCATTCTAATCAACAGTCCAAAAAGGTAAGCCAACTTCTCCACCTTAGCCAACGACCATCCAAAAAGGACAACTTGTCTTTACCATCTCAGCTAAAAATTAATATTCCTTTATCTTATCATTCAATTTTAGATGCTTGCTTGCCTACACTGTTTGCCTAGTCATTCCCTTCTCTATAAATGTGGCTTATTTTGAAATCTTCAAATTTCCTAATTAATTCCTTAATCTAATGTAACCATCATGCTAGCATCCAATCAAGCGTTTTCTTCTTCTAAACAAAATTAATTGCTATCATTGAATCACCTTCTAAATGAATTTTCTTGTCTCCTATCTTTAACCCCATCTACAGTCCAATTAGTGCAACTCTAAATTTTGCCATGTTATTAGTAGTCTCCCTGAAGGCCATAGTTTTTTCAGCAATAATGTTGCCATTCTTGTCCCTAGCAACACATCCCATTCCATCCGGACCTAGATTGCCTTTGGTCACCCCATCAAAATTTATTTTGACCCATCTAGGCTCCAAGACCTTCCATCTAGTATTGATCCAGGAGGAGGAAGGGTGATTAACCAGCCCAACCCCATTAACAAGGGGAATCGAAAGATCATGAAATTTTTTAGTCATTTCCTCATCCCATTGGGTAAATAGTTTCTTCTTGATTGGTTGATTCCTAGTTGTTGTATTCACTAATTCCACAATTTGGTCCTCTATCTTTCAAAAAAGAATTTCCTTTGTCATCTCTCCATCGTGAAAGATTTTGTAGCTTTGTTCTTTCCAAATTTCTCAAATTACTACATAAAGGAAATTATCTTACACAAGTTATCAAAGATGCCCTTATTTCATATAGTAGACCAAATATTGAACCATTCCAGCAGTTGTTGTGGGAAAGGACACTGAAAATTTATTTTAGACAAGTAGTAGTTCCAACATTTATGCGCATATGAGTAGCCCAACAACAAATGATGTGCTGTTAACAAATGATGTGTTGTTACATTCTCTTTCTTGCATAAAATACATCTCCCACCCCCATAAATTCTCATTTTCCTCATTTGATCTTCTATAAGAATTTTCCTTTGAATGGCAAGCTAGGCAAACACCCCAGACTTTGGGAGATAGTGTTTATTCCACAACAATTTACATGGCCAACCTTCTTAGATTATAGTTGCCTTCTTTATTTGATAACCAAACTTAACTTTATATTTTCCATTTTTAGATCCACACCATCTTACTGTATCTGCCTTGTCGGTGGGTACAAATATCCTATCCTTCAATAAAGTCATTTATCTCTCCTTTTGATCTCCTAAGGCATTACTTTCATCTATGTATCTCCACTGCCATTGATATATGTCACCTTGCTGAATAATTGAACCATAATTAATAAATTTAGATCCCCAAGTTCTCAAAGTCTCCCTCTTTAGTTCCTCCATATTTGATTGATTATCAAGAATATCATAATTATCCCACAATTCAATTCAAAATGAGGCTCTCTATCCATTTCTAAGCTCCCAAGTGACATGTCTGGAGATTATATCTCTACACTCTAATATATAATTCCAAGTTGTAGATCCTCTCAAAGGCTCCATTATTGTTAGGATACATGTGGGATCATCAGAATCTAAATCTTTCCTTCTCAAGTATCGGACCCATTTTTTATCTACATTGGCATATAGGTTCCAAACTAATTTGGCTCCCATTGCTGAATTCATCACTACTATTTGTGTAATTCCTGCTCCCCACCCATCTATGGAGTGCAAAACTTGTCCCAAGCAACTAATTGGAATTTGTTTTGATCACCAGTGCCACACCAAAATAATCTTCTCGTGATCTTATTAATCTCTTCATCCACCGTCGATGGAATTTTAAGCATGACATCTAATATATTGGAGAATTGCAGAGAGATCTGCTTTAATCATCAACAATTTACTAATAGAAGAAAGTCATGTTTTAATCATCAACAATTTACCAGTAGAAGAAAATCTTTGTTACTTTCAAAGTTCACATTCTATCTATGCATCTATTAATGATATTCTCCTAATATGATTTTTTGTTAATGCTAGTAAATAACAGAGCTCCTATAAATCTCCCTAGGACATTTGCTACTTTCAAATTTAAGATTCTAGGTAACACCCTTTTAAGACTAGGTTGGGTGTTTAGAAAAAATACATGATTTCCTCAAATTAATTTGTTGTCTTGATGCTTTGAAATATCTATCCATAAAGCTTTTCATATGCTTCACTTCACTTCTACTATCTTGTCCAAATAAAATTGTGTCATCAGCAAATTGTTGATGAGTCACTACTTCCATACTAGTTGCTACATTCATCCCAAGTGATTAGCTAGTTGTCCTTAGGTTGTTGATATATCTACCTCAATATTATGCCATAATGATGAAAAGAAGAGGAGAAAGAGCTCGGTCTCCTTGACGTATGCCCCTTGATGAACCAAAAAAGCCATGAGCCGTCCCATTTAAAAGGATTGAAAATTTAGGAGTAGATATACAACTTCTTATCCAATCTATCCAATCTCCTTAGAACCCAAATTTCCTCAATACTTTAATATGAAACCCCCTATCTACTAAATCACATGTCTTAAGAATATCAAGTTTCAATATCATACTTTCCTCACTTATTTTTCTTGCTGAGTGGATGGCTTCATGGACTATGATAATACCTTCCACAATTGACCTTCCTAGAGTAAAACCTCTTTGCTCTTTAAATATGATTTTTTTTAATAATTTATTCAATCTGTTTGCAATTACCTTAGTGATGATTTTATACACTATATTACATAAAGATATCAGTTTGAAATCATTCATTGTTTGGACTTCCTTCCTTTTTGGGATTAAAGCTAAAAATGTGTGATTTAATTCCCCCAACATTGTCTTCTTCTTTCTTGACTCTTCCATTGCATTATGAACATCATCTCCCACAATTTCCCAAAAATGTTGGAAAAAACTGGCTAGGAAGTCCTCTGGTCCCGAAGCCTTATCTAGATTCATCTGAAATATTTCCAATTTAACCTCTTCCTTCAAGATTTTCTTATACATCTCCTTGTTCAGATCTTCCATGATGATTGATAGTGTTTGCCTCAAAATATCATCTTTGTCCCTCTTGTGATGTTGCACATCTTTGTTTAAATTTGTCTCAAAATATGAAACAACTTCTTTATTCACTTCCTCCATGGATTGAGTCATTGACCCATCTTCTTTTTTATGTTCAGTAATTCTACTCCTTTGTTTATTAGCTATTGCTAACTTATAAAAGAATTTTATGTTCCTATCACACTCTTTGAGAAAAATCTCTCAAGACTTCTTCCTCAAATAACATTCCTCTCTTGCCAACAATTCATTCAATTCTACTTTTAAAACCTTCTCCATCTCATAGTTGTCTACACTCATCCCTTTTTCAATAATCACTTCATTGAGAGTTGCCACATCTTTTTCCACAATCTATTTTTCCTAAAATATGTCCCTATATTGTATTTTGTTCCACTTCTTCAGTTTGATTTTGACATAATTTAGTTTATTATTTAGTTGGAACATATTGGAATGATTTCCAAATTTCATCTCCCTCCACCAAGTGGCTACTAGGTCCTTCAATTTGGAGTCTCTCAACCATATTTTTTCAAATTTGAAGTGGCTTCATGCTGGTGGAACATCTTGTGTGATGATTAACTGAACAAGGTAATGATCATACCCTATAAAAGGTAAAATTGATATTTCATGACATTCCAATTGGTTCTCCCAACATCCCACACTAAAAAACTAACTAATCTTTCTACTATATTAGTGAAACCTTTTCTCCTACTAGTCCATGTGAAAGTCCCATTCTTGGCCTACAAATCCTTAAGTTGATTATTATCTATGAAGGTTTGGAAGTCATTCTACACATTTGTGATTCAATTTAGGCCCCCATTTTTTCTTGATTATTTAGCATGACATTAAAGTCTCCTGCTATGATTCCCTTCTATCCTCTACAACCTTCAATATTTTCTAACAACTGTATCCACAACTCTCTTTTCTGGGTTGTTGATATTGGTCCATAAATATTGATGAGAATTTTTTTTCATTACTTTGTAGAATTATAGACTTCATTAGAATCCACCATCTATTATCTTCAATCACTACACCTTCCACTTTAAGTGGGTTCCATAAAATTCCTAGACCTCCAAATGCTCCTCTAGGTCCAACAAAATGCCCTCTCCACTGTTTCCAGCTATTTAACCTATTAATGCTATCTTCTAGTTTTAATTTTGTTTATTATAGTAAGAATATATCTTCTTTAGTCTGATCAATTTGATGCTTGATAAAGCACCATTTGTTAGGGGCATTGATGCCCCTAACATTCCACATTATAGTTTTCATTTTGTTTGGGGAAGGAGAAAATCCTTCCTAGATCTTAATTTCCTTTGTCTAGAGGCTCTAGTTGCAATTGCCAACTTTGTTTTGTTTGATTTTGCTCCTCTTTTCCCTTTTTCCTTGATTTCGAGCTCTTTAATTCTAGATCAACTCTATTCCAGCATTCTTTTTTCTAAGGCCATATCTTCATCAAATTATTCTCCTCTCAATTCTTCCACTTCAATTTTTGGTTCTACATCCTCCTCAAATGACATAATCTTTATCGTCTTAGACAACCCCTTCATGCCTTGATTTGGAGTCTTGTCCAGACCAATATCCAATTCAAAATCTAAAATTATATTTTTACAGTTGTTCTTTCTATTGTCACTCTCTTTCTCTTCTTCCTACCTCTGAGTTTCATTTATCGTTGCATCTGTTTTTATTCCTATTACCTCTTGGTCTTCCTCACATGTGAGTTCTTTATTGGTCTCTTGTATTTTTATGATTTCCTCCCTTGATATCAAGCCATTCAAAATGTTCACATCCTATTCTATGTCATCTTTGTTGTGAGGATTTGATTTATCTCCATAAGAGGATATATCCTCTACTACTGATAGATTTTTTGTTCTTTAATTTGGGTCTTCTTCTAGGCACTTATCTGAAGAGTTTTCTTTTTCTTCATTACAAGGTTATTTTTCATGTTGCAATTATGTTACTTCTATGTATATTTCCACTTGGTTAGCTTTAACTCTAGACCAACATTCCAATTGGTCATGGCCCCTATATTTTCATATAAGACTATGTCTATCCCCTCTTTCCACCTTTTGGTTCCAAATACCCCAATACATATAAATTTCAATCTCTCGAGGGAGGGGAGGAAATGTCATAAGACTAAGGCACATTCTAGCATAGGGTCCAAATCTTCTATCTTTCATTTTTCTATCTACCGGGATTAGAGTCTCAAGTTTTTTCCCAATTTGTTTGAGAATATCCTCCTCCCAATATTCCAATAGAAGATTGATGCTCTGCAAAAAGGATTAGAAAATCTGTTTGATGGCAACACACACAAGAGCACAAGAAACAAACATTAGTGTTAGCAACAAAAGATTATCCTAAACAGGCATATCAAGAGAGATATTAAGCATGAAATAGAAAGCATATAAACATAGAATAAAATAGCTAATCAAGATGTTCATAGTTGCTCCTCCCTTGTTCCTCTCCTCTCCAAGTCCCAAATGAGTGTAGCTCTCAGCTTTTAGCACTAGCCATGGATGCCATATGGAGATTCAAGATTGTTGAATATGATAAGCAAATGCTATGCAAGTGTAGATAGTGATGCTATGAGAAAGATCTATGCTAATGCCAGTATAACAACAATACTCTAAAATGCTTCCTTTTTTTCTTGAGGAGAAGGGTTCTATTTATAGAAGAAATGGGGAAATGAAGGGTTAAGATTGAATGGTTTAATCAAGGGCCAAATTTGAAAGTTGGGGATCCATGTGCACAATTGGCACCAATAAAATGGTGACAAGTGTCAACATAGGATTGGGTTGAGAGAAGAGGTTGGAGGCATTAAAGGCCTGAGAAGACCTCATGGTTATCTAGAGGCTAAGGGTCAAGTCCAAATTAAGATTACCCACTGGATTAAGAGTTAATCCAAGGATAAAACTTTGTGCAAATGTTTAAGAGATAATCATGGTCAAAGCATTAATGGCCTGATGAGACCTTTGGTTTGGGTAGAGGTTGAGTCAAAACAAATGTTTTAACCATGTGGGAGGGTTTGAGGTAACCATTAATGGTTATTGGAGACTTTGGGGATTAAGTGGTTGAAGGTTGAAAGCCTTCAATGGTTATCAAAGACTTTGAGCCATTTAGTGGTTGAAGGTTGAAAGCCTTCAATGGTTATCAAAGACTTTGAGCCATTTAGTGGTTGAAGGTTGAAAGCCTTTAATGGTTATCAGAGACTTTGAGGGTTTGAGAAGTGACTTCCCTTTTGCTTAGGAATGTGACAAAGTTTAGAGAAGGGGTTAGGTTATTTAGAAGTGATTAGAAAATTCTAGAAGGGGTTTAGGCATGCAAGTGGATTTTGTAGGAAAATGCAAGTGGGAGAAATTTTGGTATTTTCAATTAAAATAAAATCATTTATTTCAATTAAATGGTGTAATTTGCATTTGGATAAATATTCAAATAAATATTAATTTATTTAAATGAGAAAAATGAAGATAAAGCATTAAAATGCTTGAAGACTTTGAGGGAAACCATTAAAGGCTTGAAGACTTTAAGGAAAACCATTAAAGTCTTAAGAAGACTATAGAAGGAAGCCATCAAGTTTGAAGACTTTAAAGCCATCAAGTTTGAATACTTTAAGGGAAACCATTAAAGGTTTCAAGTGGGTGAGGATAAATAGGATTTTAAATAAATAATTTATTTAAAATAGTTGTGCAACTTGCATTTGTAGGAAAATGCAAGTGGGTGAGGATAAATAGGATTTTAAATAAATAATTTATTTAAAATAGTTGTGCAACTTGCATTTGTAAGAAAATGCAAGTGGGTGGAGGATAAAGGTGATTTAAATAAATGATTTATTTAAAATAGTTGTGCAACTTGCATTTGTAGGAAAATGCAAGTGGGTGGAGGATAAAGGTGATTTAAATAAATGATTTATTTATTTAAATGTGAGAGGTGGGATTTTGGGGGATTTAAATAAATATTAATTTATTTAAATGTGAGAGAAGATTTAATTAAATAAATATGATTTATTTATTTAATTAATGGTCTGAATTTGGTTAAGTGAATTAAATCAAATAAATTGAATAATTTATTTAATTAATAGGAGAAGAGGGTTAAGATGAATTAATTAAATATATTAATTTAATTAATTATTAATTGATGGTTAAATAATCAAATAAATATTAAATATTCATTTAATTAAGTGGACAGATTTATGTGACTACAAAGATTATAGAGCCAGATCCAAACTGGTCCAGCATCCATCTTATGTTTCCATGGATTAAAATTTGCAGTTCATTCAATCAATGTATATTCCACATCCAACCATCATATAAGGCCCATGATTAAGGACTACCCATTTTTCTTCTTTATATAGAAATTTGATCAGGAAATATCAATTGGGTGATACCCTCATTTGAATATTGCTTTCCCAATTTCCTTCAATCCATCATTTCATTTTTCCATAAGTCGGCCATCCCCCTCTCCATTTGATGAATAATCCTACTTCTTTTAATCGATCTACTAATTTATTTATATCATTTCTTTCGATAGAATTGAAATATTTCTTCCGAAAGAAGAGTCTAGGAGATTTTGCTCAGCTTTTCAAAATTCCCAATTGGACTTGGGCGCAACTGCAGGATGAACCATTTCTTTACCCCTCACCATTTCTCTCTTCTTTTTGACTCTCCAATTATTTGAATTTGAATCACACCAATTATCCTCAACCTCTTTCGATGACCCATTTCTTTGCCAAAGGCGATTGGACTTGGGTTACTTTTCACTTCCTTGATATTTGGGGTTTCTCCCAAATTTGAAATTTCCTCACTTCCTCATGTTTTCAAAGCTCCCCTTTCGTTATGTTCCAGAGAATTTATGTCCCCAAAAGTTGTTTTGTTGTTGATAATGGGAGTCTAACCTTCCATGACCCCACCAATCCAGTCTATCATTTGCTTCCGCCTTTTTGTCATCCCAAGCTTCCACTCATTGTTCAGGCATACATTTGTCAACCCACCTTAATCCTTCATACACCCATTGAGGGATTTGTTTGTTTTCCACTCTCTTTTTCTATTGCCCATTATTTCCTTCTTTATGATGCTCTGATTCCTCCACGTCTCCCCAACATCTACCACCTAGAGCTCCTACGAGTCTGCTCACCCAGTCAAAACTGCTCGCCATTATCCTCTATGAGATCATGTTGCTTCAAGTACCTCCTTGCTAATATCCCCTCTTATCTATACAATAAAGACGAATTAAGGAAGGAATCCAAGCCAAGTTGAGGACATGAGAAGTCATGTTATGTGAACCTTAAAATGCCTATTGCATGCCTATTCAAGCTCGCATAATACTTCCAAGCTTTAGGAAAATAGTAGAAGAAGCAAGTGAAGAAGGCCTAGGAAAGCCCAGTGCCTTATGGTATGCTAGAGTATCCATAACACACTCATGCCTTGACAACTCAAGTTTTCTAGATTTCTTAGGAGTGGATTATGTGTTTTATGGTCCTTGTACTCCGCATGTATTCAAAGCACCTCTAGTTGGCTTGTGAATCTCCTTGAGGATTTATGTGTACAACTCCTTTGTTTTATTGCCGAACATTGGAACAAAGTACTTCCAAGCTCTCTCCAGCATTTTCCTATTTAAGTTTGACAATTTCTATCTCTCTCCCTATCCCCTCTCTCCCCTCTCTCTCTCTCTGCTCCCTCCCCTCTCTCTCTCTTTCAAGTTCCTCCCCGTTTAACCTTCTTAAGTCTACAACTTTTTGTCTATCATACACAATTAAAACTAAGAAACATCATTACATTACAAAACTTTTTTGACAATGTCTATGTAAAGATCAAGATGCACCTAACAAGACAAATATATGACATTAATTAATTAAATTAAATAATTGTGTACTCTAATTTTAAATTTAATTAATAAATGCCAGATGTATCCTCATCTCTCCGTGGACCCAATCGGCCCGTACATCGATCATTGATTTGTTGAGGAAGTATAGAACAAAAAAGTTTCTTAGAATATGTCAATGTCAATTATGTGAACTTCAATTGCTTCTTTATTCTCTACGAAGAAGTCGTTTCTTAAATTCCAATTTATACCTAAAAGAGAACATTCAGTGGGCAGCCGTGACCTAAAAACTGAAGCTATCATCTTCATCTTTAATGAGCATAAGCCGCCCGTTGAGAAGCCAAGAAAGAATGGAGAATGGAGCTGCCTTCTAGAATTTTCTTCTACATTTTCTTCCGTTTTACGTGTTGACGTCTTGCATGACTTCACTTAAGATTCGCAAGGAGAAATCTAATATAGCTTTATAATCAAACGATTACAAATTTACAATTAAATAAATTGTACTGCTCGTTAAAAAATAAATTGTAGTGCTCCTTTATTTATTTAATATACATATCTAGTAGGTGAAGGATAACGCGTCAGAGCAGAGTAGATAGCAAATCACTCACTCCTACGTTAATCTATTATATTTGATTTGATCTAATTTTTATCATTCATTAGTTTATTTGATTTGTATCATATTTAATGTATCTTTTATAACATTTTGAATTTAGGGTTGAATTGTTTGATTATTTGAGTGTGACATTATTTATCTTCATAGGTCATATTGTCTTATTAATTTAAATGCATAAATTTATGATTTTCACATGTCTTTATTTTTTCTATCTTTTGATTGTATTAAACTCGATTCACTTTTATGCTTTTATATTATGAGTAAGGTTGCATTATCTATGGAGGGGCTATTCTATCTTTTATTTTTTATCCCTGTTTTATATATTTGATTAGTATAAGAATCATGTTACCCTAGATATCCTTATTTCATTTTCCCATTAGCTTCATGTTTATTTTGTTTTAGCTATGCTTTGAGACGGTTATGAGGTGCATCTAGCTTGACTTTACCTTGTTAGAAACCTTACATTATCGCTATTGATGTGTGGCAACATCTTTTCAATATATTGTTCCAAGTTTATGTGATATATTTCTTCTACATATCGTGATACACATGTGCCTACTCCTGTAAATTTACCCTCAAATACATGATGTGTCTTGTAGTGCTTATTCTTTACATCCCATTTGAGTTATATGGGTGCTCATATTACTCTTTTTCTAGTGATATATCCCATGATGAAGGAATGGAATATGATTTTAGTAATTTATCACTCTCATATTGATTTTAAGTGATGCTTCTTACCTCCTTAATCATTACATGATCTAACATTATTAATCTCGATGAATATTTGTTACATGAAGGCTAGGTAAGTGTGTAAAGATACAAAAAATGGCCAAAATAGACTTTAAAAATATTTTATTTTCCACTTAAACTAAGTACCATATTGAATGCATAAAATATTCATCTTATGTTATAACAAAAAAATTAAGTCTTGAAAAAAAATATGCTTAATTTATAAATAGAATGTGTTTCATAACACATTCACATTTAACAATGAGAGTTTATTTCATTTTGGTGTGCTTTGGACGATCAAACCATTAGAACCTTTAGGGTTAGATTGTCGTTGAATATCAAAGCCTAAAGATTGGACTTATATAAAGGACTCAAAAATTTATGTTTTGCACAAATGTCATTTATGCTCTTCCTTAATTGTACATATTTTTAGACAATATTTTTGCAGATAAACAAAACTATGATGTGAATCTCCATTTTAACTTTCTAACCATTATATTTTATAATATAAACAAATAAAAATTTTAATATTTAACAACTTTATGTAATTTCGTTATATTTCACAATACAATTTTTTTTTTCTATGTAATCTTTTGTCTTCATGAATCGAAAAGAAAAAATAAATTACATTCTCCCCTACAACAATTATTTCTATACACATTAAAAAGGATAAATATTAATTAATTTTTCAAGGATAGAATGATGATCATTATATTTTTAATAGTATGTTCACATGATAAAAGTAAAAAATATATTCATTAAAAGTGAGAAGAAAAATATCTCATTTAATAAATAATCTTAAATTTCCATCAAATGAATTCACAAAATAATTTTAAAAATATTAAAAATATGGGCAGTAAATCAAGCATGCTAAGTTCTTTTTAAGTAATTAAAATATAACCACTTTGTAGTCTCCATTTTTTACCTATTTGATCTTTCAACTTAGAAAATTATAATTGAAAAAGTAGATTTCAAAGATTAGTATTCTTGATCTTAGCACACTTTCAAATTTTAAGCATAATTATCTTGAATTACTCTTGAACTTTTAGGTTTGATTGGTTTTGGTCCCCATTTCCCTACAATCACTTGATTATGAGTGTTCTACATGTATAATTTTATTAGTTAAATCTATATTGCATTATAATAATATATATCACATAAAATGATTAAATAAGATTCAAAATTTTTTTGTAACACACTTAAACTAGTGAATTTTCTCATTCAATCCATTGATCATAGGAAATATCACATTTTTTAATTTAATAATACATTAATAGCACATAGATTGGTTAAATTAATGAAGCATTATCTCTAAATATTATAATGAGATATGACAACTTACAAATTATACACACCTTAGTTGAAAATGAGCCTACTTCGCAATTATGTACCTCAAACTATTTTAAGAAGTTGACCATCAACATGCCAATGTTATTGTTATCTAACTTTACTAAAAATAGGAATAGGCTTGTGTTGCTTAATTTGGATTTGAAACAATATTCAACTCATTCAAAGAAAAAAAATTACACAAAACATAAATAATAATAGACATAAAATAGAACATAAACTAAAAGAAAAACTTCATAAAATGTTTTGGTGTGGTAACTTTGCACATGAGTCTAGACACTTATACACCATAAAGGAGGTCTTGATCTTTATAGAAAATCTATTGTTATTCTTGAGTTAGAATAGTATTAAGATGGGTAACCTCTTGAGAAGCCTCATGTTTCATCATATGAACATAAACTATATACAATGAATTCTATGTAGATCATTCATGCTCATGAGACATGGGTTCTTATGAGCCACTAGTCATGAACTATAGATTAAAAAAGATTTTACCTTAAAAGCTATCTAGTTAAAACTTGATGAAACATTAATTAAATTGGCGAACTACTAAATATCACTTAAACATAAAATTACTCTATTTTATAATTGCATGGTAAAAATAAGGGTATACATTTTGTAAGCAACAAGTAAATGTATACACTTTATTTATCTAAGAATGAACTTCTTCAATATGTTGTAATTTGTAAAAATAAAGAGAAAGGCAAAAAAATATAAGTAGGAATTAATGTAAAAAAGAGACGGTTGTGAAGTAATGGTAGATAAGCAATAATTCTCTCAAACATGTGTTTTCAATCCTTAATACTACCAAATAGATTGAGAATGGATAACAATTAATTTAAATGATAACAAGAATGATTATGACAACATTGCATAATTCTATAACATTAAACATGATTTTTATTATAAATAATACTTTTCCATTCAAATAAAATTTATAATTATAAATAAAATATATAAATATAACTAATTATGAATAAATAAATATAATTCTTAAAATTCAAATAGTTATAATTTATAGAAAATATTTTTTATAATTTAAAATAACTATAAATGATAGAATATTTAAATCAAGGATTCAAAACTCAAATGAAATTGATCGATTTTCCATTTTAACTGGTTGGGGACACAAACTAAAGATATGTTGTGGTCTTCATGCAAATTCCCACTCGTCAGTCGTCCTGGTTTCAGAACATCTAGAAGCTTCCCGCTGGTCCCACCATCGGTTAGTTTTGTCGAATTAATCCGTCATTTCCCCTTAGTGGTAGTAGGTGACTGTTGGCTTTTTCTATAATCTATGGATTCCTCTGTTGCAATGAAACCATTATACTACACTAGAGATTGATTAGCCATTAAGTACTCAAAATAGAAATAAAGTAGCAGAATCTGTATTGTACGGATAGATTGAGATACAAATTCTTCATTCTAGAAGCAAAACATGTATTTGTCTTATATGTACGTGTTCCGTTTCTTTTTCTCTAGACTACCTATCTTCTCATCACTTCTCCTACGACTTGATAACCACCAATAATAGACTGATTGTATTTCAGTATGTACATCTCCCACGACTTCATAACAAACCAAGAGGACTGCTTTTATTTTGAATAAATACATCTAATCCTGTCCTGCTTCTCGAAGCTTAATCTTTTTAGAGGCACATGCCAATTCCCAAGAAGCTTCCGGAGAATCTGTCAATATAGGATAGTGAAAGTATCTTAAATAGTATTTTTAATTTTAAGTTTAAAATTTAACATTTTAAATAATATTATTAGTTGTAATTTTAAAATTATTAGTGTTGATAATGATATAAATAATTTATTGAAATGTATTCATTTGATCTAAAAAGTAATAAGTTATTTAATGTCAAATTAACACACCAACAAAGAATGATTTAATTCAAAATTATTCAGTTCAATCTTTTCAAGAGATTTTTCCAATACTTGAACCTAAAAATATATTGATGTGACATGATATTTGATGTTGTGCACCAAAAGCTTAGATTTAATAAAGGAAATTGCTAAATAGTTTGTTATTAAAAGTAGTCTCATTCAAAATATTCATGTAGTCTTTAAATTTGTACTCAGCCAAATATGTAGGTAGAATCTCCTAGATTGAATGTTGTGATATTAAACTCAATCTAGTGAATACCGTAATAACTCATGATTGTAATCTTGCTTTGTTTCAATATTTAAAAACATAAGTCATGATCTAATATATCATGAGATGTGTCCTTTTGCTATTGTAAACTTTGTAAATCTATTACAAGTCTCGAATAATGCAATTTAGTGTTAGCTACCAAGTCTAATAAGATTTAGAAACCAATTTATGCCTTTGCAACATTTGACCAAAATCTTATGAAAAGTGAATACAACATTGAAGGATCGTAGTACAACATATGTTTAAAGCTACAAGGTGAAATATACAATTGTGATGAAATGGAGTAGGATATCGATTGATTGACTAATGATTGAAAAACTACAAACAAACAAACTGAAAAAAATATCTTTTTAATTAATGAAGATTACTTTTACATCTTAATATGCTTCTATATCATTTATTCAACATAGTTGCATATTGAATTTCATCGTTTTATCCAACAAAAAAAAAATTGAAATTAATGAAAATAATCTTAAAACTCTATCAATATGAACTCAATAAATAGGACAAAATCTAGATCATAAAATCTCACAATTATATAAAATTATTGAATAACATTAAAATCTAAAAGATACACAATTTTATTTAAAAATTCTAAACACTAAATTAGTAAATAATTTAATATACCCTTACATTATCTATCTCCTTTAATACACCAAAAGCCATGTAACTTTATATTAAGAAAATAAGGGAAAAAAAGTTCCAACTTAAACTATTCTTAGATACCTTTGGATAAAATGGCATACATTGAGAAGAAAATTGAGATAAATGCAGAGAAAAAATATAACCATCTTTAGAAGAACATTCTAAATAAGCCCTTTCCATCGAATGAAAAAATTGGTCTTGTCAACATTAATTTGTTTTGATATGTTTTAGTACCTACTTAGTGAGTTGTTTGGTAAGTTGTAATTCTGCCCTGTCACAATTATTTTATTTTATTCAAAAAATAAAAGTGTAATTAGCCAATAGGATATTTAATGGATACTCTTCCATCCAAGGAGGCATGTATAGAGAAAATGGATGGGTTTCTCAGGGAAGTTGATGCCAATGTTGTTGCCAATGCAGTCATGGAACTGGAGGAGGAATGGGCAAGCATTTTGGGGCCATTTTTTAACCCTGCATGCTTCCTTTCCAATGTGGAAGTTTTAGACACAGAGGATGAGGCACAGGTTGCTGCGAGGGATTTGAGGAAGAAGTAGGAAAAATTTATGGGCAATGCTTGGGATGTATTCCGAGTAGGGGTCTCCTCAAGAGAATTGAGACCATTCTAAAAGATGATGCAAGAGGAGATGGGATGGTTGTCTGATAAAAACATCAAAAAGGTGGCTACATTGGGTGATCAAATTGCTACAATTCATAGGCTTGTGTAGTGGCATAGGTTGTGCTGGATGGTTTTTTTGGTTTTGTTTTTGTATTTATAGTTTGGGCCATATCCTGCTATAGGCCGGTGCATATCTAATTCAAATTTTATCAATATAGGGTGCTATCCCCATTATAGATAGCACTTACCTTAAAAAAAAAGTGTAATTAGCCAATAGGCTATTTAATGTGGGCATAGCCCACCGAGATTGTCTCACGCATCCCATAAAAAGCTCACGCCAAGGTTTCAACGAGAGTAAATTTTGGTGAGTGGTAAAATAATATTTTACACTCACGCGTTTGTACTTTCGAGGAAACTTGTCAACAACTGTAAAATGGAGGCAATATTTTATTGGGATTCGATAATTTTTTTATCGTGCACATTCAAGGAAAAATAATTTAATTCATTTTTATGTTATTCAAATTTCTCCTATAAAATCAAATCATGATTGATTGTAATTAGGTAAATATAATTAATCAAAATTAACATAAAAGAAAATTTACATTCATCGGGATTTTTCACATCTAGCATATAGAAATTAGATGGTCGACAGACAATGAGTGTTGGACACGACATCATGTTTACCCAAACATCGATCTCTAATACCACCACACACCTATTTACATGCTAAGTTAAACTTTATCGTGGCGTTAAATACTAGATGATAACTGAGTTAAACTTTTTCGTGGTGTTAAATAGTAGATGATAAAAAAAACCTAGCTGTGTGCCACCTCACCACTCTCCTTCTGCAAAACCTCATTTGTTTTCTGCCCACCACTCTCCTATTGCTTAAATACGTCTTCCTGAAGGAGAACAAACTCAGATGTGGAGATCGACAAATAGGTTGTCGTAAAAAATTAGCTAAGGTGAGTTTTTATTTTGTTAAATTTCATATTGATGGTTTAAAGATGTAAAAAATAGAGAGTGAGACCCACATTTGAATGATGAATTCAGGGCTCAGAATTATTCACAGCAGTGACTGACAGAGAAATAAAGAATTTACTCAGAAATCAAGTACTTATCATATCATTTATCACTGCCTCTTTGTTTTTTGTTTTTGATAAGGGTAAATGGGTTTTACAAGGACCCGAAACCTAAAGTTTTACAACGGTCGGTCAACAGCCAATCTGGCAAGAAACAATAGCAAAACAGGGGATCAACCCTAAATAGAAACAAAGACAAAAAAAATGCAGACAAACAAGCTAAAGCGAAAAAGATCTCAGTTGAGAGAGAGCACCAGATCCTTGTTCTTTTGGATGGAAATCCTGTTGATTTCCTCAAGTTCCTCCATGATGAATCTAGAGGTACCCTTGTTGTTGCTTCTACTCCAGGTTCTTGAACTGGGTCCAATGGTTTTGTTGTCTCCAGCTGCCACATCATCTCCTCCAAGAACTTTCACTGGGTCACTATGGAAGGGTCTGTAATCAGCAACCATCTCGTTAATCTTTTCAAGCCCCTCAATGTTGTTGTTCATGGCTTCTTTACTAATGTCGACTAGATTCTTGGGATTTTTCTTAATCTCAGCCATGGATTGTTCCACCTTATCAATCCTCTATTCAAGGTTACATTTCATGACCTCAACATTCTGGGAGAGTTTTTGAGTCATGATCATGACTTTTTTCTGGCTTGCTGGGTTCAGGGGAAGCAGTGAAAATGTTAATTATTTCTTTAACCCCCATCTTGAGGGTGTCAATTTTGCGCTCAACCCATTCCCAGCAGCGCTTCTGGCTTCCGATGGCTTCCATGAAAAGATTCATCAGACTACCATCTTTCCCCTGATTATCTTTCTGGACATTGATAGGGATGTCTAGTTTAATCCCTTGGTCCGTAATCTTCGGGCTGTGATCCTTCGCTGACAAATTTTTCTTTTTGGTGAGGGTTTCGGCCTTGGAGATCAACTTGTTGTTGGTTTTGTATTTACTAGCTTCCCATCTAGGGGGGTTCTTGTTGCTGAGCATCTCAGGAGTGACCATCTTTTCCTTTTCATCTACAGGTTCATATTCAGGGTCATCAATAGGAACCCCACTATCATCCAGGTCCATCTCCGAGTCAGAGACGTCTTGGACTTCTATCTGCAGACCAATCTCGACAAGCGGGGGCACAATTTCAAGAGATTTGGCTTGTTCCATGATGAGGACGATAATTCCCTCATGAAGAATAGGGTTGCTAGGGTTTTCCAGGTGATTTTCGAGGCTATTCTCAAGGGAGGAAGCAAGATAGTAGGGAACAGAGATAATTTTACCATGGCAAAAATGATTTAAAATAGTGAAATGGTAGGAGAAGAGGCTAGCATACCTGCCATCAAGGGTGATATATCTCATTATAAACTCAACCATATCTGCCCATGGGGCCATGAGGTCTTTTCTATTGTAGTCGTCATCGGCCATCTTGGTGACTCTGGAGTGCTCCTTATCTTTGTCAAAGAAGATCGACAAGTCTTCCTCCCCAATTTTTTTGTCTCTGTAAAACCTCCTTCCAGTTGTAGCCAGACCAGTGACCGCCGCCACCAGAGTTTCATTAATCTGATAATCAGAACCATAAGCCCTCAGACTCCCTTTTTCCATTTGTTAACAAAGGCCTCCATAATCAGAGGAGAGGGGCCATGACCCCTATCCAGGTAGGGGACAAGACCACCATCGACGACTTCCTGCCATACATCTTTATTCTTTTTCTACTTCCCACAAGTAGAGGGCTCTTGTCTATTCTTATCCCCTCACATTATGCTCCTAGACGCCAAATAATAGGAGATCACTATCACCAACCAGTCGCAAAAAATGAGCCATGCCCAAAGGATATCAAAACAGTAGCAGAAAAGCCACACAATTGGATAGGAAAACCAGTCACCGAGGAGGCTTCTGGAATTTTGATTAGGGAAAACCCGAAAGAGTCATTTCCCTATCAACTCAATCATGTCATGATGAGGAATCATTGATTAACATAGTAATCGTTATGTGCCAGATCGCATAGATTTTTGGGCAAATCATCCCTGCTACTCCACTAGTTGGTTGTCAGGTATTCCACCACCAGACTGGCCAGTAGATCCACCACCTTATTGCCTTCATGATATATGTGTGATATTTTGAAATCTGTCAGATCATTAATTATATTTCGGCAATCCTTGATCAGGCTAGCAATTGTCCAGCTAGGATCCATGCGACCACTAAAAAAGTTGACAGTGTTTAGCAAGTTGGACTCTAGCCACACTTTAGTAAACCCCTCTCTTTTAGCCATGTGTAGCTCGATGACGGCAACACTGGCTTCCGCATAATGGTTAGTCTTGGTGCCCAGGGGGAGCACCACCACGGAAACCAGTAGACCAGAGTGATTCCTAGCCACTCCCTCGCACCCGCCCGGCCTAGGATTTTCTTTAACCACCCCATCCACTTTGATTTTGATTCAGCCCAAAGGGGGAGGATTCCAAACAACATTTTATCTGCACTACTTTGTTTTGTGGATAGGGTTGGCAATGTCCCAATCAATTTGCCACCGATTGATAGTATCCCAATCCTCCTGGAGGGTAGGAATGGGGGAGTCGTACTTTCTACTAGGGCATGCGTGGAGAAAGTTCTCTTTGATAGCATTGTGTATTCTAACAGCCACAACAAAAGGAGGAGAATCCAAGTCCCTAAAGACTCTATTATTTCTTTCTTTTCAGATGCCCCAGGCAATATGAGAAAGAGAATGATTCCAAAGAACACTTAAGGCTTGATTATCAGAAGGGCATTTCCATTCAAATCACATTTGCTGAGTAGAAGAAGGGAAGACCCAGAAAATGTTCCAAATATTGAGGAAGTGGTTCTAGATATCTTTGGTATAGGCGCAATGTAGCAGAAGATGACCAGCATTTTCCTCCGCCTCTTTATAGCGAAAACATCTATTACAGAGAGGAATACCTCTTCTTCAAAGATTATCGATGGTAGAGATCTTGCCCTGCATAAACAACCAAAAGAAGATGTTAATTTTAGGAATTAGGAGATTGTTCTAGATACCTGCCCAATAGGGGGGGAGAAGGATCTAGAGATGAACTTATAGGCATCAGCACCTTTGAACTTCCCAAAAGAGGAGGAGTTCTAGAACACTTCATCCTCCCCTTGAGAGTGGAGGATGTGGATGCAATTCAACCAAGGTTGCATAGGTCTCAGATCATTATCAACAGAAGAGAGGTCCAACCATTCTCCATTTCTAATGTAATCAGCCACCTAGGCGCCAATTTTTTTGAGGCATAATTCTTTGTAGGGGGAGCCCAAACAGAGCCCGATAGGGGGCCCTCACCGATCCACCAGTCATCTCAAAACCTAATTCTGGTACCATTACCAAACATCCATCTGCAACCATGCAAAATAACTTTGGAGGAGCCAAAGAAATTGCTCCAAAAATCAGAAATTGCATTGGGGAGCTCATAAGTTTCCAGAGTGTTTTGGATATCATGGATGTGATACTTAAGTTTGAATATATTAGTCCATTCATTAGTCTCCTTAAGAAATCTCCATAGCTTCTTGGACATCAGAGTTTTATTGAAGTCTCTCAAATTTCGAATATCCAGGCCTCCCATGAGTTTGGGCAAGTAGACTTGATTCTAGGCCACAAGGTGTAATTTATTTTTGGATTCAGTTCCAGTCCATAATTTTTTTTTTGAATTCTTTCCAATTTATCCACAATTTTGGCTAGGATTTTGAAAAGACTCATAGCATAAACTAGAAGGCTCTGAAGAGAGGCTTTGAGCAATTGGAGCTTGCCCACTTGGCTTAGTAAGGCGCCTTTCCATCCAGCCAGTTTGTTCTGGAATTGTTCTATAAGATTTTCCCAAAAGGAGTCAGAAGCTAGTCCTTGGCAGAGAGGAAGGCCCAGATAGGAATTAGGCAAAGTTCTAATTTTCCATCCAATAATCGAGGCAATTTTATCTTACTTGTGCTCGGGGGTGTTAAAGAAGAAGATGGAGCTTTTAGCCAGGCCAATTTTTTGCCACGAACCATGTTCATAAATATTCAGAGTCATTTTTAAATTCTTGGCCTCTTTGATCGAACCTTCCTCCATCAAGAGAGTGTCGTCCACAAATTGCTGATGAGAGCAAGTGGGGGCCTGAGAGGAGGGCCGAAGTCCCATAATATTTCCCTTTCTGACTTCCCTCTGAATTATTCTGCTAAGAGCCTCACTCATCAGAATGAAAAGGAATGGGGATAGAGGATCACCTTGACGAATGCCCCTAAACCCAGAGAAAAAACCGGAGGTAGATCGATTAATCAACATAGAGAATGTATGGGTGGAAACACATTGCTCAATAATCTGGATGAAGTTATCTCTGAATCCAAAGGCCCTAGGATTTTGAGAAGGAAACACCAATTAACTCTATCAAAAGCTTTCACCAGGTCAAGTTTCAAGAGAAATCCTGGTTTTTTGTTAATAGAAACAGAGTGGATGTTCTCATGAACCACAATAGCAGAATCCAGGATCTGCCTTCTGGGAACAAACCCATTTTGATGCTTAGAGATTAAAGAGGGAATGAAAAGCTTAAGAATGTGCACAAGAATCTTGGTGAAATATTTATAAATAGAATTGCAAAGGATAATAGGTCTAAAATCCTGAAAAGAGCAAGAGTCAAGTTTCTTTGGGATGAGAACCAGGAAGGTGGCATTCAGCTCCTTCAGGAGGGAGCAGGATCCAAAAAATTATTGAGCAGTAGTGACCACATTAGTGCAGATAATATGCCAAAAATTTTGAAAGAAAAAAAGAGGGAAGCCATTAGGTCCAGGGACCTTGTTAGCTTCAAAAGAGAAAACATCATGGCGAACTTCTTCTGGGGAGGGGATTCTAGTAAGCTCCAAGTTCATGTCCCTAGAGATGGAGGGAATTTCCTGCAAGATTTCAAACTGAGTTGAAGAATCCAGGGGATCGTCAACAGAGAGGAGATTGGAGAAAAAATTGATGGCTTCCTGACAGATCTCATCATGCTTGTCAACGCGTCTCTACCCAATCTGAATTTTGTTTATTCTGTCGGTAGCCTTGTGTTTAAGAGTCATCATATGAAATAACTTAGTGTTTTTGTCATCTCTTTTGAGCCATAAGGCTCTAGATCTCTACTTCCAATATTCTTCTTCTTTAGAGATAATGTCATGCAATTTGGTCAAAATATCAATTTCTTTATTCGAGACATCAATATCAAACCCGTAAGCTTGGATATGCTTTTGAACCTCCGCAAGTTCCATTTTGAGCTTCTCTTTAGCTTTGAAGATGTTGCCAAAAGTGGATTTATTCCAGCGTTGGATATTAGACTTAACATTGGAGAGCTTCTTGACTATTCAAAACATAGTTGTTCGCTAGATATTAATACTCCACCACTCCAAAACTTTATCTTGGATTTCCAGGGCCATGAACCACATTTTCTCAAATCTGAAGGGGTACACCTTTCTGCCAGACAATGGAGATACTGAGAGGCAGATGGGGAAGTGATCAGATCCCACACGGACTAAGTCATTGAGTCTGCAAGATGCCAGCCAGAGCCAATCTGGAGAAATAAGGCCCCTGTCAAGCTTGACCTGAATGAGATCCTCCCCACTGCATTTATTGGACTAGGTGAATTTAGCCCCAATGAGATCAAGATCTAAAAGGCTCAAAGAGTTGATCATGTCAGCCAAGTCTTATCTACTATCAATAGAAATTGGCAAACCACCAGATTTTTCCAAATTAGAAAGAGGGGTATTGAAATCACCTAGAAGGATCCATTTCTCATTAGGGAAGAGAGATCGAGAAAGGCAAATGGAATACCATAGATATTTCCTAGCTGATCTCCCATTAGGAGCATAGATGTTGGAAATGATCCAGGAGGATCCATCTTTAAGATTAAAGAATGTAGCTGCAATGTGATTGGGAGAAGAGAGGACCGGCTTACCATAAAGCAGTCTAGGATTCCAAAGGGTGGCGATACCACCAGAAGCACCGTCAACTTCCACACAGTGAACATCACAATCTCCAAAAATTGCCAATTTGAGTTTTTCCACTTTACTACCAGGCATTTTCGTTTCTTGGACAAGAAAAATATCGGGCTTTTGATCTCTGACCAAATTAGAAAGAAGGTCATGCTTATGGGGGTGATTTAATCCCCTTATGTTCCAAGATATTACCTTCATTTAGCATGAGCGTGGGATCCCATTCCCATTTCTGGTAAAGTTCTCTAGGCTCCATCAGCAATGGCAACCCGACTCTGTCTTTCTCTACTAACTACATTAGAAGGTCTCCCCACCCCCCTTGAATCTGATCCACAATCCGCTCTTTGTCTGTTTCTGGTCAGGACCTGGGCCCAGGAGACGGGGTGATTTGGCCAATAGGGGAGTTCCTTATTCTGATTTTGGGCTTGACGTCAATAAGAGGAGTGGGGTCCTTAGGAGGAGGATCTTGCAAGGGGTCAATCTAGGCATTCAACTCAAAATATTTATCCATAACAACAATCAACTGAATGGGAATATCTTGCGCAAAACCAGGAGAGGCTGGGGAAACCCCATGAGAGGAAGAGGGAGCCCCAAAAATATCCCTAGGGTCCAATTTGGCTAGGTCAAGGTCAACGGGAAAGACTAACTCAGGACAAGAGACAACCAGAACCGAGTCCAAAATAATCAAGGGAGGCATAGCAGCCAGGGCATCCACCTTTTCTAGGGGAGGCTAATTCCTTTTTCTCCATTCCTTCTTAGGCTTAGATGGGCACTATTTATCCTAGTGACCAACTTTTTTGCAGTGGAAACATGCAAAGGGAACGGATTCATATTCTACTTTTAGTACCCATCTACCGAGCTTAGAGAAGAGATCTACCTCAGAAGATAGGTTAGAGGATTGTTTGACGCTAACACAAAGTCTAGCATAGACTAGTCGTCTATTGGTAGTAGTCATTGGATCGACAGAAATCAGATCCCCGAAGCAAGCAGCAATACCTGCAAAAATTTCTTCTCCCCATAATTCCATGGGTAAACCTGGCAGTCTGACCTGGATAGGGGCTTCACTGCATTCCCAGACTTTGGGATTGAACCCTAGTTCCCATTTTTTGAGGGCCAACAAATATTTTTCCTAGCATCCAGGGACCTCTCGCCAGAACAAATCAAAAATCTTCTTCACAAGAGAAAGAAAAAGAGAAGAAGCCACCAACCATAGCCACAACATTAGTTTGACCTTTACCTTTCCATTTCCTCTCCACCTAGGAGCAGACAGCCTCAATATTAGGATGAGGGCATATAAATTTTCCAACCAATACCATATGCATATGAGCAATATTTTGATCAATACTATCTAGAATGGAGATGGAGCAAGCACCAGAGTCTTGGTCAACCTTTATTGCGGTACCGACGAAATGGCCTTGCCTTTAAGTTTTGAGGAAAAAAGAGAGGCCCATTTCTTGTTACATTCCACAGAGGGAATCTTATTATTGGGGCCCTCAACCTCCCCAGTTTTGTCGGAGGTGACAAAAAAACCATTGGCAGTATTGGTACCACCATCCTAGGTATCATTTGTGGCCCCATCCGAAGGGTCTGGGGGGCGATCACCTCTTTCCTCTTTGTTTTTTGTTATATTATTTGTGAAAAAGCAATACAATCAACCTTCCATTATTTTGGTTTCATTGAAAAAAAGGGTCAGGACAAAATATTTGTAATCACAAATTTTAAGCTCTTTTCTTTAAAATGTCATTGTTGCGTAGAGATGGTGATTTGTTTCTTTAATAAGCTTGCAATTACAAAAAAAAATTACCAGTTGTTAACAAGTGTACAAAGAAAATGTTGTTATCAAATAAGAGATAAAAATGATGGCTGGAAGGAAGCTCTTATAAAGCGAAAGATGTTGGGCACATTGTAGCTTACAGTGTACCAAGATACAAAAGTACTAAATATAAATAATATAAACTTTAGAAACAAGAGAACCCAACATCATACATTGAAATAAAAACATTGTTGAAATACAAACATTTTCAGAAGGTCTTCTGGGCAAAAACTTCTACGAGGGAAAGATTCATTGTATAAACAAAAAAAGGGGGTTTGACAAAAATATTACCTCAAGAAAATACAATTGAGCAAAGCATAAAACAAAAACCATTGGCCAACGATCTGTAAACAACTATATGTAATTGCTAGTACCTTAGGCGCTATTCCATATATTTAACATTATGAAGTGTAGCATTTTATAAATTGAATCAGTGGGATAAAGATACATCACATCTTTATCTGATGTACCCTATGAAAATAAAATTTAGAAAATTGTAAAATAGTGAAGTTTTAGAAAAATATAAAAAAAAAATTCCTTCTTATTTATGTAATCATCTAAAACAAATCTTCCAATCCTTCAATAACTGAATAGAAGAGACTTGGGTTTACTTGACGGAGCTCGTGTGAAAAAATTAATTCTTAAAAATGAAAGCTATTTATTATTTTGTTTGTTCTGTGTTTATCTGTTGTCAATCATCTGCTGGTGTAGTCACATAAATCTATCCATTTAATTAAACGAATATTTACTATTTATTTGATTATTAAATCCACTAGCCAATAGTTAATTAAATTAAAATTTAATTAATTCATCCTCAACCATTCTCCTATTAATTAAATAAATTATTTAATTTATTTCAATTAATTCATTAAACCAAATTCATAATCAATTAAATGAATAAATCGTATTTATTTAATTTCAACCCCTTTCCTCTTTTAAATAAAAAAAATAAAACATTTATTTAAATCATTAAACTTCCCCCCACTTGCATTCTCCTACAAATGCAAGTTGCAACCATAATTGAAATAAATTAATTTTATTTTAATTTAAATCCTATTTTCCCTCACCTACCAAACCCATTTGCAATCCTAAATCCCCTTCTAGACCCTTCTAACCACTTTCTAATCATTCCTAATTAGCCTAATCCATCTCCTAAATATTATCACATTCCTAAGCAACTTGAAGTCACTTCTCAAAGCCTTCAAAGTCTTTGAAAAGCATTTAATCCTTTATGTGTTCAACAAGCTAACCCTTAAAGTCTTCCAAACCACTAATGGCTCTTACATGATCATTAATGGCTCTTACATGACCATTAATGGCCCTTACATAACCATTTATGGTTAACTCAACTCACCCACATGGTTAGAGACTTTCCCTCTAACTCAACCTCCATTTGACTCATAGGTCTCTTCAAACATTTATTGCTTTGACCATAGTTATCCTCACTAACCCTTGCACAAGATTTTATCCATTGGATAAAGACATTATTTATTGGATAATGGCTTTATTCTTTCAACTCAACATTAACCTTACCTCCCAAGTTAACCCTCCAGTCATGTCAAGCATTTAATGCTTACTCCCTCTCCTCTCAACCCATCTCTTGTTGACATTTGTCATCCTAGGGTTGGATTGAAAGCCCTCACATGGATCATAAACCCATCAATCCTAACCCTTGTTGAGATTACTCAATCTCAACCATCCATTGCTCTATTTTACCTATAAATTATAATGAAATTTAGAGAGCATTTAGCATAATCATCTACATTTGTCTTTTTGGGCTAAAATTAACATTAGATAATTAGATAATATCTTATTTTATCTTGTTCACATTTGCATTCTCATAAGCTTGCATTCTACAATCTTGAACCTCCATAGGACATCCAGAATAGTGCAAAAATTTATTGAGAGATACACTCATTTGGGAACTTGGAGAGGAGAGGAACAAGGGAGGAGAAGCTACAAGCATGGCGAAGGGCATTTGGAGATGCCTTATTGCATTTCTTATCTTGGTTAAGCCTTCTATCTTATGTTTAGTGTCTCTCTTAATATGCTTGCTTAGGATAGTATTTGATTTGTAATTTCTAACATTAACACTTGGTTTGTTGATTGTGTGTTTGTGTTTGCCTTGACAATATCCTAGCCATCCTTTTTGTAGAGCATCAGCTAGTTTTGTTCAAAGTATTATTTGAACCGTGCAATTTGAAGGCTTGTCTACACCTCCTTAATCGTTGCTGGTAAATCTATCATGCCTGGCATTTTTGAATATTTACGAGTAATCTGAAAGCTTCATTTTTCCAAACCTCATATTAGTTATGTGTAATATCAAAAATCGATGGCCTTCATGTTTTAGAGAAGAGATAGTTTACTTAACTTGTTAAAAATAATCAACTCTGTGAAAAAAAACCTTATATTAGTTGTTTTGTAAACACTCTCAAAGCCAAAAAAATTCACATTGGACAAGAGTTCTAGCAATAAATTGATTAATGTTTCTGTAAATCTGGCCAATCTTAGAGCTAGCAATTTGGCCATCCTACGTTGATATCGCAAAGCTCTGTCAAAGCGTCCATCATTTTTTCAAAAAATATACCAGTTGCATTCATTCGCTATGTTCATGAATAGATTCTATATGGAGTTTGTTTTGTATTGTAGGTTTTTTCTGAAAGAGAGCTTGAAATTTGATACTTGAATCTTCAATCTATGTTTTTTTAGTTATCTCCTGCACTCGTATATCTATTCCAAATGCTTTACAACTATATTTTGATTACATGTTTTCAGGAGTCAAGAACCACAAGTCCCCTTTAAACTCCATTTTAGGGGCCATTTTTTGAAATTATTGATGCCCTTCCCATCTGTTTACGAATTTTTTTGCTGCAACCCATTTAAAAAATGATAAGGGAAACTTTTTACATATTTTACAAAAGTTGCGATGTCTTTTTGCCTAAGAGTATTATTTTTTATTTTTTATTTTTAAGATTTAAATGCTAATTTTTTATGGTTTTGTTCTTTTTTTTACAGTAATGTATTAATAGTTAAATAACTTTTTAAAAAATTTAATATAAAATAATTTTTTTTTCTCGATATATAAAATAATATTATTAATAATAATAAAAAATAATTTAAATTTTTAAAACAAAATTTATTATAATAAAAACAATTATATTTTTAAAAATAAATTTTTAGATAATTGATACTTATTTTAAGTGATTAATTTTGTAATTATTAATTTTAAAATATTACGAATTGATTTTAATTTTGAAAAATATTTGTAAGGATAATATAATTCTTAAAAATAAAATTTATAATTACAAGTAATAATTAATTATTAACTAAAAAACCAAATATACATAAAAATTCTAACTATTTATTATTGATTGCTAATTATTTATATAAAACAAGTTTATTAATACTTATATCATATTCATGTGTACTAAATGTTATTTGAAAATTGCAATTTGAAATTTAAAATTTTTAGCCATTTATTAGTGTACAAATCATGTTCTTAAATTTTTTTATTTCTTTTTTAATTTAACCAATATTTTCACTCAATAATTTATCTTTATTATTATTATTCAATAATCAAAATTCTTAAAAATATATATATACCAATATTTTCACTCAATAATATATCTTGATTATTGTTACTCAATAATCAAAATTCTTAAAAATATATATCATAACAATAAATAGAGAATGTGAATTTTAGTGATCAGTGTAACTAAAGAATATATTATAATCATTATTGATTATATTGCAAATTCTTATCTATGTATTTTTATCTGCATTTATTTTATCTATCAGCTATTAATATATTTTTTGGGGAGAGATCAATACTATTTTTTAAATGTTAGATAGTTAAACTAATATTTATTTATTTTTAACCACAATTCCTACCTTGGAACTACCACAAGAAATAAAGAAATAATAGAATAGAATTTAGGGCAAGATTAATGATTTTCAAGGTTGAATAAAGACCCTCATATTTAAAAGTTAGTTAAAATTCATTTAGGTGTGGCAGCGATATAAAACCTTAATTTTAATTTTTTCAGGGTTTCGTATTTTTATTTAAGCTATTTTCATTAGTTTTTTTATTGTAATGTTTCATTTTTTTATTCTATATGTTTCATTTCTTTATTCTAATGTTTTAGAAACCAAAAAGTATATTAAAATAAAGTTAGGAGTAAGACTGAATAGCATTTGAATTAAAAATAAATTAAATAATGGCTTTTAAATAATATATTATTATTTTTGTGGCATTGGAAATATATATTTGTAGCCTTTTAGCTAATTAAAATTTGAGGGATGAAAAAAAATTAAGAAGGATAGAATTTATGTAGCTTTAGAAATTTTGCACCATAGGTGCACATCTATGCATACCATACACCACTTTACGATAACAGCTAATGGTTTCTATATAATATAATTTTACTACGTGTTAACAAATCATGGCACGATTAAATGAAGCTATTGATGTAATCATGATTTCAAGTGATTTACCTGATCATCAACTATCACTCTCGAGACCAGAAGATGCTAATGATTTAGGATATGACTCAAACTTCATTGATTGGAATGAAAGTGATATTGAGATGCTTGCAAAGAACATTACCGCAAGTTGCCACAAAACTATCAAAGATCTAAGGCGAACATGTGACCAGGTACACAACCTTTAAAATTAGGAGATTGAATTGGTTGAGGGTGTTATGCAAACTCTTAAAACAACCTACAACATACTTCAGACCTACTACAAATCGATCTAAGAAATGCGATATAGAGAGTTTCATGGAATAAATGATTTAACAACAGCAAAGCATAACTTCCATGAATTTGTTAGTCATGTATGGCCCCTTGAATAGTATGGTAATTGGAAAATAGAAGTTTTTTGTTGTACCTATTGATTTTGAATATGTGTAACATATGTAACCTTTGGGAAAAATTGTGAACGACTACAATGTACAATAAAGTTTCCCTTTGCAACAACATAACTACAATGTTAGTTTTCTTCCTTACGTGAATAGTGCTAAGGCATTTAAAATATTAAAGATAAACTTCAAGATTTACAATTCAACTAACTCTTATGGGATAAATGATTTAACAACACCAAAGCATAACTTCCATGAATTTGTTACTCATGTATGGCCCCCTGAATAGTATGGTAGTTAGGAAATGGAATTTTTTTGTTGTACCTATTGATTTTGAATGTGTAACATATGTAACTATATACACCTAAAAATGGTCTGAAGATAATTAATTAAATAAGAAATAATTTAATTAATCTCCCTTCCCAATTTAATTGAATTCACTAAGCAATTTGATTAAATTCCCACTTTCATCTACTTATTAATAAATCTAAGGATTTATTTAATAGGTTCATTTCATAATCCACTTTGATTAATTAATTTAAATTAATTAATTTCCCCCCCATCTTCAATTAATTCTTCTAATCTTCTAAATAATTAAAACAAATCAATTTATGAGTTCTTGAGAATTAATTAGTCTTATTTGAATTTTTAAATTCAAATTACCCACATGCCTCCTAACTTCTAACCACCTAACCTAACCCCTTCTAAACCTAACCCCTTCCATCTAACCCTGGGTTTAATTAAACCTACCTTAGCTTGCACATCCTAACTTCCTTATCCTAACCTCCTATGGTGTGGATACTCTCCCCTTGAGACACATGGAATTATTGGGCCACATGTCCCCTTTCTTTAGACACTTGCTCTCTCATGAACAAAGCCTCTTGACACTTGTCACCATAGAGATGACAAATGTTCCCTTTCATCCAACCTCTCTAGAAGCTTCTTGACACTTGTCACCATAGAGATGGCAAATGTTCCCTTTCATTCAACCTCTTTTCCAACTTCCAATTTCATCATTGATATCTTCAAACTCAATCTTGACCATTGAGTCATGCCACCTCACCCCTAGCCTTGGAAATCCTATAACTAGACCCCATTTTGGAGCAATAAGGATCCCATCTCATTTGCATTTCAGGAATTGTTACTATAGGCACATTGATCTTAGCATATCATTTGAGCATTGTTATTGCATCCTTAGATCTAGCTTATTTTCTAGCATAATTGTTGAATCATGTAGCTTAATCATTCTCTTTTCTAACTTAAATGCATCATTATCATCTTAAATCATCCATCTAGATGTACTAAAGTCACTGGAATTTTCTTATACAGATCTGAGAGCGAATCTACATTCGCATTTATTAGGAGGAAATAGATCAATTAGCCATGGTTTTATCTTTCTTTGTTTTAAATTTGCTAACCATGGTTGTAATGATCTATTGAGTGTTTTATGTTGCAGCTGCAGGTATACACTTCATATGCATGACATTTTGGCACCCACCATGGGGCCGGAATTATCATTTTTGGCCTCTCAAGCTTCATCAACCTTCATTTATAATCGGGCTAGAATCAGAATTTCGTATGAGCTCCTTTGCTAGCTCCTACGAACTTCTTTGTGATTTTGGACGATAGTCATTCTTTACTCGTATTAGCTCATTTCTGTGTCATAAGAACCTGTTTTTACTTTCTCACGAGATCTAAAGTTTTGTCGTGCGAGCTGGTAAATCATGTCGTACGAATTTCTACTTTTGTTTTCTTTAAATAGACAACATGTTAGGGTTTGCAGGTTTTAATCCAATCATTATTAATGCTAACCCTGGTTTTTTTATGAGTTTTGTGGCAGCCTAACTAGTTTTGCAGGATGATTGTCAAAGATATGCTAGCCAAAGACTTATTTCAACCAAACACATCATGATTACTAATGGATCTTTTTTGTAGGTTGCCTAAGAATAATTCAACAAAACTTTGTGTATTTCTTAAATTTTTCTAGGCACACTTGTCTTTTCCTAAAGCAACGAATAATCATGTATTTCGTGTTTTTTATGATAGGCAAGTATGCTCTCACCTTTCTTAGGTGATCAGAAAGCTAGACTCATCTTTTACTTTCATTAGTGCATATCTTTAGCGGGCCTGTCCTCCCGAGGAGCTAATAACTCTTAGCCATTAAGGCCAGTGAGAGGGGAACGACCTAAGTGGGAATGGCTAATGCCAAGTAATCCAACCCATTAGCATTTGGATTGGGATAATACAACGTTGAGAATCTATTGCGTGAGACTCAACGACTGTATTCTGATTAGCTATTGGGTGTTTACCTAAGTTTAAAAGAAAAGGTTTTCTCTCCTCAGCCAACTTCCTTAGGGTTTAGCATGCTTGAGGTCACTTAACATATCATGTGTTTGCTGTGTATTCATCCCTAAATTGAAAAATCAAACATCTAAAACTAAAAAACATAAGCGAAAAATCAGACTTTAGTGATCAAAATTCCACCAAACAAACACATTTTTCTTTGTCCTATTATCTGTCGCACGAAACATTTATCTTGTCGTATGGTTCAAAAAAATTTGTCATACAGACTGGTCATTTGTCGTATGAGATCAATCTTTAATCATATGGTTCAGAAAAATTTGTCTTACGAGCTTGTTCTTTTTCATATGAAAATCCTAGTTTGTCGTATGGCCTTGTATCTTTTGTCATCTGGGGTTGTAGAGTGTGTCGTATGAGTCTTTATTTCTACCAGACCAGAGTTGTGTCTTGCATGACTTTTTCAGGTCTGTCATTTTTGCTTGATGAATTTGCAGTAATCATAAACGCTTATTCTCTATCATTATGTGCTTGGATTGTCTCCTTGGTTCACTTGGTCAAGTTATCTTCCATCGAAATAAAACTTTAGAACATAAACACTTCAAGATTTTCAAGTGCTCACCCTCAACAAGTTCAAGATCTAAGCATCTCAAATTGCATTATCACCCTATTTGATAAACTGATCACTCAAACATAGTTTCTCATCAGAATCTATCATCCTTTATCATGAAACTGAAATTTTTGGTCAAGATAATCTCATCCCACATCGTAGGATATATCATTCCTACTGGACTTGGTTTTTATCAAATCATCATCACTGCACTCCAAAACCAAAGATCGAAAAACTTGCAAACCTTTAAACACTTGAACCATCTTTTCGTGTCATATCACACTATCACATTCACCTTGACAGTTGATCACTTATCGAAGCAACTTTTGGACAATCGAATTCTAGCACAACATCTAACACATGTGTATGCTCGTTCTAACTAGAGCTCAGAGATGAAAAATTGCAGAGACGAAAATCGAAACATTGGAAATAACTGAAGAGAATATAATCATGGAACATGAAGATGAAATACAAGTTGAAGAAGAAATAATAGAACAAAATATCAGAGACATCAAAAAAGATCCTCAATTCCATAAATTTATGCAAAAATTATTGGAAGGGGAAAAAAAAAATATTTCCTAATATTAGCAAAATCTGGTGCTACACTTCGCCCAGATTTTGATGTGAATAAATTGACACAAAAGAAAAGTGATCCCCCCCCTAATAACAAACAATATGAGGATATTTTTGGTCTCAACATGAATAACACATCAATTTCTAGTAACACCAGAACCAATGTAGAAACTTACATACCCAAAAGAGATGAAGTGGAAATTTTGAATAACATTCAATCCAATGAAGATACAAGAAGGACTAGATATGAAACAAGAAGAGATCCAGATCCTCCTAGAATTCAAAATCATGGTCATGCAAGAACAAATCATGTTGATAACCCTATCACAACTCTCACACAACAACTTTAAACACTGCAAATACAAATTCAAGATATGCAGAGGGGAAATGTTAGAAGATACTCACTTCAAGAAATTTGTCCTTATCCATTCGACAGAAATATAAACATGATACCATTTCCTAAAGGTTTTGAAACTCCTAGATATGAAAAATATGATGGAAGCACTGACCCTCAAGATCATATACGATAATTTTGCACAATGAGTATGGAATTTGCACATGAGGATACCTATTTGATGAGATTATTTCTGAAAAGCTTAACTGGACTAGCTATGGAATGGTTCTCCAAACTTCCACCTCGAATAAGATCATTCTCAGAGTTGGTGGATAAGTTTGTTTTGCAATACTCTTACAACATACAACATGAAATAACAATGCTACACCTATGTAATGCCAAACAAAAGGTTGGAGAACCTTTCATGAATTTTTTACAATGATGGAGACGTTTAGCTTCACGGTATCCTTGTACAGTGCCAGAGTACGAAAAAATGGACATATTCATCGACAACTTAAATGATCAAATAAGTTATTATTTAAAAATGCAAGGAAATCAAAATTTCGGGAAAATGATTGATAATGGAATCAGAATGGAGGAAGTCATGATAAAGAAAGGTGAGTTGAAAATATACAAAGAAGGAGTCCATCCTCCTAACAACAACAATAACAAAAATCACAATGACAAGCCAAAGTTTTGGAATAGAAATCGAAATGTCGTCAACGATGGAATATTGGATAACAACAATGTGAAACCAAAGCAACCGGTTTTTAATTTATCCACTCACTCAGTAGTGACTCAACAAAACAACCATTACCAAAAAGCAACTATCAAAAATTTCTTTCGAAGGCAATTTACAAACATTGGTGAACCCCTTGGATCATCACTAAAGACGCTTCTTGAAAACAAATTGATCAATTTACCGGAAGAAAGAAACTACAAACCTCAAATAAAACCACCTTGGTGGAATGATAACCATTATTGTGATTTTCATCAAAACAAGGGACATCACACAGATAGTTGTTAGAAGTTGAAACATGTCATCCAAGATTTGATTGATAATGGAGTAATAACTGTGGATGGACATACAACAAATGAATCTCATACAGCTTTTAAAACTCTGCTTCCAAACTATGAGAAAGGTGAATCATCAACAATAAATAATGGCAAGGGTAAAGCGAAGGTAAACTACGCTCATACATATGATAATGTGGTAAATGTGATTGTAGTTAAAGAAAAGTAAAATCAAGAATGTGCTCATGCTATCACACAAAGCAAAGCCAAAGTAGTTTTACTGGGTCCTATGACAAACACATCATCCACTACCAAACAATACAACCTAGTGGATCAATTGCAGAAAACACCCGCACAAATAACCATGTTAGAACTGTTAAAGCTTTCACCTGCACACAAAGAAATTCTTGAACGAGCATTAGCAGATACAATAGTTTATAAAGATCTTGATAGCGACCAATTCCAAACCATGGTGGGACACCTCACAACCCCTTGTTGCTTATCATTCACTGAAGAAGATGACATGTCCCTACAACATCCCCATAATGATCCCTTGCATATCGAAGATGTCATTCATAAGATGCGAGTTAAACGTGTCCTAATAGATGGTGATCCTAGGAAAAAGATCACCATTAAAGCCTATGATGAAGAAGAAAGTTCCTCTAAAGGAATTGTGATGTTACCCATCAGAGTGGGACCTTTATAGAAAGACACAGCATGCCAAGTTCTAGACTTAGATTTATCATATAACATACTCTTGGGAAGACCCTGTATACATGACATACAAGCTCTTCCATCAACATATCTGTATATCTTAATACAATCGAACCTGTAAAAACTCTCACTAGGAATTTCAGCAATGCATCTTCCCGTCAAGTGGATGCCGAATCTCCTAGTGGCAAAAGTGAAAATACAGAAAAGAATATCAAGTCTAATGCTAAAAAACCATTTCTTGGCAGCATTAGATTAGAAAAAAGTAAAAAGAAAGGATGCATCTAACAGTGAAAACCTCCTCGAGGTGCCAAAAGATGGGATATTTGACACTTTACCTAAGCACTATCAAGATAGGTCATCAATTTTAGAGGCAGTTAACATAGGCACAACAAAGCAACCAAAGATGCTTCATCCAATGACTTCTCTATCAGAAAACGAAATGCAACAATATGTAGAATTCTTCTAAAGATGGCAAATCAATTTCACCTGGTCATATGCAGAAATGCTAGGGTTGGATCCAGAGCTTATTATGCATCACTTAAATGTCAATCCAGGAGCCAAACCAGTCAAACAAAAGTTAAGGAAAATGCATCCACATATCGCTATTCTAGTAAAAGAAGAACTAAAGAAATTACTAGATGTAGGATTCATCAGACCTGTAGCATTTCCTCAATGGGTATCCAACATCGTTCATGTTTCAAAACCAGATAAAAGCATCAGAATATGCATAGACTTCGGAGATCTTAATAATGTATGTCCAAAGGATGACTTTCCTTTGCCTAACATCGACATCATTGTAGATTTAATTGTCGGACACTCCATGTTTTCTTTAATGGATGGTTTCTCTGGATACAATCAGATCAAAATAGCACCCGAAGATGAAGAAAAGATAGCTTTCACATATCCGTGGGGTACTTTCTGCTGGAATGTCATGCCTTTTGGATTAAATAACGCAGGTGCTACATATCAAAGAGCTATGACACCTATATTTCATGACATGATGCATACATTCATGGAAGACTATGTGGATGACATATTGGATAAATCATACAATAGAGAAGAACATATAGGAATACTGGAAAATATCTTTGACAGGTTAGAACAATATAAGCTATGGCTAAACCCTAAGAAATGTTCCTTTCGTGTCACTTCATGCAAGCTATTGGGATACATTGTTTCAGCTAGAGGTATTGAAGTGGATCCAACTGAGATAAA